>NC_084575.2:18990566-19363066 GCF_033978685.3 Nerophis lumbriciformis
TAACAAGTGTGTGTAAATATTTGAAGTGCTCCCTCTCTGGTCAACATAAGAAATAACAAGTGTGTGTAAGAAATTGAAATGCGCCTCCTTTGGCCAAAATAAAAATAAAAATAAAATACATGTATATAGAGACATACTGTAAGAACGTAGTAAATACAAAAAAAACAAAAAATAAAAAAAAATAATTATTATTATTTAACTAAAAGCAGTCTTTTTCTCACGATGTGTTGACTTTTTTTCTTATAAAATTGGGAACAATTGCTCATATTCTTTCTGCTTCTGTAATATTGCAATATTTTCTCGTAAAATTATTATGTTTTTAATGTGAAATTATTACTTTTTAATGCAAAATGGTGACATTTGTCATATACAATTCTGACTTGTATCACAATATTGCCAATGTTTTTGTTCTTGTAAAATAGTGAACTTTTTTTGAGTAAAATTATGACTTTTGCCATCATTTTGCCAAGTAAAATTCCGATTATTATTATAATATTGCCGAAATGTTAAAGTTTTCTTATAAAATTGTGACTTTTGTCAAGTTACATTACGACTCTTTTCATAAAATTGCCAAAATGTTAGCTTTTCTTGTAAAATTGTGACTGTTTTGAGTACAATTACAACTTTTATCATAATATTGCACAAATGTTCAGTTTTTCTTGTAAAATTTTGACTTGCGTTGATTAAAATGACGACTTTTATTATAATACTGCCAAAATTCAAAGTTTTTCTTGTGAAATTGTGACCTTTTTCTTGGGAAATTCCAACTTATTTTTCACAAAAAGGTTTCTTTATATTTGCATAGTATGTATATATCATTAATGTTGTAAATACAAATCTTTATATACTGTATCGAGAAAGGGTGGTGATGTAGGCATTTTTCAGAGGTCTCAAAAAGGGAACAAATACAAGAGTGTGTGTGCGTTCGTGTGTGTGTGTGTGTGTGTGTGTGTGTGTGTGTGTGTGTGTGCATGACTATTTTTCACTCGGCTCTGTAGGTTTGATGTCATCCCGGGTGAGGGGAAGCATTACAGCGCCTGTGCTTGCTCAACACTCCAGACCTATCTAATCTCTGTTGCTCTCCAAATCCCGTTCAATTTCTTCTCTTGATAGACGCCGCCGCTCCTTAAGCCCAGCGGGAGCACGTTCTTGTCTCAGACCGTCCGCTTGTGTAAGAACACTTCGGATTCATGGGGTCAGCCACCGATTGTAAACAAAGCCGGATTTGATTCCTACAGATGCAAAAAGGTCAGGAGGAGAAAGGCCGATCGTCAACAAATCTATCTGAGCTCACTCCATGAATCTATAGTGTTTGGCTTATTGAAAGTGATTTCTAATTACAATAAATCACTCCCAAGTTGGCGTCTTAACAACAACTGACATATGAGCCGTCCGTTACAATTAGTCTTCATTTGGTCATGCCATCACTCACTTCCTGTTTATTTTATTTGCACATCCCCACTTTTTGTATGATTTAATTTTCACTAGAGCTGTCCCGATTTTATATTTTATATTGGATATCAGACAAAAAAACAACAAAAAAACATAAATTGGATGATACCAGCTTGCATCTACAATCTCAGGAATACACTCCAAAACAAGCAGTCCTGCTTGTGTTTTACTTGTGCAAATCTGGACAGCCACACAATAAACACACAATGTTGGCCTTTTCTTCTGTTTTAGTCAAGTCTTTTACAAAAGGTATGCTATAGGCTTCCAGGAGCTAGCAGCTACATGACAGCTAAGCACAAAATAGCACACAAGCTAATGTGCGTCTTTAATTGACCAATATTGCTGTCCAAAACCTGACACTTGTCAATCTAAACAAGTATCAAATAATTAAAACTGCATTTTACTTACAGATACAAAATATCATGAAAAAATGTGAACCGTATTTTACGGACTATAAGGCGCACTTAAAATAATGTTTTCCCCCCAAAACTCGACAGTGCGCCTTATAATAATTCTGGAATAAATATGATTTTGCTTACCGACCTCGAAGCTATTTTATTTGGTACAAGGTGTAATGATAAGTGTGACCAGTAGATACATGTAGGCTGCAATATGATGGCAATATGACTCGAGTAAACAACACCAACATTTTATGTGTTCCACTGAAAATATAGAACATTACACACGGCGCTCAAAAATCTATCAAAATGTTTTAGTACGACTTTGGTAAGCTATGAAGGGTTCAAGGTTCAAGGTTCAACTTTATTGTCCCCGCGGGGAAATTTGTCTTGGGCACAGTGCATCATTGCTTTCTTAACATACCCAAAAACAACAGAACAAAAACACAAGCACAGACACAACCACAACCATACAACTAACATTTAAACATCAGAACATGGAGCTTGATAGACATAGGTGGCACTTTGATGTAGGCATAAAATCTACAGTATGGAGATAAAGATAAAGTACCAATGTGCATTGCACTAGAGCTCATGGATAAAGTGCTGTGTGCTAAAGTGCTTAGTTCTAAAGTGCTATGTGCTAAAGTGCTGTGTGCTAAAAAAGTGCTAACCTATGTATTAAAATTCTATTGCACATTGTTGGTCAGCTTAATGGAGGCTGGGACAAATGATCATTTAAGGCGGTTAGATTTGCATAGTGGGACCCGGAGTCTTCTCCCTGATGGCAGGGTTCCATATTCAGGAAAGAGTGGGTGTTGTGAGTTGGAAATAATTTTCTTAGCTTTTTTCCTAACTGCCTGCTCATAGATGCTCTGTATAGGCTCATATTCTCTCCTCCCTACGATTTTCATTGCCGTTTTATGTATGCCGGCCAGTTCGCTTTTTAGCTTAACGGTTAGGTTGCCAAACCATGAGGTGATCCCGTATCTAATGATGCTCTCTACAATGG
Source organism: Nerophis lumbriciformis (assembly GCF_033978685.3). NCBI lineage: Eukaryota > Metazoa > Chordata > Actinopteri > Syngnathiformes > Syngnathidae > Nerophis > Nerophis lumbriciformis. The sequence goes on from NC_084575.2 coordinate 18,993,429, forward strand.
CACGGTAGAAAATCATCATGATGTGGCTGCTTACGCCGTACAATCTTAATCTTCGCAAAAAATATAGCCTCTGTTGCAGTCTATTGCACAGTTTGTCAATATGTGTCTTCCAGCAGAGAAGATTATCAATATGAACCCCTAAATATTTATATGAGGATACCTGGGTGATTTCCTGATTTTTGATGACCACTGGCTCATGGTCAGTCACTTTCCTCGGATCCAAAACCATTTCCTGTGTCTTGGTCACATTTAAAATAAGATGGTTAGTGTCACACCACCTAATAAATAGGTCTATCTCGTCTTGGTACACAGAGGGGTCCGTATCCTTGTGTAGAAGGCTTAGGAGCACGGTATCGTCCGCAAATTTCACCATATAATTGTTAGGGTGCACAGTCCTACAATCATTGGTGTACAATGTAAATAGTGTTGGTGATACAACGCAACCCTGTGGGACGCCTGTGTTGCAGTGTTTGGTGTCTGACAGTGTTCTGTTGACCTTCACTTGCTGTGTTCTGTTTGTTAAAAAAGAGTGCAACCATTTGATCAAGGTGGAGTTTACACCCATGTCTTTGAGCTTCTCTTAGAGAATGTGAATTTGCACTGTATTAAAAGCTGAGCTGAAATCAACAAATAAAATTCTAGCATAAGCTTTTGTGTTTTCAAGGTGCTTGGAGATAAAATGCAAGGTGCAAAGGATTGCATCATCAGTACTGCATTCCTGCTTGTACGCAAACTGGTACACATCTAAATTTGGCTTGACATCCTTCATGAGCAGTGACACAACAAATTTTTCAAAACATTTCATAACAATCGATGTGAGAGCTACGGGACGAAAGTCGTTGTTTACTGTGACACCGGGCTTTTTAGGCACTGGAGTTATAATTGACTTCTTCCACAGAGCTGGAACAGTGTGAGTGTTAAGTGACTGTTGGAATATTGGACACCATGCTGTAGTTAGTTCCTCTGCACAGCTTTTGAGCAAAAAGGCTGGGAGGCCTTGACGGCCGCAGGCCCTGACGCCGCTTGATGGATTGTCAGCGCATTAAACAAACGAGTATTATTATGGTGTGTGTATAAGGTAAGACATTATCTGGCGTTTTGTTTTGCAATATTATGCAAAAGCAACATTTATTACCTTTTAGTACCTGCTGATCTGTATTTGGGATCTGCATAAATCCTGAAAATTTGCGCGCGTCCGCCTTTGTAGTCAATAAGCTTCTTCTTTTTCTCTATCTTCTTGTTATGGGACATTCATCCTCTGCTGTTGCCGTTTCTAATATAAAGTAGTGTAAAGTTATTACTTGTATCTGTCAGTAAACTCGCCATGAAAGCGCTAAAACATACCGGTGTAGTGAGTACACATTATTCACCCAAGGAATTTTAGTTATTAGAGAGTTCCAGTCGGACGATTTTGTTGTTGTTTACGGATGAGGAGATGCAGCAGTGCGCTTTATAATCCGGTGCGCTTTATGGTCCGGAAAATACGGTAAGTAAATCATAATTAAATCCATAAATTACAATAAATAAAGTTCTCATGAATAAATAGTTAAATCATTTATGCTTCACATTGTAGCTGCTTACAGAAGCAACATGTATATTTTAAAATAATTCCATAGTTGGTGAGAATAAATAAATACAATGCATTAATATAAATTCATATTGTACACATAATAAGGTATTTCCTTGGGTTAATTCATGCAAGTTTATGTTAACTTTATTTTTGCTACAAACCCCATGTAAAATGAGAGGGGGAACATATTTTTGTTCCAGTTTTGGTGACGTTGTTGGGGGGACGGAATTAAGGAAGCAGCATGAGACGACAGGTGTTTGATGTGGAAGACGTTAATGGAGTCTTGGATTGAAAAGAAATGTTATTCCTTTGGAGTTTATAAGGCCAATGAATTATGATTATTTCTGATATGTATGAGAAATCCATATGTTTTCTTTTATGGATGTCAGACTAATTGTAAGTTCTGTTTGCTTATTGTATTAGTTCTGACGGCATTATATTTGATAACGTGAAGAAGACGTGGCTAAAATAAAAGTCTGCGAGCAAAGAACGACTTGAGTCTTGATTAAAACCTCGGAGGGAGTATTACATTATGAGATAATTAACTATCTCATTTTTTAACAAGGTTCAAGATATTTATCAGGATTCATCTTCTTTGTACTTTGTGAACCCTTGTAGTTTGAACAGTTTCTTAAAGCATACTTGCCAACCCTCCCGGATTTTCCGGGAGACTCCCGAAATTCAGCGCCTCTCCCGAAAACCTCCCGGGACAAATTTTCTCCCGAAAATCTCCCGAAATTCAGGCGGACTCAGGTCCATGAGGACCAGAGTCCGCTAACCCACAATATAACCAGCATACCTGCCCAATCACGTTATAACTGTAGAATGATGGAGGGCAAGTTCTTGGTTTCTTATGTGGGTTTATTGTTAGGCAGTTTCATTAACGTCCTCCCAGCGCGGCAACAACACACAACAACAGCAGTCACGTTTTTATATACCGTAAAGCAGTTCGTCTGCCGTAAACAGCAATTTTGTGACACTCTTAAACAAGACAATACTGCCATCTAGTGCATTTGATGAAAGCACTTTTGTGCGTGCCACACATCAATGCATCATCAGAGTTCAGCATGGTTAGAAAAATAGTGACAGAGAATAGAACAAGGATGGACAATTCAACCCTTAACTCAACAATGAGTAGATGAGTGGTATGTGTGTGTATATGTGTAAATAAATGAACACTGAAATTCAAGTATTTATTTTATATATATATACATTATATATATATATATATATATATATATGTATATATATATATATATAATAAAATGTATATATATATATATATATATATATATATATATGTATATATATATATATATATATACATATAATAAAATAAATATATATATATACATATATAGCTAAAATTCACTGAACGTCAAGTATTAGTTTATATATATATATATATATATATATATGAAATACTTGACTTGGTGAATTCTAGCTGTAAATATACTCCTCCCCTTTTAGCCACGCCCCCAACCACGCCCCCCGCCCCCCCCCCACCTCATATTAGTGCTTTGTTTGACTTCTTTGCTTAATCCATTCCATAATGTAATTCCACATACTGATATACTAAAGGTTTTAAGTGTCGAATGCGCATGCAAATTTTTTATATACACTTTTTCTCTAAGGTTAAAGTTATCTTTTGTTGAGAAGAATTGTTGTACATTTTTGGGTAGCAGGTTATAGTTTGCATTGTTTATGACTTCAGCTGTTGGCAAATGCACCAAATCATTGAATTTCAATATGATTAAATAAACAAACAAAAAAATATTATGTTGTGAAACATTTTGTGACCGTAAGATCTGAGTCAGACAAAACGTTAGCATATTGTGAAATTTAATTTTGAGGGTGCAGTGTCTTTAAAATGTATCTTTAACAGTGTACATTTTCTAAAGACAAGACATGTTCTGATACACTGTATTGCCAAAAGTATTTGGCCACCTGCCTTTACTCACATATGAACTTGAAGTGCCATCCCATGGAATCCATCCCACTGGAGCATTCAAAGTTCCTTTCACTGGAACTAAGGGGCCAAGCCCAACTCCTGAAAAACAACCCCACACCATAATTCCTCCTACACCAAATTTCACACTCGACACAATGCAACCTCCAAACCCAGACTCGTCCATCAGATTGCCAGATGGAAAAGCGTGGCTCATCAGTCCAGAGGAGGCGTTTCCAGTGCTCTAGAGTCCAGTGGCGACGTGCTTTACACCACTGCAACCCACGCTTTGCATTGGACTTGGTGATGTATGGCTTAGATGCAGCTGCTCGGCCATGGAAACACATTCCATGAAGCTCTGTGCGTACTGTACGTGGGCTCATAGGAAGGTCACATGAAGTTTGGAGCTCTGTAGCAACCGACTGTGCAGAAAGTCTTTGCACTATGCGCTTCAGCATCCGCTGACCCCTCTCTGTCAGTTTACGTGGCCTACCACTTGATGGCTGACTTGCGGTTGTTTCCAAACTCTTCACTTTTCTTATAATAAAGTAGACTTTGGAATATTTAGGAGCGAGAAAATTTCCCGACTGGATTTGTAGCACAGGTAGCATCCTATGACTGCGAGTGGCCCATTCTTTCACAAATGTTTGTAGAAACAGTCTCCATGCCTAAGTGCTTGATTTTATTCACCGGGCCAAGTGATTAGGACACCTGATTCTCATCATTTGGATGGGTGGCCAAATACTTTTGGCAATATAGTGTACCTTTGGAAACGGGGGTGGTTGGGGTTTTAATTGCATCAAAAGGAACACCTCCACACATGATGCAGGTATCTGAGGTTAAAGGTCATATTGGGGCATGTGTGTAAAAATGGACAAGAAACCAGATAAGATTGCAGAAGGTCTTACCCAAGATGCTTCATGTAACTGAGAGGAAAGGTCAATTTAGACTTTTTTTTTTTGCTTTTACAGGGTTTTGAATATTCATTCACCTTCTATAACCAACATGCACAGCACAAAATAGTCAGCATAGATAAAAGTGAGCTTTGAGCATCAATCCATTTTCTGGACAGCTCATCCTGTTCTGGAGCATATCATAGTGGACTTTGAGTGGAAAACCACACTGAACTCGCCATCAATTGATATCAATCGATAATGGATTTATTTATTGTCAATAAAGTAATGCAGACAGTTGTAAAATTTAAACAAACGCCATTGGTGGATCGACACCTAACAGCCACTGTAATGATACCAAGTACAGGAGTGTATCCAGTCGATACTACTATGATTACTTTGATATTTTTTAGCATCACAAAACCTTTTGTTTTCGTTTGTATTTTATTTACTTACATACTGTGTTGAAGTATGGGGGAATACTTACCACAACACAATTCATCCTCTAATCATATTACAGAAAAGAGCAGTGCGGATCATTCACAACGTTGGTTATTTAGAACATACTCATAATCTATTTATGCAATCAAAGTTGCTGAAATTTGATAACCTTGTTGAATATAATACATTAATAATCTTATATAAAACATTTAACAAATTATTGCCGCCTAATCTACAATGTTTTTTTATAAGACGAGTGCAGGCTCATAACTTGAGAGGCTTTGGATATTTCTCATTGCCGAGAGCTCAAACCACTCGTAAACGTTTTTGTGTGTCTGTATGCGGAGTAAAACTATGGAACAAACTGGACTTACAACACAAGCAATGGCAAACTATTAATCGATTTAAACTATTATACAAACATGGTGTCTGGTTCAAATATAGAGATGAGGGTCTTTAATTTGACCTGCTCTTGTACTCTGTCTCAAAGTGTTAACATGTGCTCAATGTTTCCTTACCATTATTGCTATGTTGTCTACTACCATTGTTGGCATTTTGTCTATTACCAATGTTGGTATATTCATTATTCCTACATTGTTGATACAAATTATTGTTACAGTGTAATAATTATTGTTACCTGTGGTAATGCCACTATGATACAACATGTGTATTATAATCCTTGAACAAAGTAACAGTGAAACTCATGTGAATAATCACTGAATGGAGAACTGGCGGTGGGATTAAATAAATTATCTTCTTCCCACTCCCTTTCAGGGACAATCATGCACTACATACTATACATTACCTTTTGCACTATATTAATTTATATTATTATGTGTTGTCAACTTTGTACTTTTTATGTCATTGCCTGAAATAAATAAATAAATGAAAAAAAAAAATAGAATTTATATTATGTTTATAAACTCAAGAAATATGTCCCTGGACACATGAGAACTTTGAATATGACCAATGTATGATCCTGTAACTACTTGGTATCAGATTGATACCCAAATTTGTGGTATCATCCAAAACTAATGTAAAGTATCAAACAGAAGAATAAGTGGTTATTACATTTGAACAGAAGTGTAGCTAGAACATGTTAAAAGAGAAAGTAAGCAGATATTAACAGTAAATGAACAAGTAGATTAATAATTCATTTTCTACCACTTGTTCTTAATAATGTTGACAAAATAATAGAATGGAAACGGACACAATATGTTACTGCATATGTCAGCAGACTAAATTAGGAGCCTTTGTTTGTTTACTTACTACTAAAAGACAAGTTGTCTTGTATGTTCACTATTTTATTTAAGGACAAACTTGCAATAAGAAACATATGTTTAATGTACACTAAGATTTTTTTGTTCAAATAAAGCCAATAATGCAATTTTTTTGTGGTGCCCTTTTTTTTAGAAACGCATCAATGTACCGAAAAGTATCGAAATACATTTTGGTACCAGTACCAAAATATTGCTATTGGGACAACACTACTGGGTTACAATTGCAGTACACTATTAGTGACTGAGTCTTCCTTCTCTCGTACTCTCCCCCCATGTCACGGTCAAACAACTTGCATAATATTCAGGTATAGGACAAAGCACAAAAAAGTGCACACTTCATTTTTTTATATATATTTGCACACAATATTTTAGCGCCCTGCTGATTTGCTGAGGTGTGTGCAGCTCGACACAACTCCGAGCACCAGCCCGGAGCATCCAGGCCTTGCTTCATTAGGTGCTCGCGCCCTTAAGCTGCTGACATTTCCAAATGTGTTCCCCCAGCACTATAATTGTCGTGAAAAATTGGAGCGAGATCCCCCGTACTGAAAAAGCTCCCTGGCAGATGTTGATTAGAAGGCGTTTGAACGTGTCCTGGTTCTATTCTTTGTCGTCGCGTCAACAAACAGTTACAAAGTTTTGATACATGAAACACGCAAAGGTTTTAACGAAGTGCACAAAGTATGTAGGGCATGTTTTTGTCAATCTGCAACACAACTCAGTCAAATCCATACCACCTGTGTCATGTTCATGTCATCTAATGACCTTTCTACTAAAATAATGACTTATGTTCAGGTTTTCCTAGGAAACAGTCTCATTCATCACTTGTGAATTTGAATCTCCTCAACTGACACTGGTACAAGGCAATTATGCAAGCAGGCACAATCATGTATGTTATACACTCAATATGTATGCAAATTGTGATATGGTGACAATATTTAACCTTTATCTTGATGTGTATTTCTGGTCAGAAGGCTGACAAGGCAGTGTGGCTGGATCAAAAGTTGCTTTATTACAAGCAAGCGTCATTATACAAGACTGCAGTTCTTAGAGGAGGTCAGGGCAAGAAAATGTGTCCTCCCTTGGAGAAGCCTAACCATCAGTTTGTATATTCCTCCATTCTGTCTCTGGGTGTGTGCTAAGTCAGGACAGCACACCCTGGCCATAAAAGGAGATGTTCGTGTGTAAGAGTCTGGAAAACAACTGCTTTAAGTCATAACTTAAATGTTGACGTTGAGCTAGACAGGTAGTCTCTTCTCAAGGATAGGGCTATCACTTTTGCATTCCGAAGTCCCAATTAGGGCCTCTTCTCTACGAGAAGTGATCCAATCCACCTGCAAATGTCAAACTAAGGGGCCTTATCTTATGTGCTCAAACTGAAATACCACTATTTACTTAAACTTTGTGGTTTGCTTTCTCCTAGGTGAATACAAACATTCACCATATGCAAAACATAATATGAGTAAATTCACTTCAATCTGTTCAGAAATGACAATGTTAATAAAAGGTGGTTAATTTATTTTCCTTATACCAGTGTTTCTTAACCATTGGGCCATTTGGGCCTCGAAAAAATATCGGTTTCTCAGCGGTGGCCCGTTTGGGCCGCTGAGGTACTCAGTTGTATTACACGTTCCAAACACTTGTGGCTGTAATGACAATCTCCAACAAACGAAGTCTGGAGATAAAGTCATAGATAAGTTTCTCAAGCGCAAAAATTATGACTAAAGTGGTGAAGCTGTATTTTTATTTGCATTTACATTTTATTGACACCATAGTTAAGACGTATTTTTATTAGCACAACATGATTGTAAGTACATGTATTTTTCGACAGTTATTTGAGTCCCTTCTTATGCAGTATATTTGCTTAATACTATTTTTCTGATCAGCCAGACCTAAATATTCATGTGTTAAATAAAAAAAGAGTCTTTGTGATTAACACATGGTTCAATATAATTTGACAAGTTTGTAAACTGTAAGTAGGTTAGATATAATTATTGAATATGATTAAAATCAAGGGTAATATTACTAATTTAGTGTTAATATTTTAGTGGGCCCCAGATCCCTCTGAAGTAAAACGGTTTGGACCCTAGGCCAGAAAGGTTAAAAACCCCTGATATAGACATCAAATCTGGATTTAAGGAACACAAAATTGGTTTTCTCTATTTTAGTAAAGTAATTTGCAAATGGTAAACATGGTAAGCTTCACTATAGGCTACTCCGAGCTAACAGCTACACAACAGCTAAGCAGACAAGCTAGACATACGTAACAAGTGTCCTTAATTGAACAATATTGCAGTCTAAAACACCTCATTTGTCAATATAAACAAGTATCAAATAATTAAAGTCGCATAGTACTGGCAGATACAATGTCTCCAAGGCAAAGGCGTAATAAAGTATCCAGTAACAAATGTGTCCGCATCATTCGACTTATTGTCATGATCTTAATTATCGTGACCACTAGGCGTTGCCAAAAAAATACCACTACACTTCAACTTAAAGACAGCAAAAGTCCATTGGGTTTTATTCTTCTCGATTGTAATTTTACTCAATCAAGTTCAACTTTTCTATTGTTCATCAGTACAATATGTTTAAAATATGTACTATGGTTCATGCCGATATTGTATCAGATTAATATGGATATCGGCCAATTCTCAATAATATCAAAAGTGAAAAAGATGCATCGGGACACCCTGAATGGAAAAAAACATACTAATATGACTTTAACTATAACAACTCCATCAAGAATCTTCGATCTTCTATTTAACATCACAAAACACATTCACAAAATAGTCAAGGGTATTGTCACATTTTTAAGGTGGACATTTTTATTTTGAAAGCCATGAAAAAGAAACAAAGCAATACATATAAACAAAGTTTACTTTCAAAACATCTGTTTTCTTTGCTGCATAATTTGGAACTTTTTATACCAGGACTGCCTAAACCTGAGTGCCGAAGACTGACAACTCAAAGGATGAAGGGGCCATTTTGGCAGTTATCACCTTCAAAACTAGTACAATGTATATTTGTTCTTCAAAGAACCAGAAAATGCAATTTTGGTAGAAATGTCTTGTGAATACTGAAGAGCCGTAGCCCAACTATGACGCTAACAGCTAGCACGCTGGCCAAAAAACGTCTAGTGACAACATGTCTGAGCAAAGTTAGCATGCTAAAAGTACTATGCTGACATTAGCATGTCTACAATTAACATTAGTGAAACACCAAAACATATGACACTGAGGTCACCTGCTAAATTAAGTAAAGAAAAAAACTGAATGCCAATGTTACCATGCTAAAATGCTAACTGTAACGTACATCAAGTACCATAACATATATCTCTGAGGCGTGGACATGAAAATGTGTTTAAAACGCTGGCCTGCTAACGTTAGCATGTATCAAGTACCAAAATATGACTGAGGTGTAAACCTACAAAATTAGGTTTAAAAAAAAAAAAAAGCAAGCGTAGTAACGTTAGCATCCTAACAGGTATCATTCGTCAAGTAACAATATATTGGACATTGAGGTGTATACCTGCAAAACTAGCAAAAAAAGCTAGCGGTCTAATATTATGCAAACAATTGTGCCGGTGGTCGTTAAAAATTTAGCGACGGGCCCTGCTTAATGGTATAAAATAAAACTGAAGACAAATTAAAATAAAAAATACTGCTTATAAAAATAATTTCTAGTTGTTGAATATCGTATTTCTGTTTCATCATCATTGAAGACGAGTAAAGGCCTAAGAACGAATAAAGGAAAAATGGTCTAGACGTCAGAAGTTTCAAGCAGTCTGGATTGCAGCATTACTCACCACTGGAATACTTGATTTTCAGTGTTCATGATAGGAAACGTGCAGTCAGTCAACACACCAGTGCAAAACACCTGATCTGAAATGATGCTCATACAGTAATTACACTTTTAACACATTCAAGTTCTGCTTCAGGACATCAATCCAAAGGGGAGGAGTCAGTGCAACAGTGTCAGGACATACAGTAGTTACACAACACAAGTAAAATAACAAATAGACGTCCTTATTGTAACCAAGCTGAGGTGATTCAGGGAGTCACAGACATATTTGTTGATATCTGCGAACACCGTCGTGTCACCAAAGGGGGACTGATGACATTGATCTATGTACAACACAAATAATAATAGTCATTTCAATGGCGTTTTTTGGTTTTCTTTGTAATACAGTATAGCGCAGAACTGGGCAAATTAAGGCCCAAGGCCGTTAAGCTTTTCAATCCGACCCGCCGGACATTCCCAAATATTTTTTTTTTTAGATCTTTAAAATGGAAACTGTCGCTGCCATTATGATGTGCAGTGATGTTTTTAAATTACCATAAGTCTTGAACTATACAAAGTATTTCAATGGTTGGAATCTGCTCTTTTGCATGAGACTAGTTACTATGGTAATCTAAGTCACAGCAGCTCAGACGAGGCACCAAGCAGTGTGTTTCCAGAGCGGCCAGCCTAAATTGCGGGTGTCAGGGACAGACGCGGAAGAAGATTTTTACAACAAAGTTCTAAAGCTTGACATCTAAAGTGACATCTCAGATATATCAGATTGTAAGTGGGTTGTTTTTTTTACTTTTTGCGTTCATATTTCGCTGTGTTTGTTGCGTTTCGCTTGATTGTACAAACCCCGTTTCCATATGAGTTGGGAAATTGTGTTAGATGTAAATATAGACGGAATACAATGATTTGCAATTCATTTTCAACCCATATTCAATTGAATGCACTACAAAGACAACATATTTGATGTTCAAACTCATAAACTTTATTTTTTTTTTGCAAATATTAATTAACTTAGAATTTCATGGCTGCAACACGTGCCAAAGTAGTTGGGAAAGGGCATGTTCACCACTGTGTTACATGGCCTTTCCTTTTGACAACACTCAGTAAACGTTTGGGAACTGAGGAGACACATTTTTTAAGCTTCTCAGGTGGAATTCTTTCCAATCCTTGCTTGATGTACAGCTTAAGTTGTTCAACAGTCCGGGGGTCTCCGTTGTGGTATTTTAGGCTTCATAATGCGCCACACATTTTCAATGGGAGACAGGTCTGGACTACAGGCAGGCCAGTCTAGTACTCGCACTCTTTTACTATGAAGCCACGTTGATGTAACACGTGGCTTGGCATTGTCTTGCTGAAATAAGCAGGGGCGTCCATGGTAACGTTGCTTGGATGGCAACATATGTTGCTCCAAATCCTGTATGTACCTTTCAGCATTAATGGTGTCTTCACAGATGTGTAAGTTACCCATGTCTTGGGCACTAATACACCCCCATACCATCACACATGCTGGCTTTTCAACTTTGCGCCTATAACAATCCGGATGGTTCTTTTCCTCTTTGGTCCAGAGGACACGACGTCCACAATTTCCAAAAACAATTTGAAATGTGGACTCGTCAGACAACAGAACACTTTTCCACTTGGTATCAGTCCATCTTAGATGAGCTCAGGCCCAGCGAAGCCGACGGCGTTTCTGCGTGTTGTTGATAAACGGTTTTCGCCGTACATAGGAGAGTTTTAACTTGCACTTAAAGATGTAGCGACCAACTGTAGTTACTGACAGTGGGTTTCTGAAGTGTTCCTGAGCCCATGTGGTAATATCCTTTACACACTGATGTCGCTTGTTGATGCAGTACAGCCTGAGGGATCGAAGGTCACGGGCTTAGCTGCTTACGTGCAGTGGTTTCTCCAAATTCTCTGAACCCTTTGATGATATTACGAATTGTAGATGGTGAAATCCCTAAATTCCTTGCAATAGCTGGTTGAGAAAGGTTTTTCTTAAACTGTTCAACAATTTGCTCACACATTTGTTGACAAAGTGGTGACCCTCGCCCCATCCTTGTTTGTGAATGACTGAGCATTTCATGGAATCTACTTTTATACCCAATCATGGCACCCACCTGTTCCCAATTAGCCTGCACACCTGTGGGATGTTACAAATAAGTGTTTGATGAGCATTCCTCAACTTTATGAGTATTTATTGCCACCTTTCCCAACTTCTTTGTCACGTGTTGCTGGCATCAAATTCTAAAATTAATGATTATTTGCAAAAAAAAAATGTTTATCAGTTTGAACATCAAATATGTTCTTTGTAGCATATTCAACTGAATATGGGTTGAAAATGATTTGCAAATCATTGTATTCCGTTTATATTTACGTCTAACACAATTTTCCAACTCATATGGAAACGGTGTTTGTAAAATATTCAGTGTTTTATCGTTCATAGTTGTAAATCCCACATTCTTTATTTTCATGTACATTCTGGGTGTGTCATTCAGTAAAAAAAAATTAAAAATTCCATTACGTTTTTTAAGTCTATCATAACGTTTTCAGCATTCAATCAGACATTATTGTGAGGTTTTGTGTTAGTGTTCCCAAAAATAGATATACCGGCTCCCTGAGACATTTTGTTTTCTAAATTTGGCCCCCTTTAGTCTAAATAATTGCCCAGGCCTGGTATAGCATGTTTCTCACTTCCAGGGCAAGTCGGTGACATTATTTAACACGTGTAGAATTTTTTTTAGTTTTCAGTAGTTTGTTTGGCAAATGTTTAAAGTGTGCCGAAAGATGACACGTGCATGGGTTCGGAGCCTCGGGAGACAGCAAAATAGAGCACAAGCATATGTTTCGACGTATTTAACCTAAGCACCACTTTAGTCCATAATTGTAGACAGAAAGTTATTCACGTGTAACTGAGCCTAGAACTACAATGGAGTTCATATTTTTCTGTTTTAATGGAATGTGTCCGTGTAACGCATCTCCCTACCGGTTGAGGTATTTAAGCAGTGCTAGCCAATGAGCTTAACGCCGCATGGTGTCAACTCATTGTCGGTGTGAAAGTTACACAACTTCCTGCCGCACAGCTGCATTATTTAACGTTCATTACATCAGCATTATCCAGTTCCTCCAGGATTTTTTTTGTGATTGTTGCGGCAGAAAATGCCCTGAATTTGCAGGGGCTTACTCAGAAAGTTCGGATTAAAGTTGTGATGTTTTGAGGCGGGATCTCATACGGGGGTGGATGAGATCCGCCCGGAGTTCCTTAAGGCTCTGGATACTGTGGGGCTGTCTTGGTTGACAAGACTCTGCAGCATCGCGTGGACATGCGGGGCGGTACCTCTGGATTGGAAGACCGGGGTGGTGGTTCCTCTCTTTAAGAAGGGGATCCAGGGGGTGTGTTCCAACTATCGTGGGATCACACTCCTCAGCCTTCCCGGTAAGGTTTATTCAGGTGTACTGGAGAGGAGGCTACGCCGGATAGTCGAACCTCGGATTCAAGAGTAACAGTGTGCTTTTCGTCCTGGTCGTGGAACTGTGGACCAGCTCTATACTCTCGGCAGGGTCCTTGAGGGTGCATGGGAGTTTGCCCAACCAGTCTACATGTGCTTTGTGGACTTGGAGAAAGCATTCGATCATGTCCCTCGGGAAGTCCTGTGGAGAGTGCTCAGAGAGTATGGGGTATCGGACTGTCTGATTGTGGCGGTCCGCTCCCTGTACAATCAGTGTCAGAGCTTGGTCCGCATTGCCAGCAGTAAGTCGGACACGTTTCCAGTGAGGGTTGGACTCCGCCAAGACTGCCCTTTGTCACTGGTTCTGTTCATAACTTTCATGGACAGAATTTCTAGGCGCAGTCAAGGCGTCGAGGGGATCCAGTTTGGTGGCTGCAGGATTAGGTCTCTGCTTTTTGCAGATGATGTGGGCCTGATGGCTTCTTCTGGCTAGGATCTTCAGCTCTCACTGGATCGGTTCGCAGCATTGCAAAATCCTGGAGGAACTAAATCTGATTTAATACGAATAATGTTACATTTCAAAATGAGTAAGAACTCAAGCATAATTGATATGATTGTTTTAACCTATCAGGTACATTTTAGCAATGCCATCAAAGATAGTGAAAGTGAAAATATAAGTTAAAAAAAATAATTTAAAAAAATCTGAATACTTTTTTTGTATGTGTCCACTGGTCTGTGAAGTTAATTTTGGGTTGAAAATTAATTTTCTGTCTGATTGACATCCTTGTTAACGTTTTATTTGCTAAATTTCAGCTATTCCCAAAATACAAGGCAGAATGTGAATTACCTCATTAAGTGGATTGCGCTGCATGTGCCTGTTTCTCAAAGCCTTCCCCAAAAGCCTGTCTTATGTGTTTAATGAAAACGTGTCCCATTAATATTCTTGCTGACCAGAAAACGAACTGCAGAGAAACGTCACAAGGTGAAGCAACCAGTGAAGTGGACACACGTGTAGCTGACTCAAAAGAGCCATGCCAGCCATGAACCTCACTGCACGACTGTACCGTATTTTCCGGACTATAAATAAGTCGCACCCACAGATTTTATAAGAAAAAAATATTTTCCATATATTAGCCGCAGATATACCTTGTGAAATAAGTTATTTATTTACACTGTTTCCAAACGGTGTCCGTAACACGGCAACAGCTGATCAAACAAAACAGAAGTCATCGTCAACTAAACAGACTTAATACGTAAGTCCACGGGGACGTTTTGGTGATTTACGAAACGGAAACAATACATAAAGAAAGCCATTGTAAGTTAATAATACTAACATAGACACTTGTAAACGTGTTAGTATATTAGCTAATGCTAATGACGCTAACTTTATACATTACGATAGTACGTACAAATATGCAAACACTCCTACAGACATCACACATCAGACGGTTTAGTAAGTAAGTAAGAATTGTTTTAGTTATACTGTAAAACTTACAAATGTTGCTTGGAGTGATGAATGAAGAATCCATTTGAGTAGATACGCTTAGGACGGCTAGACGGCACTTGTACTTCCGGTTAAAAGCTCGGTCTTTGTTTTGTTTTTTTAACTATTTGCATTATGGTCGTCAGCGAGGAAAAATCCATAAATTAGCCGCACCACGTTATAAGCCGCAGGGTTCAAAGCGTAGAAAAACGTAGCGGCTTATAGTCCGGAATTTACGGTATTTGTTTTTAACTAAAATATTGAGTAAGGTTAATTGGTAAGATAACTACAGTAGGGAAGGGATTCATATGGCCCCATTCCTGGGTGGATCTTGCATGTGAGGAAAAGGGGGGGGTTACTCATTTTGCAATGCAGTCTGCTGAAAATGATGGAAAGCTCCACTATGCATAGCAACTGACTCTGTGGTTAGAGTTGGACTTGCCACAAAACATATTTCAATATATTTAACACTTTACTGCCATCTGGCGGCAAAAGTGGCCAAATTTGTCAAAATTAATGTGTAAGGCAAACAGTGACGAAAGGGGCCATATGTATCCCCTTCTTACTGTAGGATTTTCAAATAATTAATTAGTTATAAAATGCAACTTCACATGTACAGCTCAAGTAGACAAAATATGAAAATAAAAATTAAATAGGTAGTACTTCACTCGGAACTCGCGAGCTCTCCTTGGGGGTCACTGCCAGTTTCATTTCCAGGCACAGTGGACTCTTTTGCAAAAAAATTGTGATTGAGTGTGTTTTGCATTTCTGCCTGGTCCTGGTCTTTAGGGTTTTTGGGGTTCAGTTGTCTCCTCCTCTGTTTTTCAAGCATATGATAGTTGTAAAAGTTCATGACAAAGAGGAAGAGGCCACCCGTCACAATCACGGCGCCACACATCAAGAAGAGGTACTTGTAGTCGTCAAATTTGTCCACAAGGAAACCTGCATTGAGACAGAAGCCACACATTTGACCTCATGCTTTGCCATAATAAAATTGCTTTTGAAAAGGCACAACACGCATGACACGGTATCTACCTGAATGAATTCATGAGTGTATGTGTGTGAGTGAGAAGGTGTCCTAACGGGGGCCAAATTGAGAGGCACCGTGTTGGAAAATGACCACGGCCCATTACACCCCTCATGGTTCCCCCTGCGTCCCTCAGAAGGCAATTTGGACAGCTGCTACCAAAACGAATCAAAAGAGAGGCCCATTCTCAGAGCCACAGATACCAAAGCCAAGTCTACAGCAAAGTGACAAATGTGCTTTGGATCATTTAAGCCTTCAGGTTTCCAGGACCGCCTCACCCCCAGACACGGATCAATTGTCAGGTGTTTATCTCTTCCACTTTCAGTGTGTATGGTCATCTATTTCTCTGTTCGGCTCTCCAAATTGCATTCTCTCATTCATCGTATTTGATCAATGACAGAAAGCATCTATTTCTGTGATGAGGACCACATCCAAAATTAAAAAACATATTTCAAAAGTATAAAGTCAGTTTCTGTGGCATTGTTTAACGTCCTCTCAGCAGTTAACGTGTCAGCGTGAATGAAACAATCGAATAAATCCAGGGTATACTGATGCGCCAATTTCTCAAAATCGCGTGGGAGCATGCAAATAGTCCGAGGTGCAAAAAAAAGATAGCAGACCACTCCTCCAGAAAACTCTCCCATGCCAGGTTTGTATGTTTTAGCACATTATTCCAAAAGCCAGCATCCTTGTGGACAGTGGACTTTTGTGTTTTTCCTAACAGGGAATTTTTTTTCATTCAGTACGCCAAAACTCATCGTTTATCTTGGTGTTCCACTCTAAATCATCAAACATAATAACGTCACCTATGACACACCCATACACAAATGCACATTTATGCTATACAGGGTACGATGCAAAATTCAGATTTTTTGTTAAATCTGATCTTTTTACGTAGTTCTTCACGTTACCAAAGCGTTCAGACTGCCGTAGCATCGGATACATATCTCAGGTACATATATTTAGAAAACATGGCTCATGAACTTAAGTATATACTTCTAATTTCTGGCATAAAAGAAACTCTCTTTCTCCTGAAAACATAAAAAACATATCTGCATGCTATTATTCTTACATGAAATATTGTATGCCATGCAGGACTCGGGCGAATCAAAGCCTATTAGATCGCTGTACGGGCAAGCATAGAAAATATAGGATAAAAAAAACAAAAAAACATTGCAACCATTGTAAGATTCTCTCTAAATTTAACATACTCAAGATTTGATCATGTGGTTATTTCTCATATTCTTCTGGTGCACAAAATAATCTTCAATCCCCCCCCCCCCATTGAAAAACTGTGATGCTGTGCTCTAAGTCCAAAACTATGGCTCTAATGTCTGCATCCAGGGGGGATTGTAAGACCCCCCCCAGATTTTTAATATGACATACAGTACTAGCATGGCTTGTTTGGCAATGGAAAGCTATAATATTTTACCTGTGTAGTATTGTAGTGTTTTAGTAGAGCTTTTAAATGTATGCATTAATTTACTATTAGTATAAATTACAGGTTTTGAGCATGTGTCTTATAAATTGTATATTGTTTTCAAAGTATGTGTTTTTTTGTACATGCATTGTATACTTGGGTATTTTATGAATTGTGGGCCTCTTGGAACAGGCAGCATATGCATTTTATAATTTAATAGTTGTATAAGTCTCCTTTTGAATACCGGGGATTTGTGAGAGGAGGTGTCTAGTTATGTTAGGGCTTACGTGCGATGTGCTTTTTGAATATGTTGCTGTTTATTATTGTACTCTTTTTCTATGCGACTAGGTGTAGTTTAATGAGTCGTCCTTTTATTGTTTTGGTGGTTGTGTTATTTGTTTCCTCCCATGTGTGTTGTATGATTAATTAGCTTTTAGCTAAATTTGGTGTGTCATCGATTCCCTGTAAAAATGTGTCGTCCACACTGTCCATAAAGTAAAAAACAATAATAATATTAAACAAAATATTATTCATATCCACATATGAAAGATGCCTGGCTAAGACTTGAAAATATCGGAATTGTACGGTTTACATTGACATGAAAAAAATTGAATACATGTCACTTATGGGTAGAACATAAAACAGTGATAGAATGGTCTCTAAAGAGAACTGTTATGATGGTTGTTTCTACTCTAAAAATGGGCACCTTGCATCTGATTGATAGCAGTCATCTGGTGGATAAACACAAATGACCATCACCCTCATTAAGACAGGCTTTGATTAGCAACGCATTAATGGGGTCCATCTGGCGTATTCACCTATTGTTTTAAATGTAGTCACAGTTTAATTATGGCACAGGTACAATAACCACAATGACAGGAGTTTGAACGGAACACCATTAAACACCCAAAGCAAGAAGCTAATTACATACGCCTCACTTTCATCTAATTGGACTCACCCAAAGGTTTGGGGGGTAGAGTAACAAGCGGAGTACTGTACTTAGAGGAGACGTAATGATTGTGCCCTCTGGAGGAGTATGCTAGATGTGCAGGGAGGCACTTATTTACCCTATTAAATGAGCGCCTCAGAACAGGGTCGCACCAGACAAACTGGGGGCCTATAAATTTCCACCTCATTAAAACTCAGGTTCAGGCACAGTAAGTTTGTCAGTGTTGCTGGCATGCACAGCTAATTAAGCTGTGCAGCGTCAGTGTTTCTTCAGTGCCTTTGTTTTTTAACACACTGCAGTCCTCTCTGAATGATCTTTGAAGCGGACATATAAATTGACACACCAGGCATCAATTATTAAGAAGCGTCACAGGGGAAAAGTTCGGTTATTTTCTTCATTTGAATACCGCTTCTGTGATCCCATGCTAACATGCACCGTATTGTAGGGTGGCCAGGAAGGCTAATAACAAATGCAAACGCCACAACACAACAACGATTGCAGCAGTGATGTGCGGGCCTCACCTGCCATCATGGAAAGAAAAAAAATGTAAAAAGAAAAAAAAAGTATTAAATTGTTATATGTATTCAGTGATTATACTATAAAGTTATTTTCCATTTAACTTCACCAGTTTTAGATTATTTTTATTCAAAATCGCTGAATTTTCACATTTGCCGTTCAAATACTGAGAAGAGACGGTGCGGTGATCAGCAGCCAGTTGAGGCACGTCACTCAGTGCCTCAACATGGATTGCGCAATGACTCGGCTAACTGCTGGCCTGCTGTGCAGTGAGACCGTATTGCTATATGAATTATATTATACATTTCCATAGTTTAGTTAGCTGAGGTATTTAATGTACAGTGTATTTTGTCAACAACTGTATGTGTGTAACATATTTCTTGTGCTGAGCAATCATAAAACTGCTGCGAAGACGCACTGGCTGATGCTCGCAGTAATCCCGCCTCCTGGTGCCGGTTAATGCACCCCCCGACGGGAGCGCCACGCCAACCAAAACCACACCCAAACCCTCCACGTGCAAGACCGAATCCACCCAAAAAAACTTAACAAGAAGCCAAAAAGTGCAAAAACAACAATGCTCGCGCCGGAGGAGCCGTACGTGAACGACTGCAGGGACACAACATTAGGTACACCTGCAGACTGCAGCACGGATTTCATATTTCATTCATTCACAACTCCTCCAACACGAACACCACTGTTCCCGCACTTATAAGTAAAGGTAAGACCATAATAACCTTTTTTTAATTAAATGTGCTTTTTTGTGTGCTACAGTTTGTATGTGTAAAGTTAAAGTTAAGTTAAAGTAGCAATGATTGTCACACACACACTAGGTGTGGTGAAATTTGTCCTCTGCATTCGACCCATCCCCTTGATCACCCCCTGGGAGGTGAGGGGAGCAGTGGGCAGCAGCGGCGCCGCACCCGGGAATCATTTTTGGTGATTTAACCCCCAATTCCAACCCTTGATGCTGAGTGCCAAGCAGGGAAGAATGCTGGTATGAGCTTTTAAACATAACCCGTTAACTGCTGCCAATCAAATGGTGAATAAGATACTCTTTAGGGTTCATATGTTTGTAAATCTGACTGTGATGAAGTCAGTGCCTCACCAGTCATGAACCTCACCGCACGTCACTGGATTGCAGATGGTACAAAACAACATCAGCCATAAAAATGTTTAGTCACAAGACGGGTTGCAAACGGCGTAACACAGCAACTTTACGCCACAACACAACATAAATGTCTCAATACAACAACATTTAGCGACATCGAAAGTGACGGACACAACGGAAGTGACAGCGTTTTCAATTTAAATGGGCCCACTACCTGTTGCTAACTTCTAACGCAGTATTTGAAACCAACAAGGTGGCTTTTGAGATTTGCCTGGTTAACTTTTTTTAACCTGTGCAGTAGGCCAATGAAATGAACAGGCTAATAACCTACATGGATACATTATGATAACAAGGGAACATGTTTTGCTTCAATAGATAGTTGCTAGAGTGCTGAATCTCAAAGTGCTGACAAAATGTATGCAATAAGGGTATTGGGTATATGACAAACAAGTCAACAAGGCAGTTCTACAATATGTTATCATGTATGTGAGTGGAAATGTATATACATTTTTACCTGCAGTAGGAGGTCCCAGCAGCATAGGGAAGCACTCAATGATGGTGACCAGTCCAACAGCACTGGGGAAGCGCTCATTTCCCATTAGATCCATTAGGCACTCAAATATAAGGGCAAAAACCATGCCAAAACCCACACCAAAAAATACAGCGTACACCACCAAGAAAGTGTAGCTTTTGATCAGTGGGCATAGCAAATGGCACGTGCCGTTGAACACCATGGCAAAGCTGAAGAAGTACTGTACTCTAGGTCTTATCCACTTGCTGTTGGCAATTAGGCCGGTGCCAGGCCGAACAAACATGTCCACAAAACCCATAATAGAGAGCAGATATGCTGCGGAGTATTGGTCTACACCCTGACTAACAGCATAGGCTGACAGGAACACAATGGGAGCATAGGCACCAAAAATAAACAATATGTTCCCAATAAGGTAAATTACAAAGCCTCTATCTTTAAAGAAGGACAAATCCAAGAATTTTTTGGCACGACTGCCACAGCTTTGTTTCGATTGTTTGGTGTTGGAGTTATCCGACTGCTCCTTGGACTTCTGCAGTGCAGGAGAGGATAGGCATGAGCCAACAGGTCTCATCAAGGCCCCAGCTACGCAACAGTTGAGCATCAGAGCCCCAAGGATAAGAAGACTTCCTCTCCACCCAAACTTGTCCAGCAGGTATTGATTAAGAGGCGCCAGGAAGCAGAGAAACACGGGACTCCCAGCCATTGCAAGTCCATTGGCTAAAGGACGCTTGGCCAGAAAATACTTGCTGATGATGGTGAGAGATGCATTTAGGTTTAAGGCAAGCCCGCAGCCTGAGTGGAGACACATGAAAAGAGAGGAGAGTCAGTCACTTTCTTGTGGATAGTCACTCTGTTTCACCCATCCTGCATGACTTTGATCAGTAGATGAAAAAAATGTACAACGCCTCAATACACTACCTAATAAGGATGCAACAATTGGGTGTAGGAAAAGGTGTTCCTCTGGTGCTCTACAGTTTAAGGATCCAAGTGAAACTCATGAGGAAAAGCCTGAAACACGCCTTTATTAGTGCGTGGCTAGTCTAATAAAAACATGCCTACGCGTTTCAGCCTAAAAAGGCCTTTCCACCTCAGACTGCCCAAAGGTAGGAGTACCAAGCTTGTGGCATCGTATTTATAAAGACTTTTTGATTGATTGATTGAAACTTTTATTAGTAGCTTGCAGAGTACAGTACATATTCCGTACAATTGACCACTAAATGGGAACACCCGAATAAGTTTTTCAACCTGTTTAAGTCGGGGTCCACGTAAATCAATTCATGGTAATTCATGACTTGAGGCTGTAATTGCTGCTAAAGGTGCATCAACAAAGTATTGAGCAAACTGTGAATACGTACGTGCATGTAATTTCTCAATTTATTTATTTTTTTAAATACATTTGCAAACATTTCTAAAAATAAAAAAAATCACAATGTCAATTTTGTCCTTTTGAGGACAAAATGTAATTATTTCATTTTGGAAAAAGGCTGTAACATGACAAAATGCAGAAAAAGTGAACCGCTATGAACACTTTCTGGAAGCCATGTAGATTAGTAGCTAGAGCTCCAGCTAACCAAAGCAGCGTAGTTGGGCGCACAACTGATGGATTTCCAAATTATGGATAGTTACTGTGATAGATTACATTATGAAAACTAATATCACATTATTTAAGATTCTCAAATGTCATGCTTTACATAAAAGCTTTAATGTATACTGTATATATTTTAGCTGTTGTCATGCAGTATTTTTGATATCAATGTTAATATCACTGTTACGGGATATTTTTTCAGGGTAGAATATGGGATTTGTCTATTGAATTTGGTTTTCCTTTGGTGTGTACTAAGTTTTTATCATTAAAGCATTAAGCATGCAAAGACAAGAATATCATGTAACTTGCTAGTGAGCATAAATAAGACTTATCCCACAGTTCTGCGTATGTGGTATGGATGCTCATTGTACTGTATGACTCAATGTATGCTACTTAAAAGTTCCTTATTGAGTCAGGGTGTGAGAACAGGACACATATGCCCCCTGGTACCACCCAGGACCAATTGCTGAGCTTATTAATCCTTATAAAGTTGTCCTTGGTAGGGTAATGAGCCACTAAAGGTGGCAGGGAGCCCCCATGTGACAGCTGTGATAAGAGCATAAGAGGGAAAACAGTGGACCACTTTATGCCATGCTCTCTGGGACCCATTTGTTTTTTTTTCTCATTTACTGTCCTGATTCTCCTCCTCTTTAGGTGCAATAACTGCCCTCGTGAAGCTGGGCACACTAATGCCTCTGATGAACAAAAAGCCACCGAGACGGCCGCTAAACACCAAATGGGTCAAACAAGTGCTAATGAGTGGTTTAACAACACGGTCATCATAAAACTCCTAAGTACGTTTACGGCCGGTGAACAAGAACAAGAAAACTGTAGTACTGTACCAGCAATGACTCCAATGAATAAGTAAAGGTAAATGATGGAGTTCCCAAAGGAAGCAGCAACCATGGAGACCCCGCACATAAGGCCCCCCAGTATCACTATTGGTCGACTTCCGTAGCGATTGACCAACACACTGCTCACTGGTCCTGTAAAAATAGGAGACATCAGAGTTGGAGATCTTCAGTTTAGACATGCAAATATCATATTTGATCATTTGAGCAATTACAGTATCTCACAGAAGTGAGTAACCGTTCACAATTATGTATACATATTATCATATATTTTCATGGGTCACTTCCAAAGAAATATGGATATATTTTGAACAGTTACAGCTTGTAGAGATTTACAGATCTACTATCCAATTACTGGTAGCCAATTATTATTGTCTAAAGGCAAGTCAAGTTTATTTATAGAGCACAAGGCAATTCTAAGTGCTTTACAGTTGCCAACAAATTAGAAGAAGGTAAACAAAACCATTAGTAAGAATACAATCATCATTAAAATAATCAATAATCAGTACAATTAAAATCAAACAGTAGATAAAATATGTTATGTTGTCATATGCTTGTTAAATAAAAGTATTTTTTAGTCTGGATTTGAACATTTCCAAAGTTGAGGCCTCTCCCAGATCTTCGGGAAGATTGTTCCAGATTTTAGAAGCATAAAACTGAAACACAGCCTCACCAGGTTTCATCCTGACCCTGGGCACCAGCAGGTGACCACACCCTGAAGTTCTCAGAGGTCGAGATGGTTCATATGGTTCTAACATGTCAGAGGTGTACTTTGGTTCAAGACCATGGAAAGACATGTACACAAGCAGAGCTGTTTTAAAAGTGTGTTATCTGAGAAACAGAAAGCCAGCGAGTGGAGCCTAAAGCCTGATTGGAAAGTATCAAACTCATTGTTAGACAGGAGAAAGTCACTAAGATGCTGGTGTACAACTTTTCTACAGTGCAAAAAAAAATGTGGACAGTTTACAGTAAAATACCGGCAGCTGTGGTTGCCAGGAAATCGCCGTGATAAATACAGTTATGATGTATTGGACATTACGGAATGCTGATGTTGAATCCGTTATTTTACAGTTAACTATTTTTGCTTACAGTAAATTACTATGAAAAAACAAATACATTGTTAACTTATAGAATTTACAGTAAAATACTGGCAGCTGTGGTTGCCAGGAATTCACAGTAAAACACATTTTTGTTGCCAATTGGCCTATCCTCGGTGCATGTCTTTGGAGGAAGCCGGAGTACCCAGAAAGACCCCTAAACCGGGAATCAAAGCCACTCGTGAGACACGAGCGTGAACCACCGTTCCACTGTGCTGGCCTTTCACCAATACGAGTATCTGCAAAAAGTCTGTTTCCGAGACATGTGAGCGGGACGTGAGGATTATAATTTTAAAGTACTTGTACAAGCTTTCACTGGACAACTCACAACATGGCAATCCACAAGATGTTTCTACAAGTGAGGTATTACAAATTAGCCTTATATATTCCTTATATATACATTTTTGAGTATTTGCATGCTTGTGACATTACAGTATTTGGCAATGCATTGTACAAATGTTCATTATTTTTACAGTAAAGACATGTTCTCTACATATTAAAACCATAGTAATTAAGGTTATCTACTGTTTGTTGGTTTGCATGAATCCACTGCATTTACTATTGTGATTAACTATTTTTGATTTTACCGTGTTTTGCTGTTGCTATTTAACAATATTTAACTTGCTGTAGTTTTTACCGTCATTTTTTACAATGGACGACTTTTGATATGGACTGATAGTTCAGTACTGCGGTATCAAAACTACTATACTGTAGAAGGGGCTTCATGACAATTTGAATGCCTTTGGAAATGTTCCAGTCTGAAGTGAGATGTTAACTTGATGAGCAAATTGTGGTCACAAATTGCTTAGTACAGACTTTTTAATCTAATGGGTAACTTATCTAGACTCAGACTGTGGATGATCTTTTCAACTGTTTGTAAAGGGCTAGCGTGAAATGTGCTAGTATTAGTTGTCCAGCTGGCTGCAGAGTAGCTATTTGTTTCATAGGAATTATTGCTTTTTTAATACCGTACACTTTATTATGAGATGATCATTGCACTTAATGTCGAAATTAGTTCTAAAGGAACAGAGACTAGTTGTTAATCTGTTTACTGTAGCAAAAAACCGATACAAACTACTCAGTCAGGGAGGCCGAGCCGATTTTCATTTGCAGTAAAATTTTGCTAAAATTGAATAGTACACGTCAACAAACAGCTGGACAAGGCTTTAAGTTGTTATTTTTTAGGAAATGTCGCACCAGTAATGTTTTATGCGACGCTAATGGCCGTCTGAAGGAGCACTGGTTATTACTACTAACTTACTCTCTACTTGTCACTTTTTAATGTTTAAAACTAAACACTAACATAATATGTGTATGTATTGTACACTAATATAATATCTGAATATATTGCATCTGTTGATGTATTTTTGTTGTAGTTATACAAATAAATATGGGCACAAAACTGAAAATAATACAGCTCTCCAAAAAGTGCACTTCTGCTGCTATTGGAACATACTAACTACACACACTATGACACTAAGAACACCACAGTCATCAATCAACAATTCTTCCCCGCTTACATGAGAGCAAAGCCTGGCAATAATTGCATATTGCCTGTTCTGCCCTCACTATACGTGTTGAGGTTATACAGCTTGGCAGACAGCTAACAAACAATCCAAAGCAGATTAATCCATTTAGGCTCTTTATTATTGTTGATCTTGCTTTGCCTTTTCCTATCTTTACTTTTGTCTTGCACTGGACTGTTATTTTTTATTTTTTTTAACTGAAATACACACAATGACAAATGTATAAGCTGTGTGATTCAATTAACATACAGAAATGTAATACACAATATGTAAATATTAGCTTCACATAAATATACAGTACTATCATCAAACAAATACTTCTGAGTGTTGAAACTATTTCGAATGTGGAAATATACGACTGGCAGCCATTTTAAGTCCTCAAAACATCCATTGAAACAGTGCACAAAAATTGTTTTTCAATAAACATCTTAGTATCAAACTTAACCACTTTCCACCTTAATATTGAGTTACATAAACAAGTTAAACAGTTTACTTACAGACTTATATTTTCCAAGGCTTGTAAGAGCTAACACAACTTGTCTACTTCTCAATTGTCTCAACCCGGAAGTGCACAAACTAATGACGCATAGTATTTTCATATCGCCACAAGGTGTCAGTAAGAGTCTACAATCAAATGGGCATAACATTGCAGGTCCCACAGGGCATTTCCTGTACGTGGGAAGGGATTCATTCCCAGGGATTCGAATAAAGAACCAACTCTTTTTCTTTACTATAGTGGCCTCGATAACAGGAACCGGTTCTCAAAAAGGGATTCGAGTAGATGGAATCGGTTTTTTTTCTTATCTAACAACCGGGAGAACCGATTTCGAACATCATCCCTAACAGTAAGCAATCGTTTTGTTATGTTTGTAGTTTTTATTTCATGCTTAGCACTTAACAATACTGCTACATGATGCGTAGTGTTTCACTAAAGCTGGATTTGTTTAGCAGAGCTTCTAAACCTTGTAGCTTACCCTCATTATAGTCAGGATCAGAAATATAAGGTTTAGGACCATCATTTCCCTTGAAGTAATCGTTTTTTTGCACCTACAAAGTCTGCATGATTTGCATTGTTGTTGATAGGGAAGGGATCTTTGGTTCCTAGCGCGACGTCACGCGACCACGTGACTGGCTTCCTCATTATCTCTCAAAATGGCTCGGGAATCTCTGTGAGATTGATACTATTTTGATCATACCTATTTATTCGCAAACTTTGGGAGTCTTTCAGTGTCATACATCAGATATATATGATAATAGCTTCAATACAGAGGCAACTTGTTTTTCCACTCTACTGGTACTTTAACTTTTCCTTGCAAATCTCATAATGAACTTGGTACTTGGACTTGCGCCATTTCTGTTCAGCTCTGTGGCACTCCCTTTCCTGTGCCCAGACCGAGTCTTGTTGTTTGTAGCGTCATGGTCTGGTGCTGCATAAATGTGGACGTCACTGGGGAGATATGGTTCATTGAGAAAACATCAATTCCGACACACCCTGTGAAATTCTGAAACGAAGCGTGATCCACTCTCTTCAGAAAATGGGCATGACAGTTTTTCAATATAACGGGCCTAAACACACCTCAAAGTTAACATCGGCCTTGTTGAGGAAGCTGAAGGTAGCCAAGTACCGGTGTGCCGGTTAATTACATGCCAAAGAAAATCAAGGCAGTGCTAGATAACGGTGCTCACATAACTTACTTACTTTACTTAGGCCTTTAAATTCCCTAAGGAACATAGGTCATTGATGAAACTCCTCCATCCCCTTCGGTCTTGTGCCCTCCGCTCCAGTTGTTGCCATGACAGCCCTTGCGCCTTCATCTCCTGCTCTGTGGTTCTTCTCCAGGTGGCTTTAGGCCTTCCTCTCTTCCTCTTGCCTTGCGGGTTCCATGTTAGAGCATGTTTCGTGATTAATCTATTGTGTCTACGCAGTGTGTGACCAATACAGTTCCATTTCCTTCTCCTGATTTGTGTTACTATTGTGTCTTGTCTAGTGAGGTCCCACAGGTTGGCATTGGAGATGGTGTTAGGCCAGTAGATATCAAGAAGGCGATGGAGGCAGCGGTTGAAGAATGTCTGTATTTTGTTTAATATGTTGGCGGTGATCTTCCAGGTTTCTGAACAGTAGAGTAAGGTGGATTTGACGTTTGAGAGGAAGATTTGCAGTTTGGTCTTGAGTGATTTGTTTTTTGCTTTCCAGATTTTATTTAAGATAATGAATGTGGTCCTTGCTTTTCCAATTCTGGCACTGACATCCTCCTCCGTTCCTCCGTCCACAGTAATAATGCTTCCTAGGTATGTAAAGGTGGCAACCTTGTCTAACTGGTTAGGATCCATGTTTATTGGGGAGTTGTTCTTGTTGATACGCATTAACTCAGTTTTTGATGTGTTGATTCTGAGTCCAAGCGAAGCAGCTGTTGTTTCCAGGTGCTCACATAACATAGCCACTTATTTTGGAGATGTTCACTCTGAGGTGTACTCACTTTTTTTTGCCAACTAGACAATAATGGCTGTGTTTTCTTTTTTTTTTAAGAAGACAGTAAATGTATACCTCTTAAAATACAAACTGACTGTTCTGTTATAATCAAGTTAATTTGTTATAGTACTGGTGCTTGAGAAAATACAATGAAATGGTTGCTGTTAGACATATTCATATGTATTTCTGTAAGTAAAAGCACCATTTCCATTTTAAATCAAGCTATTTTAAATACAAACACCCATCTATGTATTTACAGGGTTGACTCGCCGCTTGTGGGGATCAAACACATGGATCACCCTGCTGATTGAGCCTTTTGTCACTGTAGTACATCTCCCACTCTCCCACCATTTCCACAGTCATCGTAAGTTAATCATTTGGACTTCTTGAGTCAAAGGTTTTGAGAAAAGGCTTCCATCTCTCTCCCATGGGGGGGGCGGTCGGTGAGACCCCAGTTTGTGAAACCTTCTGCTGATGTATTTGCGCTGTCTCTTTCTACCATTTGGTGACATTGCCGTAGCCTTGCAAGGACAATATGATAAAGCCATGTGCCTGAGCTTCAGCTGAGGCAAATATTTCACCAGTCTGGCCTCTTTGAATGAAGTTCAGGTAAAGAACATACCTTGTTGTGATTTAACCTCGAAAACAGTGCGCTGTAGTCATCAAAACCAATAACTTTATGGTGCCTTTAATTTTGAACAACAAGCATTGAAGCACAAATATGCTACCTGTCTTTTGTCAAAGATGTGACCAGCAATTTAGTCAGTCATCACCACAATGTGAGGACTTTGCTACTTATCACAATGATTGCTTTTAGAGTAGGATTAAAATAGATTGAACTTACTGTAGGTCGAATAACAGTCACTATGAGTAGTGAACGTGACTAGATCAGGTGAGTAAGCTATGCTAACAACATTTAGAAGAATCCCCCTTGTGTAAAGCAATTCAAATTGTGCAGTCAGTCATGTGAAGTCATTTATCAATTAGACATGCCCTGAAGAGCTTTCAATGGTTTGCTTTGTGGTTAACTGTCAATTCCCATGTACTTTAACAGTGTTCCCTCGATTATCGCGGGAGTTACATTCCAGACCCAATATCATCTGCATTTCAAGTCTTTAGAATCACTCTCCAAAGCTTTTATGCACACTTAGAAACATCCTATGCTTTTAAAACTTGTCAGACAATTTTAACATGAAAACCTTAAGTACCGTATTTTCCGGACCATATGGCGCATCGGATTATAAGGCGCACTGCCGACGAATGGTCTATTTGCAATAATTTTTCATGTATAAGGAGCACCGGATTATAGGGCGCATTAAAGGAGTCATATTATTTATTTTTTTCTAAACTGAAAACACTTCCTTGTGGTCTACATAACATGTAATGGTGGTTCTTTGGTCAAAATGTTGCATAGATTATGTTTTACAGATCATCTTCAAGCCGCGTGGCTCACCCTCGACAGCGTCTTTTCCCCGTCATCTTTGTTGTAGCGTTGTAGTGTGCAAGGACGGGAGTGGAAGAAGTGTCAAAAGATGGAGCTAACTGTTTTAATGACATTCAGACTTCATTTAAATCAATAACAGAGCAGCATCTTCTCATCCGGAAACAACAACAAGGCCGTAAATGTGTGTTGTGAAAAACCGTCCGACCGGAACTCTCATAAACTACATTTTCTTGGGTGAATAATGTAAACCCACTACACCGGTATGTTTTAGCGCTTTCATGGCGAGTTTACTGACAGATATAAGTAAGAACTTTACACAACTTTTAAATTAGAAATGGCTACAGCGAAGGATGAATGTCCCATAACAAGAAGATAGAGAAAAATAAGAAGCTTATCGACTAAATACAGATCAGCCGGTACCAGAAGGTAATAAAAGTTTCTTTTGCATAATATTGCGAAACAAAACACCAGATAATATGTCTTACCTTATACACACACACCATAATAATACTTGTATGTTTAATGCGCCGACAATCCATCAAGGGGTGCGGCTTCACAGCTTACCAAAGTCGTACTAAAACATTTTGATAGATTTCTATATTTTCAATGGAACATATAAAATGTTGGTGTGGTTTACTTGAGTCATATTGCCATCATATTGCAGTCTACACAATCTCCCATGTTTGACTGCATCTACTGGTCACACTTATCATTACACCATGTACCAAACAAAATTGCTCCGAGGTCGGTAAGCAAAACCAAAATTATTCCGTACATAAGGCGCACCAGGTTGTAAGGCGCACTGTCGAGTTTTGAGGAAAAAAAAATATTTTAAGTGTGCCTTATAGTCCGGAAAATACGGTACTCAAATCTCAATGTACTCAATAGTACTTAAAAATCCTGGATGCACTAAGACCGCAGTAAGTGAACTGCAAAGTGGCGAGGAAACATGTTTACTAGGAGTGTAAGGGTACAAAATAGTCAATGTTTGGTACGTACGTCAGTATCAAGTAGGGCTGCACGATCATGGCCAAAATACAGGCATGTGAGCATCCTTTGGGGAAAAAAAGGGAAAACTGACTAGAAAAAAAAAGAGGAACATTTCTATCAGCTAGAAGTGCTGCCAAGCAAGCCTTAAAATAAAATTTTGAAAATCAAGACATTTCCTGCAATTGGGTGCCTTTTTACACTATATTTTACCTTTAGATGTATTCTCATCTACCAACCTATTTTGGCTGTCTTTTTGACACTTGCATGTCCCATGTAATATACCACATATTTGTTTTGTTTTTTAAGTGGATACTTTACTAACATTATTGGGACGGCGTGGTGAAGTTGGTAGAGTGGCTGTGCCAGCAATCGGAGTGTTGCTGGTTACTGGGGTTCATTCCCCACCTTCTACCATCCTAGTCACGTCCGTTGTGTCCTTGGACAAGACACTTCACCCCTTGCTCCTGATGGCTGCTGGTTAGCGCCTTGCATGGCAGCTCCTGCCATCAGTGTGTGAATGTGTGTGTGAATGGGTGAATGTGGTATTACTGTCAAAGCGCTTTGAGTACCGGTACCTTGAAGGTAGAAAAGCGCTATACAAGTATAGCCCATTTATCATTTATTATTATTGAAAATGCAATGTACAATTATATAACATGCATGCAAATAACAATTATATAACATGCATGCAAATAACTCAGAAAACGCTTACCACCTCTATCCTGTAGCCACGCCCCTTCGGGGAATATTAATCCAGGGTTGTGACCTTCGTCACACCAAAAATATACCTTTCTGCTGGCTATTAATGAATGCTCTCAAACTACAACTCGTTCAAAGCTAACAATGTTTAGATTGTAATCATCCAAATATGATATGCAGCAAAGTATTAAAGCTATCAACGTTGTGGTTCGGAGAGCGAGCTATCGTGATGATGCTAACTAGCCTCCTGGTCGTCTCCCTGTCCTGCAATTCAGTGTGGCGTTTAGGCAAAAGGAAGAGTGTGTACCTGCTGCTGAGGCAAGCGTTCAACAAATTTTGTTTGGATCCTATTTTTTGATGTTTCATTAAAAAAACGCGGAAGTGATTTTTTGACGCAAAAATGTATATACATGAATATGTTCAAGTTAATTAAAGGTACTTATAAAAGCAATGCAGCCTTGCTACTCAGTGGCCTAGTGGTTAGAGTGTCCGCCCTGAGATCGGTAGGTTGTGAGTTCAAATCCCGGCCGAGTCATACCAAAGACTATAAAAAAATGGGACCCATTACCTCCCTGCTTGGCACTCAGCATCAAGGGTTGGAATTGGGGGTTAAATCACCAAAAATGATTCCCGGGCGCAGCCACCGCTGCTGCCCACTGCTCCCCTCACCTCCCAGGGGGTGATCAAGGGTGATGGGTCAAATGCAGAGAATAATCTCGCCACACCTAGTGTGTGTGTGACAATCATTGGTACTTTAACTTTAACTTTAACTTTAAAGTGAACAAAACAAAAATCTCATTTGCGACTTACTCCAGTTTAAAAGTACCAAGAGAGTGGAAAAACCAGATGACTTTATATGCTTGATTGTGTTTCACTGTATCCATTAAACCATATCCAATTATATTCATAATCCGCAAAGTATGTGAAAATACCGTCTAAACATCACAAAATGCCACAAATTCAGTCAGCCATTTTGAATATTCCGCTTCGAACAACTTCGGTAATTTCCGTATATGTCAAGACTTGGTCCTGGGAGTTTGCTTTTCCGGGATGCAGCGGAAAGTTGGCACGGGCGAGACGGGAACCAAGGTACATGATTTATTTATTAAAAAAAGATCAAACAAAAAGCGCGCACAATGGCGGAGAATAAGCTATGAAAGACTATAGCAAAAAAGTACAAATGAAAAGCACGCACAGTGGCGGAAACTATGAACAATTAAACAAAACATTAACTGTGGCTTGATAAACAAAAACTTACTTGGCATGGAACCGGCATGAAAAAGGAGCAGCAAGGATCATAAGGGTGTACAGAAGCATATATGGGGTGCGAGGTCGTCAGGCCGAACAACATAACTTAAATACTTATGGACATGATTAACAACAGGTGCGTGACTCAAAACAGGTGCGTGACATGACAGGTGAAACTAATGGGTAACTATGGTGACAAAACAAAACTGCACAAAAAGTCCAAAAATAAAGACTGATCACACAGACATGACAGAGCCCCTCCCTTAAGGACAGATACCAGATGTCAAAAAAAAAACCAAAGATCAATAGTCATGGGAGGGCGGGAGGGGGACATGGCGGTGGGTCGTCAGCCCAAGTGGCCCCGAATCCACCGAGGCAAAGTCAAGTGGCGGCGGCGAGTGGAACGCCGCTGCAGCAGGCGAGGCGGGCGCCCAGGGATTGGCCACATTCGTGGCCGACTGGGAGGTGGGCGCACTTGGCGTGGCGGACGACCAGGTAGCGGCCATATCCGTGGCCGACGAGGAGACAGGCGCGTCGTCAACTTGGCAGGCGTGGCAGCTCGGCGTGGCAAGTCAGGCGGCGAAGCTCGGCGTGGCGCATCCGGCGGCGAAGCTCGGCGTGGGTCTTGGTCTTGGTCTAGGCGTGGGTCTGGGTCTTGGTCTTGGTTTTGGTCTTGGCATGGCGGGTCTTGGTCTTGGCATGGCGGGTCTTGGTCTCGGCATGGCGGGTCTTGGTCTTGGTCTTGGCATGACGGGTCTTGGTCTTGGTCTTGGCATGGCGGGTCTTGGTCTTGGCATGGCGGGTCTTGGTCTTGGTCTTGGCATGGCGGGTCTTGGTCTTGGTCTTGGCATGGCGGGTCTTGGTCTTGGTCTTGGCATGGCGGGTCTTGGTCTTGGTCTTGGCATGGCGTGTCTTGGTCTTGGCATGGTGTGTCTTGGTCTTGGTGTGGGTCTTGGTCTTGGTGTGGGTCTTGGTCTTGGTGTGGGTCTTGGTCTTGGTCTTGGTGTGGGTCTTGGTCTTGGTCTTGGCATGGCGGGTCTTGGTCTTGGTCTTGGCATGGCGGGTCTTGGTCTTGGCTTTGGCATGGCGGGTCTTGGTCTTGGCGTGGAGGGTCTTGGTCTTGGACTTGTGGAGCTGGTACCGGAGCTTGGCGTCGTGGAGCTGGTACCGGAGCTTGGCGTCGTGGAGCTGGTACCGGAGCTTGGCGTCGTGGAGCTGGTACCGGAGCTTGGCGTCGTGGAGCTGGTACCAGAGCTTGGCGTCGTGGAGCTGGTACCGGAGCTTGGCGTCGTGGAGCTGGTACCGGAGCTTGGCGTAGGTGGAGGTGGTCTGGCTGGGGGTTGCGGCTTGGCAGGTCGGAAGACTGGTGAGGGCGGTCGTGCTGGAGGCTGTGGCTTGACGGGTCGGTAGACTGGTGAGGGCGGTCGTGCTGGAGGCTGTGGCTTGACAGGTCGGTAGACTGGTGGTGGCGGCCGTGAAGGAGGCTGTGGCTTGGCATGGTGATGCCGAGCCACCCCACCAACACAGCTCCCGACCCCAGCCCCCCCCTCAAGGGGCGGATACCAGACGCGCTCCCTGCGGTCTGGAACTCTCTGTAGGGGTGGGCGGGGGAGGGCAGAAATTTCCCCTTTATTTTGGCCACAATATTTTTCTTTATCCCCCACCTGGGGTTGTGTGGGTGGAAAAAAAGAAAAACATTGTGACGGGGGCGGGACTTTAGTCTTGGGGGGCGGGGCATGAGTCTTGGGGGGCGGGGCATGAAATTGGGATGGCTGTGACTGACTAGACCTGATTTCTAAAAACATGTTTTGATAATGTTTTATCAAAGACATGGCATTAGAGTTTTTAGCTGGAGGCGGGTGATTTAAAGAAAAAGTATTGAAACAAAAATCCTGGTCTGTGATGTCATCATGGGGAAGCCGGGCAGACTGCTGCTTGCTTCCGCCCGGAGGGGGCGGGGCTTGTGGGAGTGGCGTGTCCTGCTGGCTCGAGGAAGTTTTTCCCCGTCTTGGCGACGTTTCCGGGACGGGAGCGACGCGCCGATCGGCACCAGCTTGCCTTCATTCCCCCACATCATCCCCCTGCGCTCCCTGGGGGAAAAGCGCAGCGTCTCTGCCTCCATGGCGCGCAGCACCTCCCAAGAAGCTTCGTCCTGAATGTCCAACTCGGCCAACTTAGGTGCGGAAAAGTGGGTCTGCTGACGACCTACTGTCAAGACTTGGTCCTGGGAGTTTGCTTTTCCGGGATGCAGCGGAAAGTTGGCACGGGCGAGACGGGAACCAAGGTACATGATTTATTTATTAAAAAAAGATCAAACAAAAAGCGCGCACAATGGCGGAGAATAAGCTATGAAACCAAAAGACTATAGCAAAAAAGTACAAATGAAAAGCACGCACAGTGGCGGAAACTATGAACAATTAAACAAAACATTAACTGTGGCTTGATAAACAAAAACTTACTTGGCGTGGAACCGGCATGAAAAAGGAGCAGCAAGGATCATAAGGGTGTGCAGAAGCATATATGGGGTGCGAGGTCGTCAGGCCGAACAACAGAAAATGAATTAACTTAAATACTTATGGACATGATTAACAACAGGTGCGTGACTCAAAACAGGTGCGTGACATGACAGGTGAAACTAATGGGTAACTATGGTGACAAAACAAAACTGCACAAAAAGTCCAAAAATAAAGCCTTATCACACAGACATGACAGTATATTGACGTCACTAGAATAACACTTCTGCACTCTGACCATAGTATCAGATCAGTCATACTGGAAATACGCAAAAAGAGAGATGTGATGTCTATCAGTCACAATCCATATGTAAGACATTAACACATTTGTTTTTCCTAAGTCGTAAATAAAAAAATACATAAAATCTGCTAACAATGTAGTCAATATGGGCTCTCTATTTCGCCCACGAAACCCTCTAAATAACCATCCGAAACCCACCAATAATACTCTACATACATATCGTGACCAAATATTAGCGATGTTATTATAAGCGCTTACGCAGAAGAACTAATTCTTAGCGGCGGATTGATAACACACAGCTCAGTAGCCATCTGCTGCTTTTACTTTGAGCTGGCTGCGATGTCTTGCTGCTTCCGCATCTTCGCTTCTCGACTCGTCAGTTATTCTAGATTATAAATCATGCCTCTCATCTGAATATTAGGAGGATTTAGCCTTGAACCTAGAAGTTGTTCATCTGTGATGTTCAATTCATACTCAGAGATGGAAACAAACACACACAACCAAAGACAGTGTCTGCGGGGAGACTTTTCCTTGTTAACCCTTTGTGTGCAGCTCCCATAAAGTCTGCATGATTTGTATTGATGTTAGTGATGAAGGGATCTGTGGTCCTTACCTCTACGTCAAACTATGACATGACTGGCTTCCTCATTATCTCTCAAAATGGCTCGGAATTCTCCATGAGCTTGATACTATTTTGATCTTGTCTATTTAGTCACAAACTTTCTAAGTTTTTAAGTGTCATAAATCACAAAATGATAATAGTGTCAATATAGAGGCAAGTTGTTTTTCCACTCTACTGGTACTTTAAAGGCCTACTGAAACCCACTACTACCGACCACGCAGTCTGATAGTTTATATATCAATGATGAAATCTTAACTTTGCAACACATGCCAATACGGCCGGGTTAACTTATAAAGTGCAATTTTAAATTTCCTGCGAAACTTCCGGTTGAAAAAGTCTAGGTATGATGACGTTTGCGCATGACGTCAGTAGTTGAATCAGACATTTTGGAATAGGTCGGTCGCCAGCTTAAATCGTCTTTTTTCATCGCTAAATTCCACAGTATTCTGGACATCTGTGTTGGTGAATCTTTTGCAATTTGTTTAATGAACAATGGAGACTGCAAAGAAGAAACCTGTAGGTGCGATCGGTGTATTAGCGTCTGGCTACAGCAACACAACCAGGAGGACTTTGACTTGGATAGCAGACGCGCTATCCGACGCTAGCCGCCGACCGCATCGATGACCGGGTGAAGTCCTTCGTCGCGCCGTCGATCGCTGGAACGCAGGTGAGCACTGGTGTTGATGAGCAGATGAGGGTTGGCGTAGGTGGAGAGCTAATGTTATTAGCATAGCTCTATCGAGGTCCCGTAGCTAAGTAAGCTTCAATGGCGTCGTTAGCAACAGCATTGCTAGGCTTCGTCAGGCGGTACATCATTAACCGTGTGGTTACAGGTCCAGAGTTTGGTAGTATTGTTGATATTCTGTCTATCCTTCCAGTCAGGGGCTTATTTCTTTTATTTCTATCTGCAGTTAAGCACAATGCTATCACGTTAGCTTTGTAGCTAAAGTGCTTCGCTGATGTATTGTCGTGGAGATAAAAGTCACTGTGAATGTCCATTTCGCGTTCTCGACTCTCATTTTCAAGAGGATATAGTATCCGAGGTGGTTTAAAATACAAATCCGTGATCCACAATAGAAAAAGGAGAGTGTGGGGAATCCAATGAGCCCTTGTACCTAAGTTACGGTCAGAGCGAAAAAAGATACGTCCTGCACTGCACTCTAGTCCTTCACTCTCACGTTTTTCATCCACAAATCTTTCATCCTCGCTCAAATTAATGGGGTAATCGTCGCTTTCTCGGTCCGAATCGCTCTCGCTGCTGGTGTAAACAATGGGGAAATGTGAGGAGACTTTCAACTTGTGACGTCACGCTACTTCCGGTACAGGTAAGGCTTTTTTTTTATCAGCGACCAAAAGTTGCGAACTTTATCGTCAATGTTCTCTACTAAATCCTTTCAGCAAAAATATGGCAATATCGCGAAATGATCAAGTATGACACACAGAATGGATCTGCTATCCCCGTTTAAATAAAAAAAATTCATTTCAGTAGGCCTTTAAGGGGGAACTGAACTTTTTTGAAATTTTGCCTATCATTCCTAATCCTTATGTTCTTCTTTTTCATACATTCTAAATCGTAAATAAACTTTAGTAAAAGTCAGCAAAAAATGGAGTCAATGAGAGTCGCTCTTTTCCACCTACAAAGCGCTCTAAAAAACTTCCCAAGAACTCCAACGTTTTATATATATGCTGTAAGCATATACGTAATGTAGTAACATGCACATTCATAATAACATGTTATTTTTACGTACAGCATTTTGCCCATTTTAAACATACGGCTTATTAATTTCACAATATTCACTTTTCCTGTGAACAACAAACCTACTACTCCCTACTTTACTTTGTAAAGACAAAAAAGACTGATTTTGGACAAATCTGGGCCACCTTCAGTCAACACAACAGGTCGAGCTGCAGTCTGGGTTAACAAACCTAAGTTCAGCCAACTGTATTCAAAGTGTGCAGTATGTCTACAACTCTGAAGTTTGAACCATCACCGTGTACAGTACATCATGTGTCTCATGCAACATGTTAGCACATGGTCCAAGACCTCAGTTCAGCAAGCAACAAATAATTAAGTCTGAGCATGTGATTTTCTTTTTCTTTGTACTTTTTAGGTGTTTTTGTAATAGTCACGATGGAATAAAAACATGGATAGGATCATCCGTACATCACATTAAACCTCAGCATACCTCACTGACCTTATTTCACTGAGCATCAAACTATTAACAGTGTTTTTCTTTGGCATTATCTTACAGGGTGTTTAAAAAGTCTACAAATCTTTAGGTCCTTGTTAATAGGCATTTAGGTTAAGACTTGAATATTTGTATTTGTTTTTACCATGGCTGTCATTATTTACACTATTAGGAGCGTCCCGATACAACATTTTCACTTCTGATACAATGCCGATATTGGAGCCTAGACTATTTGCGGATACCAATATTGATCCGATACGCTATCAGCACAAATTATACATATTTATTATTCTGTAGTGTGGAATGTTAGAAAATGCTTGACCAAGTGAAATGACTCAAACAAAAAATAATGGTAGGTATGAAAACACCAACCCATTTAATATTATGCATCTAAAACTACTTTTGCAGTCTTTAGGTTGAGGTGGCGTGGTGATTGTTTTCTTTGCAGATCATTTGTTAGGTTAAGATCATGACGCGTTGAAGGATACGGACACGTTTATTAGTGGATACTTTCTGATAAGCTTCTGCCTAAACGACTTTGTATATTAAATTAAAGTACCAATGATTGTCACACACACACTAGGTGTAGCGGGATTATTCTCCGCATTTGACCCATCACCCTTGATCACCCCCTGGGAGGTGAGGAGAGTAGTGGGCAGCAGCGGTGGCCGCGCCTGGGAATCATTTTTGGTGATTCAACCCCCAATTCCAACCCTTGATCCTGAGTGCCAAGCAGGGAGGTAATGGGTCCCAGTTTTATTGTCTTTGGTATGACTCGGCCGGGGTATATGTAAGTATATTCAACTAATTACTTGATACTTGATCATCAACTGCTATACTGTAGAGCCAAGGGATTATTTAGAATATTAAATAAGAATAGTATGGGCTTTTACAGAAGACATTTATATTCCCTAT
This sequence comes from Nerophis lumbriciformis, assembly GCF_033978685.3. Lineage (NCBI taxonomy): Eukaryota > Metazoa > Chordata > Actinopteri > Syngnathiformes > Syngnathidae > Nerophis > Nerophis lumbriciformis. The sequence goes on from NC_084575.2 coordinate 19,032,221, forward strand.
TACTTTAAAACATGTTTACAATAATATCTGAGTAATACTGTGTGATGTTCAGTATGGATTCCAAAAAGAAAGACCATGAAGACTTCAGTTTTTTTTCTGTTTTGCCCATTCCTCTTTGCAGCACCTCTCAAGCTCCATCAGGTTGGATGATAAGTGTTAACGTTCATCCAGGATGTCTCTGTACGTTGCTGCATTCATCTTTCCCTCTATCCTGACGAGTCTACCAGTTCCTGTCGCTGAAAAACATCCCCACTGCTTGATGCTGCCACCACCATGCTTTACTGTAGGGCAGTGTTGCCCAACCTTTTTTCCACCATTTTAACGGACCGGCTTTCCACATGTGACAAGATAAAAACGGCAAAAAAATGAGCATGAAAAATCAACTCACCATAACGCTGAAGAAGTGGGAGCCATGGGCGTGTTTCTTTGCAAAGAAATGGTCCCCGGCACGTTGATGGCATATACTGTATACCAGTTAGGGCTGGGCGATATGGCCTTTTATTAATATCTCAAAATTTTTAGGCCATGTCACGATATATCTCTTGGTATTTTGCCTTAGCCTTGAATTAACACTTCATGCATATAATCACACCAGTTGATGATTATATGTGTCTACATTAAAACATTCTTGTTCATACTGCATTAATATATGCTCATTTTACACTTTCATGCAGAGAGGGAAATCACAACTAAGTCAATTTACCAAAACTGTATTTATTAAACAGTTATTAAGCAGTGGCACAAACATTCATGTCATTTCAAAACAGAAAGTGCAAGATTGTCAGACATTTTAAAACAAGCTATTAGTGCACTTTTGTGCATGATGTCACTAAGATGACATATCAAAACAACACAAAATTAAAGTGCACTTTTTGTACAGATCGCCACTACAATAGTTTAAAAACAAATAAAGTGCACTTTTGTGCATGATGTCACACAAGATATTTCAATAACTGTCAAATAAAAATTATCTGCATAATAGGACATCAAATAGTGTATGTCCTTTGCTATGTGGTAGGTTACTGCGGACGTTATCTCCTGTTTTTGACTATTTTTTTCATACGGTGTTGATGTGGAAATGGTGTTGATGTGCAGGTTGCTTCGGCATTTTGTTGGGTGTGGCACCGGCCGAGATGTTGACATGCAGAGTTTCTAGCACTCTTCATTCTCTAGCGGGTGACTTTTCAAATGATGCTACAAATTAGTAGTCCTGCTACTTTTTGTCGCATCGCTTTTGTCGCATACTTGACATATAACGGTTGTCTGTTGAACATCTTCCCGCTTGAAGCCAAACTACCACCAGACGATGGACCCCGTGCTGTTTTTCTTGGGAATTAATTCTTGTTCCTCCATTTATTACCAGATTCGCACCTTCTCTCTCTCGTATTACCACTCGCACCGCTCCGCTTGCACCTGCCACAAAAGTTAGCTGCCACAGCTAACTTTACCTATGGTAAATTCCTCTCCGCTACCTCTCTGCTCGGCGAGTGTATGGCGTTGCACGCGCGACAGTATGTGACGTATGTAAGAAGATGCGCTTGTTTTATCTATCTGTGAGAAGGAGAGACAAGAGTGAGAAACGCCTGTAGTGTCATGCCCGCAGCTAAAAACTACTGCGTGAGAATGCATACTCACGATATAGTCATTTTCTTTATCGCACAGAGATAAACCTGTGATATATCGAGTATATCCGATATATCGCACAGCCTTAATATCAGTGTTTCTTAACACTGGTAGTGTTGGGCCGCGAGCGCCCCCTAGAATGTAATATATGTGTTTTTCAGCTGTGGTCTGTATAGGCAGCAGTGATACTTAGTTGTAATACACTTTTGGCAGTTATGACATTATAAAACAAACAGAAGAAGTCTGGCGCTAATGTCATAGAGAAATTTCTTAAGCGCAAAAATTATGATTAGTAGGGTTGTCCCGATACCAATATTTTAGTACCGGTAACGGTACCAAAATGTATTTCGATACTTTTCGGTACATTTCTGAATAAGGGACACCACAAAAAAATGCATTATTAGCTTTATTTTAACAAAAAATCTTACGGTACATTAAACATGTTTCTTATTGCAATAGAAGAACAATTTTGTCCTTAAATAAAATAGTGAACATACTATAGACAACTTGTCTTTTAGTAGTAAGTAAGCAAACAAGTATGCAGTAAAATATTGTGTCATTTTTCATTCTATTTTGTTAAAATTATGAGGGACAAGCTGTAAAAATGTATTATTAATCCACTTGTTGATTTACAGTTAATATCTGGCTATTTTCCGTTTCAACATGTTCTATCTACACTTCTGTTCAAATTAAATAATCACTTATTTTTCTGTTGTTTGGATACCTTACATTAGTTCTGGATGATACTACAAATTTAGGTATCGTTCCGATACCAAGTCATTACAGAATCATACATTGGTCATATTCAAAGTCCTCATGTGTCCAGGGAGTTTATAAACATAATATGAATTTTAAAAAAAGGAAAAAGGATTTTGTGACGATAAAAAATATTGACGTAATCATAGTAATATCGACTAGATACGCTATTGTACTTTGTATCATTACAGCGGATGTTAGGTGTAGATCCACCCATGGCATTTGTTTACATACAGGGGTGCTAGCTTGTTGTTAGTGGTTAGCTATCGTATCCTCCTACGGTGTGTAGTGAAGCATGTTTAGCTATTCCTCGTCCTGCAGGGATGATACTTGTAAGAAACTTACTTTAAGTTTAAGGTGAGGATTAGTGATTTAGAAGTAGCTAAAACACTGCCGACTGCGGCTGGACATTCGCCGCTAGCTAGCCATGTCTTAAAGCACCTCTTCCTAAAAGCTTTACAGTGTTATAACTTCACCTTTATCTTTAGTTTTTAGGCCAAAATGCATCTGTTCTCCCTTTTCTGTCTACACACCGTGTCTGCTTGTAAGTACTCAGTGATTGTGCGCTGCTGAACATGCTCCTCTGCTCGCAAAACCAGCAATGTCACGACGTGATGATGCACCGTCATACCCGGGAACCGGTACTTTTCAAACAGAGTATAGTACCGTTTTTGATTCATTAGTACCGCGATGCTATACTGGTACCGGTATACCATACAACCCTAGTGGTGAAGCTGTATTTTCATTTGCACTTTAATTTTATTGACAGTTTAGTTAAGAAACATATTTATTGTTATTTTGTCTATTTATTTTAGCACAACATAATACATATTGTATGTAAATGTATTGTTTATTTGGTTAGTACTTCTTTTTCAAATCAGCCTGACCTAAGCCTAAGGTTTATTTGTTAAATTAATAATATAATCTTTGTGATTAACACATTTTCTATAATTTGACAAGGTAGTAAACTGTAAGTAGGTTAGATAGAATTATTGAATATGATCCAAATCAAGAGTAAGATTACGAATTCAGTATTAATATTGGAGTGGTCTCCGGGCTCCTCTTACTGGAAAAGGTCAAAAAGGTCAAAGAACCCCTGCTATATGCAATGACCCTGCAGGACACTGCAGATGGAAATTAGCCTTTGGCTACAATCTGGTACATTAACATTTTATATGTCCATTGATTGTCCCATGTACTATAACAAAGGAGTAGTAATATACATCTGTTAACAAGCTTATTGGTGCGTTTAGTGGGCAAGGCAAAAGTTAAGTCGGAGAAAATGCGGTAGTTTATAAAATAATTAATGTTTCTTTGCGGCCCTTGGAACATCAGACCAGAGCATTTTGTTTCTCATGGTCTGAAAGTATTTCAGGTGAATTTTGGCAAACTTTTTTTTTTTTTATGAAGAAATGTATATATTTTATTTATTTATGCATTTATTTATTTGACAGGGACAGTACAATTAAACATTGCTACCCACAAGTAACCGATGTCAAAGTACATAAGACTTCTAGCCACAGGCTAATTTGCAACCCTTGTCCCTGGTTAGGCTTTTAAAAAAAGATGGCTTCCGTCTGGCCTCGAGGCCTAATTGGTGGATTGCTGCAGAGACGATTGTCCTAGTGCAGGGGTCGGCAACCTTTACCAGTCAAAGAGCCATTTTGACCATTTTCACAAATTAAAGAAAATAATGGGAGCCACAAAAATCTTTTGAAATTTAAAATGAAATAACACTGCATACAACGTTTTTTTTTTGCTTTGTGCTATGTATAAACCAAAGGTCTCAGACACGTGGCCCACACCTTAATATGAAAATGTAATGTTAGTGCACCCCGCGGGTTTAATATGAATGGCGCTTGACAGCGTCATACTTGTCAACCCTACCGATTTTTCCGGCAGACTACGAATTTCAGGGAAACTATTCTCTCGAACGTGCCGTGATGGTACAGCATTTAGCGCCCACTACAACCAGCGTGCAGGCCCAGTCACACGTTGTATGGGGCTTCTGCTTGCTCACGTAAGTGACAGCAAGGCATACTTGCTCAACAACCACACAGGTTACACTGACGGTGGCGGTATAAAAAACTTTAACAGTCTTACTAATAATGCGCCACACTGTGAACCCACACCAAACAAAAATGACAAACACATTTCGGGAGAACATCTGCACCGTAACACAACATAAACACAACAGAACAAATACCCAGAATCCCATGCAGCCCTAACTCTTCCGGGCTACATTATACACCCCCGCTACCAAACCCCGCCCACCTCAGCCGACGCACGGAGGGGGAGGGCGGGGGGGGGGATTTGAGGGAGCAGGGTTGGGGTGGGGGCGGGGTTTGGTGGTAGCAGGGGTGTATAATGTAGCCCGGAAGAGTCAGGGCTGCATGGGATTCTGGGTATTTGTTCTGTTGCGTTTATGTTGTGTTAAGGTGCAGATGTTCTCCCGAAATGTGTTTGTCATTCTTGTTTGGTTTTGGTTCAAAGTGTGGCGCATTATTAGTAAGAGTGTTAAAGTTGTTTTATATGGCCACCGTCAGTGTAACCTGTGTGGCTGTTGACCAAGTATGCCTTGCTGTCATTTACATGTGCGAGTTGAAGATGCATATAACAAGAGGCTGGGCTGGCACACTGTTAATACAGATTGTAGAGAGCGTTAAATGCTGTACCATCATGGCACACCCTTATTATTATTGTAAGGGTGAAAATCGGAGAATATTAATCCCGGGAGTTTTCTGCGAGAGGCTCTGAAATCCGGAAGTCTCCCGGGAAATTCGGGGGGGGTCGGCAAGTATGCAGCTGAGCCGCATCAGAGTGATCAAAGAGCCGCATGCGGCTCCGGAGCTGCGGGTTGCCGACCCCTGTCCTAGTGGAAGGTTCTCCTCTCTCCACAGAGACAATCAGGTTTTTGGTCACCTCCCTGATGAGACTAAGATGAATGCAGCAATGTGCAGAGACATCCTGGATGAAAACCAACGCTCACCATCCAACTTGATGGGAGCTTCAGATGTGCTGCAAAGAGGAATGGGCGAGACCGCCCAAAGATAGGTGTGCCAAGCTTGTGGCATCATATTTGAGGCTTTAATTGCTGACAAATATGCATCAACAAAGTTTTGAGCAAAGGCTGTGAATATTAAATGAACATGTGTTTTTTTATGTTCAATACATTTGCACAAAAAAAATTAAAACCTTTCTACATTGTCATTGAGTATTTTCTGTAGAATGCTGAGGACAAACATGAATCTATTCCATTTTGAAATAAGGCTGTAACATAACAAAATGTGTAAGCGCCGTGAATACATTCTGGATACACTGTATTTCATGTAACAAAATCAGACCAAGTGTACTCACCGCCAGCATACATGGCTGCTAACATAATTGAAGAAATCCATGCTATATCACTGTAGCTGGCCTCCAAGTCTGCCTGAATCTCCTTGAAGAAAATTGAGAGGGCTTTTGGAGTAGAATAAGCGAACCCAATGGAGATATGAGCCCCGATCACCACCATCCAGCCCCAGCCACCATCTGGAGGTCTGAAGGCCACATCATTGGTTGGTGCAATTGGCATGTTCCTAATGAGAGTGGGCAGCAATTGTCAGTCATTTAAAAGCATAATAAAACAGTAAAACCAAGTTAATTGTGGATGACTGTTGGTAATGTGTTGCCAACTTCCTAATGGGTGACCCTCATTTGACACAATGATGTTAGAATACAATAGAATAGGCTTTTATTGTCATTGCACATTAAGGTGTTTGCTCACTTAAGACAGTTGTAAACACTATGTCCTCTGAGCAAACACGAGAAAGCTAGAATATAGCATGGGGTGTCCAAAGTGCAGCCCGGGGACCATTTGCGGTCTGCGCTTTGTTTTCTGTTGGCCCGCGACACATTAAAGAGACTAAATAAAACACTTCCCGGGTTTGAAAGTAGAAAAACGAAACTGGCCTAGTTTCCCCCCAAAATGGGACCTGAAAACCAAAATTACGTTTAATACAGTTGTATAAAGTTTTTGATGATTCCCATGCGTCCTGTAATGATCATGTTAGGGTTGTACGGTATACCGCTGTTGGTATAGTACCGCGATACTAATGAATCATATTCGGTACTTCACCGCCTCTAAAAAGTACCTAAATTTGTGGTATCATCCAAAACTAATGCAAAGTATCCAAACAACAGAAGAATAAGTGATTATTACATTTTAACAGAAGTGTAGATAGAACATGTTAAAAGAGAAAGTAAGCAGATATTAACAGTAAATGAACAAGTAGATTAATAATTCATTTTCTACCACTTGTGCTTAATAATTTTGACAAAATAATAGAATGGAAAATGACACATGTTACTGCATATATCAGCAGACTAAATTAGGGGTCTTTGTTTGCTTACTTACTACTAAAAGACAAGTTGTCTTCTATGTTCACTATTTTATTTAAGGACAAACTTGCAATAAGAAACATATGTGTAATGTACCGTAATATTTTTTGTTAAAAATAAAGCCAAAAATGCAATTTTTTGTGGTCCCCTTTATTTAGAAAAGTATCGAAATACATTTTGGTACCGGTACCAAAATATTGGTATCGGGACAACACTAGATCATGTCTACAAATGTGTGGGTGGGCTACAGCCTGCAAACAATGTAGTTAGCGGTTTGATTGATTGATTGATTGAGACTTGTATTAGTAGATTGCACAGTACAGAACCCATACTGTACAATTGACCACTAAATGGCAACACCCGAATAAGTTTTTCAACTTGTTTAAGTCGGGGTCCACGTTAATCAATTCATGGTACAAATATATACTATCAACATAAAACAGTCATCACACAAGTTAATCATCAGAGTGGGATGTGGAGGGGGTTGTGGCGGGGGGGTTAGGTTTGGTTGATATCAGCACTTCAGTCATCAACAATTATATCATCTGAGAAATGGACATTGTAACAGTGTAGGTCTCATTTGGTAGGATATGTACAGTGAGCAGTGAACATAGTGAGCTCAGATAGCATAAGAACAAGTATATACATTTGATTATTTACATTTGATTAATTACAATCCGGGGAGGTGGGATGTGGTGGGGGGATGGTGTTAGTCTAGGGTTGTAGTTGCCTGGAGGTGTTCTTTTAGTGCGGTTTTGAAGGAGGATAGAGATACACTGTCTTTTACACCTGTTGGGAGTGCATTCCATATTGATGTGGCATAAAAGGAGAATGAGTTAAGACCTTCGTTAGATCGGAATCTGGGTTTAACGTGGTTTTGGGATCTCCCCCTGGTGTTGTGGTTATGGCGGTCATTTACGTTATGGAAGTAGTTTGACATGTACTTCGGTATCAGGGAGGTGTAGCGAATTTTATAGACTAGGCTCAGTGCAAGTTGTTTTACTCTGTCCTCCACCTTGAGCCAGCCCACTTTGGAGAAGTGGTACAATAATAATAGAGTAAAGAATATTGAGGAAAAGTAATATCTCAAGGGGGTTAAAATAGGCAAGACAATTTAATTTTAGAGCACAATTCTTATGCAGGACAATTCAAAAGTATGTACAAATGTATACATTTAAAAATAATTAATATTATACGTTATGTTACCTATAGCACGAAGCTAGTATGTGGATGTTTTCTTCCGATAGTTTACCATATATTGGCCTACATGGTACTGGTTTTAGTATCCTTAATGTACAAAATGTTACAAAATGCTTACTGTAAATATTTCGGTTTAAAATAACACAAAATACGCGTAAGTTTATTGGTTATTCAACACTTAAGAGTGTTCACACAGAAGTAATGGAGCACCTTTGAGTCAATAATAGACGGAATGTGACAGTTACAACCGTGGCATCGTATCACTCACTACACGTGGAAAGACTTCGTCTTGCCTGACTCAACGAAGCCATTCATATGCACTTCAGACTACAATAGAATTTAAAACTTGATTTTTTTTTAATTTTTTTTTTTTACAAAAAGCATCCGACAAAGGTGTATGGCAGCGACTAACCAGATAGTCATTAGACGTAACCGAACGAGTAAATATTTGATGAATAAATATTTGATTTCTCCTGGTAGTTACAGGAAACACATTACAAACGTGTACTTTTAAACAGCGTGGAGTACATTAAAAATGTGTTTTGGGAGATCTTACCGTTCTTTAGAAGCCTTGGCGACAACAAATACAAATGCGAGTTAGCCAAACTTTCCATACGTAGCTGCTCTTTTGGTCACGTGGTCGGCGGCGTGGAGTCAGGATGTTGGCGTGTACGCGCCGCGCGTGCTCGCTCCCGACCATTGGATTAGTTTATGTCAAAGGGGACTATGCAATTTTATAAAAAACACATGACTACACATGGTTTAAAAAGCCAGAAATTAGCCAGAAGGCTAGTTTTCATCTGTAGTCCCTTGGCCATGATGTAAAAAAGGCAGTAAAATTACAATTAAAAAAAAAAAGAGAGAAAAAGAAAAAAAAAGCACCCAATATACAATATGATAAAAAAATAAAATACAACATCACAACATAACATTGGCATCAAAACAGGCTCATATTTTAGTGCTGGCAGCTGTAGAAGCCACATTTTCAATGTTTTTTTTTCTGAAGGCCTTAAAAGTTGTGACCAGTTTATCCTCCTCAGGTACTGAGTTCCACACATTTGCGCTCCTTACTGACCAGGCCGACTTACTGAAAGTGTTCCTGTGCAGAGGAATACAACAGTCACCTCTGACAGAGCCTCGAGTGACACCCTCACGACTGTTTTTTTTGGCTGATGAACTCTGCCAGAGGATCTGGAGCCAATCCATGCAGTACTTTATAGGTCACTTTTAAGCAGTGACGTGCGGTGAGGTTGATGGCTGGTGAGGCACTGACTTCATCACAGTCAGATTTACAAACATATGAACCCTAAAGAGTATCTTATTCACCATTTGATTGGCAGCAGTTAACGGGTTATGTTTAAAAGCTCATACCAGCATTCTTCCCTGCTTGGCACTCAGCATCAAGGCTTGGAATTGGGGGTTAAATCACCAAAAATGATTCCCAGGCGCGGCGCTGCTGCTGCCCACTGCTCCCCTCACCTCCCAGGGGGTGAACAAGGGGATGGGTCAAATGCAGAGGACAAATTTCATTACACCTAGTGTGTGTGTGACAATCATTGGTACTTTAACTTAACTTTAAACATACAAACTGTAGCACACAAAAAAGCACATTTAATAAAAAAACGTTATTATGGTCTTACCTTTACTTATAAATTAAGTCCACGCGCCGCAACTAAAGCCCTCACTTAAACTTTCCACGTGCAAGATTGAATCTATTTAAAAAAAGTGTAACTGAGGGTTTATAAATGTCGCCTATACTGTATGAAACTACAAAATAACAAAGTTTACACGAGGACCACTTTATTTACCTTCTTTCAAAAACCTCCGCAACGTGTCATCACTTCCGCTCTTAGCGCCTTCAAAATAAGAGCTCAAGGCATATACTGTATTAACAGCGCATAACAGAAACTAAACATCACAAAGAGGAAAGCCCATGAAAATAGGTTACAAAAGTTATTTAATAAGAAGCCAAAAAGTGCAAAAACAATAATGTTCGTGTTGGACGAGTTGTGAATTAGATACACCTGCAGTCTGCAGGTGTACCTAATGTGGTGGCCCTGCAGTCATTCACAACTCCTCCAACACGAACATTATTGTTTTTGCACTTTTTGGCTTCTTATGAAATAACTTTTTTAAATAGATTCAATCTTGCACGTGGAAAGTTTAAGTGCGGGCTTTAGTTGATATAACAATTCTACGGCAGGGGTGCAGGAGGCGGGATTACTGGAGCCTCAGCCAGTGCGTCTTTTGCAGCCGTTTTATGATCGCTCAGCACAAGAAATACGTTACACACATACAGTTGTTGACAAAATACACTGTACATTATATACCTCAGCTAACTAAACTATGGAAATGTATAATATAATTCATATAGCAATACAGTCTCACTGCACAGCAGGCCAGCAGTTATCCGAGTCCGCAATCCATGTTGAGGCACAACTGAGTGACGTGCCTCAACTGGCTGCTGTTCACCGCACCGTCTCTTCTCAGTATTTGAACGGCAAATGTGAAAATTCAGCGATTTTGAATAAAAATAATCTAAAACTGGTGAAGTTAAATGGAAAATAACTTTATAGTATAATCACTGGATACATATAACAATTTAATTAATTTTTTTCCTTTTTACATTTTTTTTCTTTCCATGACTGCACGTCACTGCTTTTAAGTCTGCAAATGTGTGAAGACTGTCCAAGTTTAAAATGCTGTATTTTTTTAGGATGGCACAGTGATGATAGTGCCTATTTTTTTTTTTAATCCATAACCTTTATTGCTTGTGTACACAAGATTTCCAATGTTGTTGGGTTTTTTTTTAACTCTGATCAGCCTAACTATTACCTAGGTAAGGCAATAGTTGAAGTGGCTGAAAATCATCAAATGCAAATACAATTTTGCAGCTTCAGTTGACATTTCATTTCGAATTGCACGGAAATTTGTGAGATTAAACTTGATAATTTCACACAATTTCCCAGGGCACACGGTCAATTTGCCAATATGGGCTTTAAAGGAAAGCTATGAATCTATAATTAACCCAATATATTTACATTGGCTGACAATTTGTATTTTTTCTCCATTTATATGTATGTCAGGGTCAGATGATACTTTTTTTGTTTTAGTTACATACATGCCTACAGTTTTACAAACGTTTAACTGCCGACAGCTAAACAGACCATAATACAATTTCAGCACTTTTCGATGTACAGCATGTACAAAAAAGGGACATCTCTTGCCTTTTAATTGTTTTATTTTCAAGTTATGTGCAACGTGAATTTTCACAGTTGAGCTCAACCACCACTATAAACCATTACCCAAAAGAGACAAGTGGAGGAAAAAAGAGAAAAGCACAAGGAAAACACGGTGAAATAGCACCCAAACGCACACACGGGTAATGAGATGAACCATGACGTAACACACGCAAAACTTCCCTAGCTTGTTTTACTGTAAGTCGTGACTGGTGTTCAGAATATAGTTTATCTGTAATGCTTATCAGGTGAGACTAAAATGGGGGGAAAACAATCCAAATGTATCACTTGTGCATGTAAGCTTCAGGATAAATCTACATGAACTAAATAGAAAATAACATAAGAAAGGGGGGGAGGGGACAATAGAGACAACACAAATAACACACTGAGATTTCAAGTTATAAAAGAAACTGAAATTTAAAAACTGTGCAAGTACAGCAAACCTATAGTACAGTATACTACGCATAACAAAAAAAAAAAAAAAAAAAATACAGTACTGTTTTTTCAGTAGAAATCCTGAGTTATCCGTTCCTGGTTCACCGACTGTAGCTGTGTGGGTGAAGCTTCATCTTGTTCTAACTCTACGGTGATCAAATTCATCACAAATGGTTACTTCCCTTGGATGATTGTTATGAGATTACGGAACCTCTTTCAGGGTGGGGGGGTCACTCTTGAGATAAAAGTGTAAGGGGGTGTGTAGTGCAAAGATGACACAGGAACTTGCGTAAAAAAAAATGAAAACGCCTCTTAGCGTTGGCGTTTCTTCTTCTGTGTAAGATTGTCGAAAAACAAAGGAAAGCAGCACCGACTGTTAGTCCTCTGCGTGTAAGATGGATTCATGAAGGGTGCTTCGCAAGTCTGTAGTCCAGTTCTGTTGAAGTGGAGAGTGAATCAGTGCAATGCTGAGTTTAAGACTTTTCAGATATTGTTCATCAAGAGGAACACTTTTCAAGTCAGATGCCCCTACTTACAGCCACAGGCACATTGGCATTGTGAGTGACCTGCACTAAATTCCATGTCTCTTCAAGCCTGCACCCATGCACCAATGGAACTAAAGTGATTTCACTACCAGACAGAAGCACACAAAACACACTTACACTAAAGTCATATGAAGACAAGTAGCCTAAATCACAGTTCCAAGAGTTATTGCTACTACATCATTATTTTCCGACATCCAGAGCAGCTTTTACAAGACCTCAAATGCGGTTTTTTTGGCATTTAAGCGAAAGGCTGTTTTAACCTTTTCCAACTTGTTGGAATTTACATTTCGGAAAGCAACCTATACAGAGCTCAATGCTCCACTGAGCTGTTCACAGTTGCTTCACAAACACAAAATGGCCTGAAATGTCCTTATTATTCTCCTCCTAATGGAACATCGCTGAAGTCTCTGAGGTAAGCCTGGTCGTTGGTCTGAACTTCCCACTTAGTATTGACACAAAGTTCACTATTGTCATTTCTCCAATGTGGAGAGGGAGTATTTGAACATTAAACATGAAATGTTGTCCTCGCATATGACACAAAATGGACGCCAACTCATGGATTGGGTGGCACGGGCCACCTACGCAAGTGGATTCTCAAAACCAAATGTAAAAATAGCTCAGAAGCCACATAGTGTATTGTTTGACACACGGACGTTTGTGGAAGAGCGCTGGACATTGAAATATCGTACAAGCTTCAGAAACAATATTGTACATTACTACAACTACAGTTCAAAATAAAAGTCACCTATGAAAGGAGCTTTAGAGATTTGACTTGAAGGGGCATCTACACAAACCTCAGAGCCAACAAACTAACGATGAGTTATGGTACTCATCTTACCCGTATCAATATATAGTTTATATAAGTATTTATGTTCATCGTATATATAGTTTTAGTATATATAGAATTTTACTTTATGTTTAGATGTAGCATCCATTTCTCGAGAGAGCACATCAACTTTGCAGCTAAAACAACATAGAACAGCATGGCTCAAAAATTAGCAAGCACGTTGAATAATTGCACTTATGATTCATTGTACGGTTTTCTAGAGCAAGCATCAGTGTGGGTAATTGGTGCTGTCTGGAAAAAAAATACTGCAAACTTTAAAAGCACCCCTGTCTTGATCTTATTAAACCAAAAGGTTAAACGGCTTAAGACTTATCAAAATAATGGTCTTTGTGGTGCAAACCCCGAGGTAAGACCAGGCACAAGGCGGGCAGGACCACACCGTTCCCTCTGTCTCAGTTTAGGTTCACAAAACGAGCCAAGCTACCTCAGAGCACCCTTTGTAGACACTGTGGGTAGAGTTTGGCCACCACACATTCAAAATGGCGGCCCAAATCCCAGAGACGGTCGGGTGTCTCATAGACTTTGGTCCATAAGTCTGCCTCGTCGTCATACTGGTATAGGGAGTTCTTGCGGCTGGTGCGGAACACATGCTCCTCCACCATGACTTGTGTGGCCCGTACAAACAGATGTAGTTTGCCTTGCAGCAGCATGGCCTTGATGTACGGGTTTGTGGCTTGATCAAAGGGAAGATCTCTCTTACGGCTCCAGCTGTTCTTCTCAATGTCGTAGACCTCCACTGTGAAGGTACGCTGGTGATTCTTGCAGATGCCCCCGATGAAGTAAATACAGTTCTTGTACAGGGCAACCAGACTCTGGCTCCGAGGGACGCTCATCGGGGAAAGATGACTCCAGTAGTCCTTGCGAGGGTCAAAGCAGAAGAAATATTCACCTGAGGAGAGTAAGAGACAAGATTGAGCTGTACTGTGCAAATGTTTTGAAGTAACAGTGTTAGGTTGATGTCAATATTTCTACTTTCCATAGCATCAAGAACAACTTGCCCTGTGGCAAAAATATGTATTATATACCATATGACATTCTTTGAAACTCAATTCAAAAGTTACACTAAAAGGAACTTCTGAAGACTAAAACTGAACTCTATTTTAAGCTAACACAGACTGCAGGGTATTGAAATGTAAAATTACATTTCCAGGGTTCTTTTTCCCCACTGTCTTGCATTGGAAGTGTGTTATTAAAAACAAGTCTAGGCTTGAGAAAAATATAGAAGCTAACAAATGTTGCATTGTGTGCGCACACAAAATATTTTTCACTATGATGCATAAACATACCTTGGAGGACATAGATTCGATCTCTGTACTCCACAGCACTGTGAAACTCCATGGCCACTGGCATGGGACTCACTGCCGACCAGCAGTTGTCCCTGGCATCATAGCACTCTACTGACTTTAATGCGTTTCGACCATCTCCTTCATACACTCTGCCACCCAGTGCGTAAAGTTTCCCACAGCAGTGCACCAGTCGACAGCCAATCCTTGCTCTCAATAAAGGTGCATGTGGTAGCCATCGGTTTCCCGCATGTTCATATTGCCAGAAGTCACTCTCTGCCCGATGGTCTATGGACACCTCGCTATTGCTTGGTCGGTAGCCCCCAGCGATGTAGATGTCATTTTCGAAAGACACCAGGATACCAACCTCTCGGAGATCATTGGGTGGTTTGCACAGTTTAAACACCCTCCCTGTGGCCGTGTCTAGACAAGGCACCGTCTGCTTCTTCCCTGAGTGTTTGTGAGCAGCATCGAAGCAGATAACCATCTCAGAAGCGGTCATTCCCAGGCGCTGGGGGCAACCGTTGGTGCCAGCGAGGCGTGCTTTGGCCTCAACGGGGTCTTTAGACAGGGACAGGGCACAAGCAAACGGCGCAGGTATCCGACTGAGAAAAGTGTCATCGAGCAAAGGCAGACGAATGCAGAGGGAAAACACCTCAGCAAGATGGGCCTCACGACCAGGCAGATCATGCTCCAGCCAGCGGACTATGCTCTCATAGACATGCTCTTCTTTCTCCACGTTGAGGTCGTCATTGTTCAAAATGCTGACCAGCTGTTCCTTGGTCATTTGAAGAAACTCTTGCTCTTGTGAAACACACAGGAACTATCACGCCCCCCCCAAAAAAACACAATTCAATTTAGTTAGACACAAACACTGATCATGTACTGTTTTTTCACAGGTTGGGAATTCACGATCATGTTCATGCAATAAAAGATGCAAGTGTTATAAGGATTGAGAGAAATTATCAAAAACTGAACACTTTGACAGTGTTAAGCCTCAGCTTCATAAGATTAAATTGCAAGCACCTGCAGTCCAAAGACATGTTTCATCTTCTTGTCATTGTTCGCAATAAAAAAAGACAACAATGTAACGGTCATCATATTTTCTAAGACTAGCCAGTTTGGCCTTTGCATTTCTTCATGAAATGGATGGACTTAACTATTTGTCCACTGTGCTGTTCTGATCAGTAGCAGAGGTTGTGCAATTACGGTGTCCTAAGCGAAGTGACTGATTTACCTGGTGTCACAGTAAGAGAAATCACCAACCCTTAACAGTAAGTCAGTCACTGAAGGTTTCCTTTATTGACATAGTGGTTCCTACAAGTGACGATAATAAAATATTGATAACACCGTTACTAAATCTTTATGCTGTAATGTCGATTCTCAAATCAAAATATCTATACTTTTCATACGTTAATTATTTCAGATCATGTATCTCATTACCAGGAACACTGTAAATTAAATCATTGAGCTCTTGTCTAAATTAAAAGTGATTGGTGGTATATATATATAATATATGTATATCTATATATATGTGGAAGGATGGACAGTATACGACACTACACTAATCTCACATAAGCAAAAAAGCTTAGATTTATTCAGGTAAAGTCTTCTAAATCATTCATCATCTAGGTGTCATTCAATTACACATAGCAATTGCAATAAAACAGCCACTGCAAACTGATTATTCAAGGAAATTGTTGGCAATTAAAATAAGTCACTCTATATAATAAAAGAGCAACTGCATTTATCCTTTTATCAAATGCTATTTGAAGTATAATATAAGATAACGCAGTCAATGCAGAATAATGCCATCATTTGTTTCACCCTGTAATTGTATGTTGTTTGAAGATGATTCTGTAAGAGCAACAACATTTGAAATGCACTACTTTTAAAAATGTACCAGACATATAAGGTATATTTGCACAAAGTATCGGTTTTCAATCAATATTGTCGATACAGGCCTGATTTTTACTCAATATCGAATTGGAAATAAAATCAATGATGTCACACATCACTAGTTCCTATTTATAGTCATGCTCTTAACAATACACCATAAACTATTTATTATTAAAATAATGCAACCCCAGTTTAGGAATTCCTGCCCTCTAGTTTTCACTGTCTTGTTTTAATTTTGTTGTATTGGCTTGGCTCAGTAAATCTCAGTTCTAATTGACTATGTCAAAATAATATCACAGGAAACTGCAAAAAATGTATTTCACTGACTGCATCAGCAGAAATGACACTTGTTAAACATCTTCATTGTATGAAGAAAAGGCTCTACTGTGAAACTTTCTTGGTCATGTTAAGCAAACTAATTTTATTGAAGAGGAGCTTGAATGCAGCAAGAAAACAGAAAACTACAGCACAGATAAAGCATATGGAGCATAGTACTGCACTTTCCAGAGCGAAGGCACCGTAACGTGGCTAGCTACTATAACACTGGCATATGTGTTTATTTTTGTCATTTCGAGATGAAATCCTCAAAAGTTACAATTACATGGCGATCATGTAAAACTTTTGAGCTATTTTAGCATATAATGGCTTCTATATAGACAGATCAAAAGTTAATCACTCTGTCCTCTGCACATACCAAAATAGTTTATTTTTATTTTTTTAAATGTGGTGTAGATAATACGATAAAAAACTAGCAGTTAGTATAATGTGTAATTCCCCAACCGATGAGTCATGCCATGTTAAACTGACCTTTTTACGGATGTAGTCTTGTGAGCGTTCCTTCAGCTCCTGATGCCCATAGGCATCAGCAAACATGAAGACCCCTATACAGTTCTGGGGGTCGAGCCTGCTAATCATAAACTGGGCACACTGGTCCTGTAGGGCAGGAATCTGGAAGATGCTGGCTGCAGTGAAGAGGGCTTGGACATTGGACTCAGAGAGCGTGACCCTGGACGTGTAGGCATAGTCTAAGACGAGGTGCATAGATTCCGATTCCACCCCAACGATTCTGACCTTCCGCTGGCTGCTCTCTGTAAGGCCACTAGTGAACATGGACCTTGGTGGGTTGAAGAGACGCACGTTGTTAAACCATGACGGGGACATTTTACCGGCACTGAGCATTTCTTACCTAAAATAGGGGCTGATGGCTGCCAGGACATTCCGGTGGCACGAGAACGTCTTGCCATGGTCCACTTCTACGACAATGTCTGTAAGCTGAGCTTCATCATACAAGGATTTCAGCTGCTGAAGTATATTACAGGCGTGAATGGCATCTACTCCGTTGTAGTTGGTGCTAGGAGGTGTCCCATTTTGAACTTGTAACAGCTTCCCTACCTCTGAACAACAACACAAAGAAAGAAGAGATGCAAAGAAAGGATAAGATCAAAAAGTAAATAGAAATGACAAAATACTGATATCAATTCAGGCACACTATGAGTAAAATTAATTATTGGTTTGTAATGTGTCAGCACATTGCTTACTTACTTAAAATTTAATTTTATATTTTAAAATCAAAATGTTAGTAGAACTGCAACGATTAAATCTATTAGACAAAGCTTCGATTTACATTATGTTCCTTCGATTAATTGTTTAACGAGTGTAAGTAATAAAGATTGATCCAACATGAACCGCATGTAGTGCCCAGAACTTTAAATACATGGACATTTAAGCACAATCGCTGCAATAGAGCGCACATGAGAGCAGTGGTGTGTGGGTATCTGTGACGGCAACAGGACAATGCATACATACATCATTTGTTTTCAAAACGGTTACAAAAAAGGGGTACCCCAAAAATTTACTGTGGGACCACATTTTTTTTACTTGATGGGGTACCTTGGACGCCATTTTGAAAATTCCTAGCACCAACACTGTTACAGTGTTTTATATTCCTGTATTCAAACACAGTGGTAATGTTCAAACTGTGTGTAATGTTAGAGTGGCCAAAAAATATTGCACATACTTGTTGAATAAAACCACTGTCTTGTTTTTAATGAACAGCTAGGCCAACTACGCTACTGTATTTTAATGGCCGAGTGTTTTCTGAGGTGGTACTTGGTCAAAAAAGTTTGAGAACCACTGCTCTTAGGAGTCATTTATACAATGTGTGTTTGTGCAGGACTGAAGAACCTCCATTGTCTGGAAGTACTTTTCAGGCGGTCAAACTTAACCAGTGGATTGTTATAAGATATGGGTCAAATAGGCCAACATTAAAGCCAGGTAGTGTGTCTTTTGTTCAGGTAAATGTGGCCATGTTGACCAATGCAAGTTTATAAATTAAAAACACTGGTGGAAAGGATTGTTCTGGATGTTGGCTACTACTTATTTCAGTATCGACTGGGACTGAAAACAAAACCCATTTGCTAAATATTACACTTTTACATTGAAAAGACAACTATGAACTTTATAGCTCGACAGCCTTTTGAATGTAAACATGTTTCTTGCCACACGTGTTAGGGCACGTCGGTGGAATCTAAAAGGGAAACAAAAACACTGAAACGATACCTCTTAAATCCTTACGTTTTTAGAGATAACTAAACTTTCTCGCGTAGAGCAACGTTAGCTTCTTGCCGGGACAAAGACTTGCAAAGAGGGGATTGCAAAACACTGAGCAGCAGATGGTTAGCAAGCTCGCTAGCAATACATTCATCGATGGCTACCTAGACTGGAATTGAACTTTTTTTTAAATGACTGCCCCCCTTTGCACGATTACATATTGTCACCCCTTACAATGTTCATTTCAATCAACAGCCGTGAGTTTTGTTCGGTTAACGCTAGCTCAGAAACATTGAAAGAAGAAAGTGAATGAATGTTTATAACTGAATAAATTTACATATGCATTAAAAAAATGTTTTCTTTTGTATTATTTTTTTGATGAATTAAGTAACGTTTATGACAACCTTTTTCCAAAACACAATATAGAATGTGAGATATAACAGGATAATGCATACATTCATCATTTGTTTTCAAAACGGTTACAAAATAGTGGGACCCCAAACATTTACTGTGGGACCCCATTTTTATGACTTGATGGGGTCCCTGGGACGCCATTTTGAAAATTCCTAGCACCAACACTGTTAGTGTTTTATATTCCTGTATTCAAACACAGTGGTACTGTTCAAACTGTGTGTAATGTTAAGAATGGCCCAAAAATATTGCATATACTTGTTGAATAAAACCACGGTCTTGTTTTTAACGAACAGCTGGGCCAACTACGCTACTGTATTTTAATGGCCGAGTGTTTTCTGAGGTGGTACTTGGTCAAAAAAGTTTGAGAACCACTGCTCTTAGGAGTCATTTATACAATGTGTGTTTGTGCAGGACTGAAGAACCTCCATTGTCTTGAAGTACTTTTCAGGCGGTCAAACTTAACCAGTGGATTGTTATAAGATATGGGCCAAATAGGCCAAAATTAAAGCCAGGTAGTGTGTCTTTTGTTCAGGTAAATGTGGCCATGTTGACCAATGCAAGTTTATAAATTAAAAACACTGGTGGAAAGGATTGTTCTAGATGTTGGCCACTACTTCTTTCAGTATTAACTGGGACTGAAAACAAACCCATTTGCTAAATATTACACTTTTACTTTGAAAAGACAACTATGAACTTTATAGCTCAACAGCCTTTTGAATGTAAACATGTTTCTTGCCACACGTGTTAGGACACGTCGGTGGAATCTAAAAGGACAACAAAAACACTGAATTGATACCTCTTAAATCCTTACGTTTTTAGAGATAACTAAACTTTCTCGTGTCGAGCAACGTTAGCTTCTTGCCGGGACAAAGACTTGAAAAGAGGGGGTTAGCAAGCTCGCTAGCAATACATTCATCGATGGCTACCTAGACTGGAATTTAACTTTTTTTTAAATGACTGCCCCCCTTTGCACGATTACATATTGTCAGTCCTGACAATGTTCATTTCAATCAACAGCAGTGAGTTTTGTTCGGTTAACGTTAGCTGATAAACATTGAAAGAAGAAAGTGAATGAATGTTTATAAATGAATAAATTTACATATGCATTAATAAAATGTTTTCTTTTGTATTATTTTTTTGATGAATTAAGTAACGTTTATGACAACCTTTTTCCAAAACACAATATAGAATGTGAGATATAACAGGATAATGCATACATTCATCATTTGTTTTCAAAACGGTTACAAAATAGTGGGACCCCATTTTTATGACTTGATGGGGTCCCTGGGACGCCATTTTGAAAATTCCTAGCACCAACACTGTTACAGTGTCTTATATTCCTGTATTCAAACACAGTGGTACTGTTCAAACTGTGTGTAATGTTAGAGTGGCCAAAAAATATTGCACATACTTGTTGAATAAAACCACGGTCTTGTTTTTAACGAACAGCTAGGCCAAGTACGCTACTGTATTTTAATGGCCGAGTGTTTTCTGAGGTGGTACTTGGTCAAACATTTTTGAGAACCACTGCTCTTAGGGGTCATTTATACAATGTGTGTTTGTGCAGGACTGAAGAACCTCCATTGTCTTGAAGTACTTTTCAGCCGGTCAAACTTAACCAGTGGATTGTTATAAGATATGGGCCAAATAGGCCAAAATTAAAGCCAGGTAGTGTGTCTTTTGTTCAGGTAAATGTGGCCATGTTGACCAATGCAAGTTTATAAATGAAAAACACTGGTGGAAAGGACTGTTCTAGATGTTGGCCACTACTTCTTTCATTATTGACTGGGACTGAAAACAAAACCAATTTGCTAAATATTACACTTTTACATTGAAAAGACAACTATGAACTTTATAGCTCAACAGCCTTTTGAATGTAAACATGTTTCTTGCCACACGTGTTAGGACACGTCGGTGGAATCTAAAAGGACAACAAAAACACTGAATTGATACCTCTTAAATCCTTACGTTTTTAGAGATAACTCAACTTTCTCGTGTCGAGCAACGTTAGCTTCTTGCCGGGACAAAGACTTGAAAAGAGGGGGTTAGCAAGCTCGCTAGCAATACATTCATCGATGGCTACCTAGACTGGAATTTAACTTTTTTTTAAATGACTGCCCCCCTTTGCACGATTACATATTGTCAGTCCTGACAATGTTCATTTCCATCAACAGCAGTGAGTTTTGTTCGGTTAACGTTAGCTGATAAACATTGAAAGAAGAAAGTGAATGAATGTTTATAAATGAATAAATTTACATATGCATTAATAAAATGTTTTCTTTTGTATTATTTTTTTGATGAATTAAGTAACGTTTATGACAACCTTTTTCCAAAACACAATATAGAATGTGAGGTATAACAGGATAATGCATACATTCATCATTTGTTTTCAAAACGGTTACAAAATAGTGGGACCCCATTTTTATGACTTGATGGGGTCCCTGGGACGCCATTTTGAAAATTCCTAGCACCAACACTGTTACAGTGTCTTATATTCCTGTATTCAAACACAGTGGTACTGTTCAAACTGTGTGTAATGTTAGAGTGGCCAAAAAATATTGCACATACTTGTTGAATAAAACCACGGTCTTGTTTTTAACGAACAGCTAGGCCAACTACGCTACTGTATTTTAATGGCCGAGTGTTTTCTGAGGTGGTACTTGGTCAAAAAAGTTTGAGAACCACTGCTCTTAGGGGTCATTTATACAATGTTTGTTTGTGCAGGACTGAAGAACCTCCATTGTCTTGAAGTACTTTTCAGGCGGTCAAACTTAACCAGTGGATTGTTATAAGATATGGGCCAAATAGGCCAAAATTAAAGCCAGGTAGTGTGTCTTTTGTTCAGGTAAATGTGGCCATGTTGACCAATGCAAGTTTATAAATTAAAAACACTGGTTGAAAGGATTGTTCTAGATGTTGGCCACTACTTCTTTCAGTATCGACTGGGACTGAAAACAAACACATTTGCTAAATATTACACTTTTACATTGAAAAGACAACTATGAACTTTATAGCTCAACAGCCTTTTGAATGTAAACATGTTTCTTGCCACATGTGTTAGGGCACGTCGGTGGTATCTAAAAGGGCAACAAAACACTGAAACGATACCTCTTAAATCCTTACGTTTTTAGAGATAACTAAACTTTCTCACGTCGAGCAACGTTAGCTTCTTGCCGGGACAAAGACTTGCAAAGAGGGGATTGCAAAACACTGAGCAGCAGATGGTTAGCAAGCTCGCTAGCAATACATTCATCGATGGCTACCTAGACTGGAATTGAACTTTTTTTTAAATGACTGCCCCCCTTTGCACGATTACATATTGTCACCCCTTACAATGTTCATTTCAATCAACAGCCGTGAGTTTTGTTCGGTTAACGTTAGCTCAGAAACATTGAAAGAAGAAAGTGAATGAATGTTTATAACTGAATAAATTTACATATGCATTAAAAAAATGTTTTCTTTTGTATTATTTTTTTGATGAATTAAGTAACGTTTATGACAACCTTTTTCCAAAACACAATATAGAATGTGAGATATAACAGGATAATGCATACATTCATCATTTGTTTTCAAAACGGTTACAAAATAGTGGGACCCCAAACATTTACTGTGGGACCCCATTTTTATGACTTGATGGGGTGACTGGGACGCCATTTTGAAAATTCCTAGCACCAACACTGTTACAGTGTCTTATATTCCTGTATTCAAACACAGTGGCACTGTTCAAACTGTGTGTAATGTTAGAGTGGCCAAAAAATATTGCATATAATTGTTGAATAAAACCTCTGTCTTGTTTTTAATGAACAGCTAGGCCAACTACGCTACTGTATTTTAATGGCCGAGTGTTTTCTGAGGTGGTACTTGGTCAAAAAAGTTTGAGAACCACTGCTCTTAGGGGTCATTTATACAATGTTTGTTTGTGCAGGACTGAAGAACCTCCATTGTCTTGAAGTACTTTTCAGGCGGTCAAACTTAACCAGTGGATTGTTATAAGATATGGGCCAAATAGGCCAAAATTAAAGCCAGGTAGTGTGTCTTTTGTTCAGGTAAATGTGGCCATGTTGACCAATGCAAGTTTATAAATTAAAAACACTGGTGGAAAGGACTGTTCTAGATGTTGGCCACTACTTCTTTCAGTATTGACTGGGACTGAAATCAAAACCCATTTGCTAAATATTACACTTTTACATTGAAAAGACAACTATGAACTTTATAGCTCAACAGCCTTTTGAATGTAAACATGTTTCTTGTCACACGTGTTAGGGCACGTCGGTTGAATCTAAAAGGGCAACAAAATACTGAAACGATACCTCTTAAATATTTACGTTTTTAGAGATAACTAAACTTTCTCGCGTCGAGCAACGTTAGCTTCTTGCCGGGACAAAGACTTGCAAAGAGGGGATTGCAAAACACTCAGCAGCAGATGGTTAGCAAGCTCGCTAGCAATACATTCATCGATGGCTACCTAGACTGGAATTTAACTTTTTTTTTAATGACTGCCCCCCTTTGCACGATTACATATTGTCATCCCTGACAATGTTCATTTCAATCAACAGCCGTGAGTTTTGTTCGGTTAACGTTAGCCGATAAACATTGACGCTCAACTTTTAGCGTCAGCAAGCTAATATTTAGCGAGCATTACCAGATAAAAAACACGATGATAAAAACTTCCGGCTCCTTCTCGCCCAAACATATTAATCGAGTCTAAACATGACATCGTGTGGCATAATGTGTGTGCCTTTTGTAGTGATAACACAAAATGACTAGAACTTTCCAAACCTTTGTTGTCATTAACAAGTGTTTACACAATCAGCTGGAAGGTAGCAAGCTAACCGGCCGAAAGTTAGCTTTGGCTAACGTTAGCCGCGAAGCTAGCGATAGCCAAACACTTTTGAGGAGTCTTTTTTTTTTTTAAAGCTCGGCCTCCTGTAACAGGACCACGACATGTCGCGTCTCGACACATTCGCCTGGGAGAATGTAGTCGGCGAGCGTACGACCTCGTAATTGACAACTTAAACCGTGTTATTTACGTCTGGGTTTAACACACACGAAAAAATAGGAAGATTTTTGCTAACCTGCACTGGCAGCCATTCTCTCCAGTCTGGTCTGGGCAGGGGAGACCGTGCAGAGTGGAGCCCCGGAAACAAGGAGGAGCCAATCAGAAGCCGGGGCACCGGTCCTTCAGCCAATCAGAAGCCTTCTTTCTAAAAAAGGACAACAACTTTATGGCCTAATGAACAAATGACACACGTTGATACACTTACATCAGGGATGTCCAAAGTGCGGCCCGGGCCAGGTATTTTTTTAACGGCCCCACAGCACATTCTAAATCAGATTGATTGATTGATTGAGACTTTTATTAGTAGATTGCACAGTACGGTACATATTCCGAACAATTGACCACTAAAAGGCATACTTGCCAACCTTGAGACCTCTGATTTCGGGAAGTGGTGGGCGGGGGCGTGGTTAAGAGGGGAGGAGTATATTTACAGCTAGAATTCACCATTGATTGATTGATTGGGACTTTTATTAGTAGGTTGCACAGTGAAGTACATATTCCGTACAATTGACCACTAAATGGTAACACCCGAATACGTTTTTCAACATGTTTAAGTCGGGGTCCACTTAAATTGATTCATGATACAGATATATACTATCATATATACTATCATCATAATACAGTCATCACACAAGATAATCACATTGAATTATTTACATTATTTACAATCTGGGTGTGGAGGGGGGCGGGGGGTTCGGTTTGGTTGTTATCATCAGTCATCAACAATTGAGAACAGAGAAATGTATATTGGAACAGTGTAGGTCTGACTTGGTAGGATATGGACAGCAAGTAGTGGGGAGAGAGAGAGAGAAAGAGAGAGAGAGAGAGAGAGAGAGAGAGAGAGAGAGAGAGAGAGAGAGAGAGAGAGAGAGAGAGAGAGAGATCAGAAGGCATAAGAAAAAGTATCTGCATTTGATTGTTTACATTTGATTATTAACAATCCGGGGAGGGTGTTAGTTTAGGGTTGAAGCTGCCTGGAGGTGAACTTTTATTGCGGTTTTGAAGGAGGATAGAGATGCACTTTCTTTTATACCTGTTGGGAGCGCATTCCACATTGATGTGGCATAGAAAGAGAATGAGTTAAGACCTTTGTTAGTTCGGAATCTGGGTTTAACGTGGTTAGTGGAGCTCCCCCTGGTGTTGTGGTTATGGCAGTCATTAAGGAAGTAGTTTGACATGTACTTCGGTATCAGGGAGGTGTAGCGGATTTTATAGACTAGGCTCAGTGCAAGTTGTTTTACTCTGTCCTCCACCCTGAGCCAGCCCACTTTGGAGAAGTGGGTAGGAGTGAGGTGGGATCGGGGGTGGAGGTCTAGAAGTAATCTGACTAATTTATTTACACATATACACACACATAACACTCATCTACTCATCTACTCATTGTTGAGTTAAGGGTTGAATTGAGGTGGGCGGGGTTGGAGTGGGCGGGGCGGTCCGGGGGCGGGGTTAAGGGGGGAGGAGTATGTTTATACCTAGAATACCTAGAGGAATATATTTATACTTAGAATTCACTGAAATTCAAGTATTTCTTTTATATATATATATATATATATATATATATATATATATATATATATATATATATATATATATATATATATATATATATATTAGGGATGTCCGATAATGGCTTTTTGCCGATATCTGATATTCCGATATTGTCCAACTTTTTAATTACCGATACCGATATCAACCGATACCAATATCAAAATATGATTTAAAAAAAAAATTAAAAACATAAAAAGCGGTATAAAAGAGCAAACAGGTGTAATGTAACAAGAAAATGTTGCAATGTTGACTCTAATAACACAAAGCTGCCATGCAGGCTGTTTCTTTCTTTAAAAAATAATAATGAATCAAAGTCAATGTCAGTATGAATTATTGAGCTATTCAAGGCTCCAATTACATCACATTAGATATTGCACTTTGAGATGTTTTTGGGGGAAAATGTTGCATATTTTGTGTTTGCCATATAAAAAAACTACGTAAGCTGTTCTTTTTAAAAGAAGGGCCTAAAACGAACAAACAAAAAATATAAACAACAATAAAACTTATAATTGATGGCTAGATCTGAAGTTGATCTCGAGATTATTGTGTTAAAAGTAAAAAAATATATATATATATATTTTTTTAACACTTTAATGACTTTTTTATTTGGATCCCCAGTAATTTTAGTGGGACTTTTTTTTTTAATTGCTCAAAAAATAATCATGAATTAAAATCAATGTTGTTATGAGTTATTGACATTTTAAGGCTCCATTTATTATATAATCTCAAATATTCCACTTCAAATTTTTATTGGGTGAAAATATTGCATATTTTGTGTTTTTTTCCATTAAAAAACAGGACTTTCTTTGACAAAAAGGGCATACAACTTAAATCTTTAACAACTTTATAGTGACAGATAGACCTAATGTTGATCTACAGATTTCAACCTTGAATAATAATAATGATAATAATAATAATAATAATGATAATAATAATAATAATAATAATAATAATAATAATAACAATGACACATTTTTAATAAAGTTAAAGTTAAAGTACCAATGATTGTCACACACACACTAGGTATGGTGAAATCTGTCCTCTGCATTGGATCCATCCCCTTGCTCACCCCCTGGGAGGTGAGGGTAGCAGTGGGCAGCAGCGGTGCCGCGCCCGGGTATCATTTTTGTTGATGTAACCCCCAATTCCAACCCTTGATGCTGAGTGCCAAGCAGGGAGGTAATGGGTCCCATTTTTATAGTCTTTGGTATGACTCGGCCGGGGTTTGAACCCACAACCTACCGATCTCAGGGCGGACACTCTATCCACTAGGCCACTGAGTTGACCAAAACCCTTTGGGGTCCCCGGGATCAAGCCTGAGTGGAGGCCTAAATATATATTTTTCTATACATATATTGTAGTGGTTTTTGAAATAAAAAATATTAAAATGGCCCCCACTTGCTTTGATTTTTCAATGGAAAAGTTTGGACACACCTGATACATGGTCACAACAATTACCCTAAACATTAGACCTCCATTTTTGTATATATTGTATATATTATATAAAAATATAATATAATATATCAGTATATATCATATAATGCACATATAATATGTAAATATTACATATATGTTATATGTTATATTGCTACTATCGTACATTTTTAGTCTACTTTATACCTGCATTATCCTTTCCTTCCTTACACTTTCCATCCTTTGTAACTGAGCTACTGTGTGGAGCAATTTCCCTTGTGGATCATTGATTGATTGATTGATTGATTGATAAGTTTATTGACATCTTAAATAATTGAATCCAAGTAATGCTTTAAAAAGGCAAATGGATGGAACAAAAAGCCAAAAGGCTTGTTTCCATTGCGGTCCATTAAATATTCATCACATTTGATACATTCAATAATAAAATATATATAACCTGTAACATGTATATGAAAAATTGTGTTTAAAAAAATGGATCAATTATGTACATATACACAGTATACATGTCAGGTGATTTGAAAAATAATATATACAAAAAATGGGGGGGAGGTGTATATACACTATGTACATGACACTATGTACATGACTATGCACATGTTGACACCAAGAGTGTGCAAAAATAGAATGAGAAAATGTATATACACTATAACCACATATAAACCTGTTTGATGATTCGAAGAGTTGCCAGGGATCAATTTTGGTTCAGAACAGTTAGAATTTGAGTTGAGCCAGGATTTTATGGCAGTTTTAAAATTTAGTAGGGAAGTTAGAATGTTAAGGTCTGTTGGTAGTGCATTCCACTGTGTGGTGGCAACATAGTAGAATGCATTTTTTCCCATGAGAGTCTTGAATTTGGGGGGAGGGGCGAGGTCTGAGGAACTCCCTCTCGTGTAGTACCTGTGAGCATCACTTACTCTGGTGAAATAGTTGGACAGGTGCTTGAGGACAGTTTCTCTGAGTATTTTGAATACCAGGCACATTGCGATTTGGTGTACTCTTTCCTCAACTCTAAGCCATCCCAATTTGGTAAAGTGGGCTTGAGTTAGGTGAGTCCTGTATGGGAGGTTGAGCAGGAGTCTCACCAGCTTATTTTGGGAAGTTTGCAATTTTGTTTTTAGTGGCTTGGGGATACTGGTGAACCATGAGGTGCAGGCATAGTCAAAATGACACTGTATGAGGGCTTTGATTGATTGATTGATTGAAACTTTTGTTAGTAGATTGCACAGTACAGTACATATTCCGTACAATTGGCCACTAAATGGTAACACCCGAATAAGTTTTTGAACTTGTTTAAGTCGGGGTCCACGAAAAAAATCAATTCATGGTAACACCGGCAAGGGTCTTAAAGGGGAACATTATCACCAGACCTATGTAAGCGTCAATATATACCTTGATGTTGCAGAAAAAAGACCATATATTTTTTTTACCGATTTCCGAACTCTAAATGGGTGAATTTTGGCGAATTAAACGCCTTTCTATTATTCGCTCTCGGAGCGATGACGTCACAATGTGACTTCACATCGGGAAGCAATCCGCCATTTTCTCAAACACATTACAAACACCGAGTCAAATCAGCTCTGTTATTTTCCGTTTTTTCGACAGTTTTCCGTACCTTGGAGACATCATGCCTCGTCGGTGTGTTGTCGGAGGGTGTAACAACATGAACAGGGACGGATTCAAGTTGCACCAGTGGCCCAAAGATGCAAAAGTGGCAAGAAATTGGACGTTTGTTCCGCACACTTTACCGACGAAAGCTATGCTACGACAGAGATGGCAAGAATGTGTGGATATCCTGCGACACTCAAAGCAGATGCATTTCCAACGATAAAGTCAAAGAAATCTGCCGCCAGACCCCCAGGAAAAGAGAGCGGATAAGGGTATGTCTACAGAATATATTAATTGATGAAAACTGGGCTGTCTGCACTCTCAAAGTGCATGTTGTTGCCAAATGTATTTCATATGCTGTAAACCTAGTTCATAGTTGTTAGTTTCCTTTAATGCCAAACAAACACATACCAATCGTTGGTTAGAAGGCGATCGCCGAATTCGTCCTCGCTTTCTCCCGTGTCGCTGGCTGTCGTGTCGTTTTCGTCGGTTTCGCTTGCATATGGTTCAATCCGATATGGCTCAATAGCTTCAGTTTCTTCTTCAATTTCGTTTTCGCTACCTGCCTCCACACTACAACCATCCGTTTCAATACATGCGTAATCTGTTGAATCGCTTAAACCGCTGAAATCCGAGTCTGAATCTGAGCTAATGTCGCTATATCTTGCTGTTCTATCCGCCATGTTTGTTTGTATTGGCATCACTGTGTGACGTCACAGGAAAATGGACGGGTGTATATAACGATGGTTAAAATCAGGCACTTTGAAGCTTTTTTTAGGGATATTGCGTGATGGGTAACATTTTGAAAAAAACTTTGAAAAATAAAATAAGCCACTGGGAACTGATTTTTAATGGTTTTAACCCTTCTGAAATTGTGATAATGTTCCCCTTTAAGGGTATCCCTGTTGATAAACGCATTAAAGTTTGTCTAAGTCTAAGTCTAAGTTTTATGAAATCTTGCATGCAAAGAGGTAGCATGCAAAGGTGCAAATCCTATTACCACAAAATGGTTTATAAATGGCTTGGGTGCAAGCCAAAGGACCCGAGGCTGAAAAATGCATGGATTTATGATACGCTGGATGTGCAATTTGCAAGTGTTTTAATTGAAATATTCCCTAACCTCACTGAAATTGCTCCTGCCAACTGTTCGCGAACACATTATAAATGTGATAAGGGTGTGAACTTTAAAGTAGCACCTTTCCCATGTGTTGGTACATTTATATATCAGTGTCAAATGTGTCAATCAAAACACAATACACCCGTCTTTATGTTCTTGGTAATACATATTTTGTATGGACATGTGGCCTACTGCATGGGTGTCAAGCTAATGGCCCGGGGGCCACACCTGGCCCGCCACATCCTTGTATGTGCCCCGCGAAAGCCTGGAAATAATGTGCGTCAAAAAGGCATTACATCTTTTCTGGTAAATATATTTAAATTCCGACATGCATACATGCAAACCTCTTTCAAATTAAATTCTACACTAGCTGGACTAAAATGTCTGCTTGTCACTTTGACTTCTGGGTCCAAAGTAAGTTTCCCATCAGTTTGTTAGTACACAATTCTATTAATCCTTGTGTAATGTTCATATTGTTGTTACTCAGCCAGCGTTTGTGGGTCTGATGGACCCGTTGCATTTTGTGGCTTTTAATGTCTCACAGTCAAACACTTTTAAGTTAAAATAGTGAACAGATGTTTATTGGGATAAGGTAAACATCTGTTCAGTATTTTAACATAAAAGTGTTACATAATAGTGCCTCACTATCAAACACTTTTATGTTGCAACGGGTCCATCAGACCCACAAACGCTGGCTGAGTAACAACAATATGAACGTTTGCACGGAAAATGTATCTGCCACTTTGTGCATCCCACATGGATTCTTCTTTTGTGTTTCTGCACCTTCGGTCCCCACACAAGGTTGCAACATTGTTTGTCAACACTGTCTGCTCTCATTTTCTCGCACATTTGACCCACCGATGTTCTGTGTACCTACACTCTGTCCTCCTCCTGTCTAGGCCTGCTGTGTGTGTGTGTGTGTGTGTGTGTGTGTGTGTGTGTGTGTGTGTGTGTGTGTGTGTGTGTGTGTGTGTGTGTGTGTGTGTGTGTGTGTGTGTGCGGTACACAGAACATCAATTTCCACACTTCTATTATCCCCGGGTCCAGTGGACCCGGACATCTTATATGTAATAGAAATGTGTAGGGGGGGTGTATGGTGTGTGGTCATTAAATATGTATTCTGATATATGTTCTTCACAGAAAGTGAGCCAAAGTCAGTGAGTCTCAGTTTGAAAAATTAATTAATCGTATCATTTTTCTTTTAATAAAAAATGAAAACGGATCCCACAGACCCGAATACCACACAAGGGTTAAAGGGCAATTTTGTAAAAAAAAAAAAAAACAGTCCCTCCAGGATTATGCAGGGATTTTTGTGAATGTTGTACCTTAAAATGCCTGATATTAACTGCATTATTTTCTAAAAATCCCCTAAAAATGGTAATTTGCGGGGTTTGGTTGAGTTTCCGTGAATTGGCGCGATCACAATATTGCAAAATCCTGGAGGGATTGACTGGTATCATGAAGTGGTCCTCTGAGGGCTTCACACTAGTCCTAGTCATTGCCGTTGTGTCCTTGGGCAAGACACTTTACCCACCTGCTCCCAGTGCCACCCACACTGGTTTAAATGTAACTTAGATATTGGGTTTCACTTTGTAAAGCGCTTTGAGTCACTAGAGAAAAGTGCTATATAAATATAATTCACTTCACTTCACTTCACACTGAAAATAGGTTTGACACCCCTGGCCTACTGGTTCTAGTGGCTTGTTTTGAATTTTAGGTTCAATACTATGTTTTTTAGGGTTGTACGGTATACTGGTATTAGTTGTAGTACCGCGATACTAATGAATCATATTCTGTACTATAGCGCCTATGAAAAGTACCGGTCCGCCGCCACCCCTATTTTATTTAAGGAAAAACGTGCAAAAAGGAACATATGTTTAATGTACCGTAAGATTTTTTGTTAAAATAAAGCCAATAATGCAATTTTTTGTGGTCCCCTTTATTTAGAAAAATACCGAAAAGTATCGAAATAATTTTGGTACCGGTACCAAAATATTGGTATCGGGACAACACTAATGTTTTTGTTTTTGCTTTTGCATGGTGGCTCTTTTCAGTGAGACACAGCTTATTCAGTAAAGCAACAAGTGTCATGTCTTGGTGATCATGTTTAGTTTGGCTATGTTCTGTTTGGTTTTTGCTCTCTGTCAGTTTCTGTTTTTTCACTCCCTGTTTTGTTTCCATGACTACCAATCAGTTCACCTGTCCTCACGACTCACGCACCTGATTCATTTGAACTCACGCACCTGTTTTCAATCACCACATGACCATTTAAGCCTGTCATTTTCTTTTGGTCGGCCTGGCGACATCACATTCATGCTCTGCACTCTTGACACGCTGCTTACTCTGTCCAGGTCATAGTTCATGCTGCTCTTTTCTTGCCACGTAAGTTTTTTGTTTATTCAAGCCACTGTTTTGTGCCTTTCGTTTGTTCATTTTTTTCCAAAGTTCTGCCTTTGTGCTAGTTTTGTTTTATTAGCCAAGTTTGTTACCCGCCTTGTGCGCGCCTTTTGTTTATACTTTTTATAGTCTATTATTAAATCATGTATTTACCTTCACGCCATGTCCGGTCCAAATCATTTGCACCATGGGAAAACAAACCACGCCATAGTCCCAGTCTTGACAACAAGGTCATGTGATTTATGGAAAAAGCCCTCTGGCCATAACCGGTCTGCAAATGTTTCTGACTATTACATCAGTTTTTATTTTATTTTTGCCTATGTGTCAAATTAATGTGTATCGTTGCACACATATCACTTGATAATAATTCATGATAATGGCAGCGCGGGAAGACGAGCGCAACAAATAACATGGTGAAACAATCACTGATTAGCAGTGATTAAAATTGGAAGCGATTCCGCGGCGATAAAAAGTATCAACTTTACCTTTTGACCGGAGGTCTTTTGCATCAGTCAGTCTGGAGGGTTTTAGTTCCACAAAGAGAAAATGTTCTGTCTTAAAAGTTAGAAAATATTGAGCGTGTATTGATTTGACCTAATCCACCTTAAGTGAGTTTGCACAGGATATCATGTAGTTTGCAAAGTACTACGCAATAGTCTTTGGCCACCACAAATACATTTTTTATTACCTTCTTCATTGAAATAACATTTTCCCTCACCCTAAAATGTAAATAGAAAGATAAGCTGTTTCAATTTGCGTACTTACATTGTGGTTGCAATGTACAGTAGGGAAGGTATCCATTCTGAATGGATCTCCCCGGAGAGGAAGAAGGGGAGGTTAACCATTTTGCAATGCAGTCTGCTGAAAATTATGGAAAGCACATAGCTACTGATGCTGTGGTCAAAGTTGAAATTGCCACAAAACACCTTTTTTAAGATATTTAACACCCTAGTGGACAGTGCAACGCCCCAATTCGTCACGTTTCATGTGTCAGGCAAACCGTGACAAATGTGGCCATATGAATACCATTCCTACGGTACGATTACAAAGTAGAGTAGAAGAGGAAGCGGGTAATATTGTAATCACAATTTCCGGTAAATACATCAAACTACCTTCCAGAAAATGCTCAGGAATTAAGTCTGCAGGGTAACTAGTATACACATTGAAGTGTAAGTGTGGGAGTTGTGAGTTATTTCCAGTCATATTTCCTTGTTGTTTTTTGGACAACTACCTGTTTAGATACTACTTTTTAATGTTACAATCCTTAACGTGTGCATTCCTTTTAAAATAATTGTTCACGTATGTAAAATCATTGGACTAAATGAGCTTATATTAGTGTGTTTGATCATTTAATATACATCATATATACCAGTGTTATTCAACCTTTTTTGAGCCAAGGCACATTTTTTGCGTTGGAAAAATCCAGAGGCAAACCATCAGCAGAAATCATTAAAAAAACGAAAATCAGTTGACAGTAAAAAGTCGTTGTCGCAATTGTTGGGTATGACTTTAAAGCATAACCAAGCATGCATCAATATAGCTCTTGTCTCAAAGTAGGTGTACTGTCACCACCTGTCACATCACACTGTTACTTATTTTGAGTTTTTTGCTGTTTTCCTGTGTGTAGTGTTTTATTTCTTGTCTTGCGCTCCTATTTTAGTGGCTTTTTCTCTTTTTTTGGTATTTTCCTGTCGCAGTTTCATGTCTTCCTTTCAGCGATATTTCCCGCATCTACTTTGTTTTAGCAATAAATAATATTTCAGTTGTTTTTATCCTTCTTTGTGGGGACATTGTTGATTGTCATGTCATGTTCGGATGTACATTGTAGACAACGTCTTTGCTCCACAGTAAGTCTTTGCTGTCGTCCAGCATTCTGTTTTTGTTTACTGTGTAGCCAGTTCAGTTTTAGTTTCGTTCTGCATTGCCTTCTCTAAGGGGCACTCACCTTTTGTTTATTTTTGGTTTAAGCATTAGACACCTTTTTACCTGCACACTGCCTCCCGCTGTTTTCGACATCTACAAAGCAATTAGCTACCGGCTGCCACCTACTGACATGGAAGAGTATTACACGGTTACTCTGCCTAGCTCTAGACAGCACCGACACTCAACAACAACACATCATTTGCAGTCTATAATTACTTGTTTGCAAAACATATTTTTAACCCAAATAGGTGAAATTAGCTCATCTCCCACGGCACACCAGACTGTGTCTTGCAGCACACACAGTGGTTGAAAAACACTGATACATACTATAACCTACTAAAACGCTAACATTAGGATTTCACACAAGTATCATAAAATACCTATTCCAATTGTGCCGAAAATAGGAAAGCATATCAATGCCAATTTTAGGAGTTAAGTGCCTTAAAAGTTGCGCTGGAGAACGAGCTGGCGCTCAACAGTTCGGTTCATTGCCTAGCACTGTTTTGACTTGCTGAACAAGACCATGGCAGATCGAGACCATGACTATATAAGCTTGTATATTAGTGTTCATTAAACTCTGTATTTTTAAAAGCTGTAAGTCAGCATTGCCACGTCTTAGTGGACACTTTCAAGGATTCAATGATTCATAGGGATAGGGATTCTACCTTTTATTTGTCGTTATTTTTACTTTCTGAATAAATTATGTGATAATGTTCATCAGTCAAATCATTGGTGTTCATTTTTCAATCTATCATGATAATAAAATAATATCAAAATCAAATAACAGGATGTTATTTATGTAGTTTTCTCATTTTCCTCGACTGGTGCACTAACATGTGGTTTATTTTTTTAACATATGTAACATAATCTACAAAGATACAAAGAATTGCTATTGAGCCATCTAGTGGACACATTTAGAACAGTGGTTTCTTTCATTCAAAAATTACGGCTCATTTTTATACTTAGCAAACTAAAGCTGTTCGCGGGCCATACGTTTGACACCGCTGTGGTAAACGAATGTCACCGAGCAGCGACTAAGTCATACTTGCCAACTCTCCCGGATTTTCCGGGAGACTCCCGAAATTCAGCGCCTCTCCCGAAAACCTCCCGGGATTGGGCGTGCCTGCCCAATCACGTTGTAACTGTAGAATGATCGAGGGCGTTTCTTATGTGGGTTTATTGTTAGGCAGTTTCATTAACGTCCTCCCAGCGCGGTAACAACACACAACAACAGCAGTCACGTTTCCGTCTACCGTAAAGCAGTTCATCTGCCGTAAACAGCAATGTTGTGACACTCTTAAACAGGACAATACTGCCATCTATGTCACGGCCTAGACGCACACCAGTGCGCAATCATCTGGGAGCCGCGCTGAGCGCACCTCCAAGCGCGTCACTCAAGCTGCTGCAGGCATCTGCGTTCCATCTTCAATCAACACACCCGGCACTGATGAGAGGGACGACTGCTTAAACAACCGCCACCAGAGATCTTTTGCCTGAACGTAGCAATCTGTACATCGTACCCTCCCTGTGTGCGTCCCCGAGTCACGCTGTGTGTCGTGTGCTTCTGGATCTTCTCTGTCTTCCTGGTTCTCGACTCCTCGCTCGCCCCCGGACCACGACGACTCGCTCCTGTCTCCCGACCACGCTTCCGCCCCTGGACAAGCCCTGCCTGCCTTGCCCTTGTCTGACAGCACCGCTCCTCTCAACATGCACCTCCAACACTTACGGTAAAACCCTCAAGTTAAATTCTACACATAGTCTGACACACATTTCCTGTTTGGTTACATACACATCTAATATATACATATATTGATATATATAATATAATATAATATATAATATAACATCATATAATATATTATGCAATATAATATATTATATAAATTATTATATATATATATATATATATATATATATATATATATATATATATATATATATATATATATATATATATATATATATCCCTTTTGAATAAATACGCCCCAGGCTAAACACTCCCAGCCTCAGTGCCGTCTCCTTCTACCCGGTATCATCACAATCTACTGTACATGCATATGTGACAATAAGATCTAGGGCTTTTAGAGAGTGCAGTGCACAACTGCGCACACAACAAGGAGACTAAGCAGAAGAACGAGGAAGATAGAGCCGTGGCGACGACGAGTAAGATGAAGAAATACGCTTGTAAGTTCTAAGCCGCAGTTGCGATTGGACCTGGATAGCCTCCGGGAAGAAGTAGTGGACTACAAAGTGCTTGGCAGTGAAGATCTTCCTCAGGAAGCAAAGATTGACCGGTTTTGGGCCATGCTAGGGAGAGATGAAAGATTGCAGACTCTAGCGCATTTGATGAAAGCACTTTTGTGCGTGCCACACAGCAATGCATCATCAGAGAGGGTGTTCAGCATGGTTCGAAAAATAGTGACAGAGAATAGAACAAGGATGGACAATTCAACCCTTAACTCAACAATGAGTAGATGAGTGTTATGTGTGTGTAAATGTGTAAATAAATGAACACTGAAATTCAAGTATTTCTCTTATATATATATATATATAGCTAGAATTCACTGAAAGTCAAATATTTCATATATATATATATATATATATATATATATATATATATATATATATGAAATACTTGACTTGGTGAATTCTAGCTGTGAATATACACCTCCCCTATTAACCAAACCCTCGCCCCCAACCGCGCCCCCGCCCCACACACGACCACGCCCCCCACCCCCCACCTCCCGAAATCAGAGGTCTCAAGGTTGGCAAGTATGGACTAAGTTTGTGGTCAAAAGTTTGCATTTTCAGTAGGTGAATGTTTAATTGTAGTCAGAGAAAAGTTGCATGTTTTCCTGCAACCACATTTTCTCTCAGTCATTGACTATGTTTACTCTGCAGGCCCAAATCAGATTGTTTTTAAATCAGATTTTTTCCAGCTGACTGTTTACACTGCAAGTAAAATGTGATTTTTATTAGTGTAAACACGCACAGGCCCAAATGTGGCCTCGATGTCACTTGCATGCACCATTTGATAAAGTTATATAATGTATGAATGGATATTTTTGGGAGGGTTCTAATATTTTAATGGCTGTTAAGCAGAGGAGACACAGACATCAGCGCGGATGTACGGGAGCTTTATTTTCCAACTCACATGTAAGCAAATGCGCCACAGTGTCAATTCCAGTCTCTCAACAATCGCTACTTCTTTGGAATCAAAATATATTATCATATATTACATAAAGCCTATTAATTGTGCACTATTGACAAGCGATGCACCGAAAATTCAAGTGTCTGACAAACCCCCTTTCCATATGAGTTGGGAAATTGTGTTAGATGTAAATATAAACGGAATACAATGATTTGCAAATCATTTTCCACCCATATTCAGTTGAATATGCTACAAAGACAACATATTTGATGTTCAAACTGATAAACTTTTTTTTTTTTTTGCAAATAATCATTAACTTTACAATTTGATGCCAGCAACACGTGACAAAGAAATTGGGAAAGGTGGCAATAAATACTGATAAAGTTGAGGAATGCTCATCAAACACTTATTTGGAACATCCCACAGGTGAACAGGCAAATTGGGAACAGGTGGGTGCCATGACTGGGTATAAAAGTAGATTCCATGAAATGCTCAGTCATTCACAAACAAGGATGGGGCGAGGGTCACCACTTTGTCAACAAATGCGTGAGCAAATTGTTGAACAGTTTAAGAAAAAACTTTCTCAGTCAGCTATTGCAAGGAATTTAGGGATTTCACCATCTACGGTCCGTAATATCATCAAAGAGTTCAGAGAATCTGGAGAAATCACTGCACGTAAGCATCTAAGCCTGTGACCTTCGATCCCTCAGGCTGTACTGCATCAACAAGCGACATCAGTGTGTAAAGGATATCACCACATTGGCTCAGGAACACTTCAGAAACCCACTGTCACTAAATACAGTTCGTCACTACATCTGTAAGTGCAAGTTAAAACTCTCCTATGCCAGGCAAAAACCGTTTATCAACAACACTCAGAAACGCCGTCGGCTTCGCTGGGCCTGAGCTCATCTAAGATGGACTGAAACAAAGTGGAAAAGTGTTTTGTGGTCTGACGAGTCCACATTTCAAATTGTTTTTGGAAACTGTGGACGTCGTGTCCTCCAGACCAAAGAGGAAAAGAACCATCCGGATTGTTATAGACGAAAAGTTGAAAAGCCAGCATGTGTGATGGTATGGGGGTGTATTAGTGCCCAAGGCATGGGAAACTTACACATCTGTGAAGGCGCCATTAATGCTGAAAGGTACATACAGGTTTTGGAGCAACATATGTTGCCACCCAAGCAACGTTACCATGGACGCCCCTGCTTATTTCAGCAAGACAATGCCAAGCCACGTGTTACAACAGTGTGGCTTTGAGGTAAAAGAATGCGGGTACTAGACTGGCCTGCCTGTAGTCCAGACCTGTCTCCCATTGAAAATGTGTGGCGCATTATGAAGCCTAAAATACCACAACGGAGACCCCCCGGACTGTTGTACATCAAGCAAGAATGGGAAAGAATTCCACCTGAGAAGCTTAAAAAATGTGTCTCCTCAGTTCCCAAACGTTTACGGAGTGTTGTTAAAAGGAAAGGCCATGTAACACAGTGGTGAACATGCCCTTTCCCAACTACTTTGGCACGTGTTGCAGCCATGAAGTTCTAAGTTAATTATTCTTTGCCAAAAAAAAAAAAAGTTTATGAGTTTGAACATCAAATATCTTGTCTTTGTAGTGCATTCAATTGAATATGGGTTGAAAAGGATTTGCAAATCATTGTATTCCGTTTATATTTACATCTAACACATTTTCCCAACTCATATGGAAACGGGGTTTGTAAATAGAAACCGAAACCAGGTGTTGTCATAAAACATCCATTTCCGCTGGCGACTGCGTCTTTCCGGCGCACGCAAGTGAAATAGCTTTTCCAAATCTGACGAAAAAGTCACATTCAGAGACGAGGAAGTTTGTTAGGTTGAAGTTGAGGGGGCATGGTGGGGGTGGGGGTGTGGCTTTCCTGAAATTAACGATTGTCTCCACTGTTTCTTTTTAGTTCCAGGTTGTTGCGGCTGCACCAGGACACCAGACGGTCCATAGCTGGATCTGCTTGGCGTTCATTTCATAAAACGTGTAGCTAATCCTCTGTATATTCATGCTCAAAAAGATAAGGTTCTATCTCATCATTTGTCGAATGTAGTTGTCGTTCTCGTGAAGTCTGCCATGATTGGTTTATGGTTTAGGTTTATTTTGAACATTGACTAGAACATGGTTAGTAGTAGTTAAGATTGTTGTTGACAGAGCTCACTGCACCCAGGCAAAGAAATACGGTAATGCTTAAAAAGACCAAAATGATTAGAATATTCCATGTTGTCATAAATGGTTACAACAAAAATATTGGAGGTTTCTGAAGGTTTTTTGAGAGTGTTTTGTGGGCAGAAAAGATGAATCCCAATTACCTGCATTGTTAACCACCTCTTGCAAACAATGTTTTACTATTTAGAATGCACAGAAAAGTGAAAGACAATATGTGTTCTAGTCTCACATAAGGACCAGGATGATGAGCAAATTTCCCTAAAAATTGCAGTTTTCATCTCATAGTGTCTTCCCAAGTACAGAATTACATTACTTGTTTGCTCGGTTTAAGACTAAACTGGACTGTCTGGATCTAGTCTGACTAGATCTGACCAATCTAAGACTTAGACTAGATCTGACCAATCTAATGAACTGATGAAGCCTACTTGGATGAGAAGCGAAAGACAAACCAAACAGTCCTGTTCTGATCGATTGAATGCCCTGAGAATACAATGACCTTGATGAATGAGAACACTAACAGACTACTTGGCAGCAAAAACACACTTGTCTGAGTTGACCTGCCGGAAGACATATTTTGTTAGCAGTTTAGAAAAAGAAAATAATCATGGGATTTAAGACCCAAGCAGGGAAAGGAAGGGCAAAAACTAGGTTAACAGGGAACAATCTATGAAAAGCTCAAAGGGTGTGCTACTTTTGTAGATGGACAAAGAAAAAAGAGGTCTAACATGACAAGCGAAACAGGTAAGTAGGGAGGATCTGGTCAAATGAGTCAGGTAAAAAAACATTTTTAACATGCTGGGAGTGGCTGAATGTTAAACAACAGGACTGATTAAACAGGGAAAACCAGCCATGAAATGTAAAAAAAAAAATGCAAACTGTTGACAAAGCATTTCCATTCAACTCAACTACAAACTCTCAACATGGTTTGCAGTTCAGTTTACGAATAAAATGTTATGCCTTTATACAAACTGTTGACTTTTAAGCACAAATCGCTTGTTTTATCACTCTCGAAGCCTCGACATAGGAATGGGCGATACTGAGAATATTAGTATCGATCCAATAGATGGGCTAGTAACGTCTATACCAGGGGTCGGCAACCCGCGGCTCTAGAGCCGCATGTGGCTCTTTAGCGCCGCCCTAGTGGCTCTCTGGAGCTTTTTCAGAAATGTATGAAAAATGGAAGAAGATGAGGGGAAAACAATCTATTTTTTGTTTTAATATGGTTTCTGTAGGAGGACAAACATGACACAAACCTCCCTAATTGTTATAAAGCACACTGTTTATAATAAACATGCTTCACTGATTCGAGTATTTGGTGAGCGCCGTTTTGTCCTACTAATTTTGGCGGTCCTTGAACTCACCATAGTTTGTTTACATGTATAACTTTCTAGGACGTATTTTATGCCACTTCTTTTTCTGTCTCATTTTGTCCACCAAACTTTTAAGGTTGTGCATGAAAGGTGAGTTTTGTTGATGTTATTGACTTGTTGGAGTGCTAATCAGACATATTTGGTCACTGCATGACTGCAAGCTAATCGATGCTAACATGCTATTTAGGCTAGCTATATGTACATATTGCATCATAATGCCTCATTTATAGCTATATTTGAGGTCATTTAGTTTCCTTTAAGTCCTCTTAATTCAATTTATATCTCATGACACACTATCTGTATGTAATATGGCTTTTAATTTTTTGTGGCTCCAGACAGATTTTTTTTTTGTATTTTTGGTCCAATATGGCTCTTTCAACATTTTGGGTTGCCGACCCCTGGTCTATACCAACCCCCATACTTTTGACCTGAAATGTCCTGAATTTTGTATAATTTTGTGTATTTGCCTCTAGTTAGTTGAATGTGATAATGGGAAGACAGGAAAATGATTTATCGAAATACCAGTGGTGTGCCGTCAGGGCCATGAAGGCCTTCTCTGCTGGTCTAACAACCAAAAATCATGATCATAATTAAAGATAAACGTAATTTTTTAATTTACTTTCCCTAAATACCTAAAAGTATTCATATTCTCTTCATGTTATATTCATACTTGCCAA
Source organism: Nerophis lumbriciformis (assembly GCF_033978685.3). Lineage (NCBI taxonomy): Eukaryota > Metazoa > Chordata > Actinopteri > Syngnathiformes > Syngnathidae > Nerophis > Nerophis lumbriciformis. The sequence goes on from NC_084575.2 coordinate 19,073,861, forward strand.
CCCTCCCGATTTTCCCGGGAGACTCCCGAATTTCAGTGCCCCTCCCGAAAATCACCCGGGGCAACCATTCTCCCGAATTTCTGCCGATTTCCACCCAGACACTAATATTGGGGGCGTGCCTTAAAGGCACTACCTTTAGCGTCCTCTCTCACCTGAAAAGGAGACTATTGTATATGTCTCCGTTATCTATAGGATTATCTGTAACCCATAAAGTAGGCAGGCACAGAGCTATTTCTCAGCGTGTGTTTATTCCAGCCGGCACGTTAATACAATGACACACAACATCCGGATTCCCACCATGCATTGCTTCAAAACTAGGGCAAGTAGTAATGTCCAAAAACATAACAGAGACGAAGCAGAAGAACGAACCATCTCCCGAATTCGAAGGTCTCAAGGTTGGCAAGTATGGCTATATTATGCTCTTTCCATTGCTGCTGTTTTTAGGTTAGAGTTTGTAGCCAATCAGATTTCAGCTAGCTTATGTTGCCATGCTGTACGAAATCTGCCCGGGGCCTTCAGAATCAACAATGCGGGCATCTGTGCACTGTAAGTGAACCGGCACATACAGTTGATAGACAATTGGCCACGGATGAAGCGCTGTCTGTCCAAAGTCGGGACCCGGGGTGGACCGCTCACCTGTGCATCGGTTGGGGACGTCTCTGCGCTGCTGACTTGTCTCCACTCAAGATGATCTCCTGCTGGCCCCACTATGGACTGGACTCTCACTATTATGTTAGATCCACTATGGACTGGACTCTCACTATTATGTTAGATCCACTATGGACTGGACTCTCACAACATTATGCTAGATCCACTCGACGTCCATTGCACCGGTTGCCCTGGGGGGGCGGGGTCCCCACATCTGCGGTCTTCTCCAAGGTTTCTCATTGTCCCATTGGGTTGAGTTTTTCCTTGCCCTGATGTGGGATCTGAGCCGAGGATGTCGTTGTGGCTTGTGCAGCCCTTTGAGACACTCGTGATTTAGGGCTATATAAATAATAACATTGATTGATTGATTGAATTGCCATAGCCAATCAGAACACAAGTTGTTATCAGTAAGGCCTTCTAGCTGGCCTTACGCTGTGAGTGGATACTCACTTGAGAGTCCCAAGTGAGTATCCACTCACAAGTTGCGAAAATAGGAAGTGGCACCGCAGCAATACGAGCCATAGAAAGCCACAGAAAACTCACCGGTACTCACAAAGAAGGAGAGCAAAATGTTGATCAGGTGGCAGATATATATTTTCAAGAAGGATACTTAAGAGAAACTACATCTTGTGAGACGAGGTCGGCCGACACTGGAAGCTATCCCGGCGGTGAAATGGTTTGCCCGCCACTTTCACACGGATCAACCGACTACGACCAAGTGTCGACTACGAGCGGTACCACTGGCTTATACGGCGTCGAACGGGTGCTACAAATTGTGAGTTCAAATATTTTATTTCTTAATTTTTTCATGCTTCATTTGTTTTATACAATTCTGTTAATTGTGAGAGTACCACGTAAGATATGTTTTAATTGCTGAAGCGGATTTATTGAATGTTAGAAGCGCCGTGTGAGTAACAGTGCTAATTTGCACGTATATTTTATCCATCCATCCATTTTCTACCGCTTATTCCCCAAACAATTCCCACAGAACAGTTTAAGTCTTGATAGAGCAGCTTGGCTACATACCGTATTTTTTGGACTATAAGTCGCAGTTTTTTCATAGTTTGGCCGGGCTCCAGTGCGACTTATATATGTTTTTTTCCTTCTTTATTATGCATTTTCGGCAGGTGCGACTTATACTCCGGTGCGACTTATACTCCGAACAATACGGTACCTATATTTGCATTTTCTCTTCCCAGTATCGTGGGCTTTCTGATTATCAGCATATATTCGTTATATTCAAAAAGACAGTCACGCTAAACGGATTGCGCTCCTTATTTTGCTCACTTAAGAGACGCCATCCTCTGCGCACAAGCTTAGTACACCAGCTTTGCATGTGCTGTCTAGTTTGCAGGTGTTTTAACACACACAAACAGTGATGCAAATGCATGTCAAGTTGATCAACAGATTGTATTATTCTCCAGTGCAATAACAGTACTGAAATGAAGGCTAAAAGGGCATTAATGGGAGCCTTAAAAAAAAGAAAAACAAAGAAGTAAGTAAATAGTTACTTTTCACAGTAACCCATTACTTTTTGGTGTAAGTAAATGAGTTACTTTTGAAATAAAGTAACTAGTAACTGTAACTAGTTACTGGTTTTCAGTAACCAACCCAACACTGCACACAAACTTTTAGAAGATCAGGCTCTTTGTGTTCTTCAACATCTGTTGTGAGTCACTCCAATCTCATGAAACGTCTCTCAATGGCATACGCCAGATATTGGAAGGTTTTTCCAAAAAAGTACTCATTTCCCGGTAACAAATTACATTTAGAAGAAAAATCCCCACCGAATGAGAGTTCAGTGCAGTCGTGCTAGCCAATGAGCTAAACTCATTGTTCAGCATAGCTCTTAAGGTGCCGGGAAGTGAGGTTTAAAGAATGTACACCGCAAAAACTGAGATCTAAGTAAGATTAAATATCTCAAATAAGGGTGATATTTGTTTATTTTCTGTCTGATAAGATAATTCTTCTCACTAAGCAGATTTTATGTTAGAGTGTTTTACTTGTTTTAAGGGTTTTGGTCCTAAATGATCTGAGTAAGATATTACAGCTTGTTGCTGAGATTTTATGACCTATATTGAGTAAAACATGCTTGAAACTAGAATATCAACTCTTGCAAATCTGTGTCATTAACACTCACAAGTATAAAACTACTTTTTTAAAATAATAGTTTCTTACTTCAAGCATGAAAAAAAAAATCATGATGCCAAGCGCATATCATTTTGTCAAGATAATGGCACTAGCATTTACTTAATTTAAGAATATTTTTCCACATATTGAGCAAAAAGGTCTCTTCTTTTTTTTTCTACAAAGAAAAGTGCACTTGTTATTAGTGAGAATTTACTTATTTTAAGGTATTTTTGGGTTCATTGAGGTTAGCTAATTTTACTTGTTTTGGAAAGTCTTGACAAGCCGAGTTTTCTCGTTTTATTGGCAGATAATTTTGCTTAGTTGAAATAAAATACCCCTAATTTTTGTATTTTTTGTTCTTGTTTTTGAACACTGACTTTTTGCAGTGTACTGTTGCACGGCCACACCAGCTGGCATCGTTACATAAAAAAAAAAAAACTTGTTAAAGTAACTGGCCCTATAATGGTCACAATACATGATTTATACAAGCTGTACATTGACTCCTTTACATTATATCAAAGTGTCTTTTATTCAGTGTCGTTCCATGATAAGATAGAATAAAACATTTGCAAAAATGTCAGGGATGTTCTCCCTGCATGCTAAGATTAGACCAAGACCTGAAATGCAAGAAAAGGAAGGGTGTGAACCTGAAGGCAGCACCCTCACTAAAGTGTCATTATCTGTATGGTGCGGACTGGAAATGTGCTCAACACTGTCAAATGACAAAAAGAGGAAACAAATACAACTACAGCTGCAATCTAAGCAGGCAATTTCACATTTTTCCCCCTGATTTCTTCCCACTCGCCCACAATGCGGCCTGTGAAATTGGGCCGGGGCCTCTGCTGAATGAAAGCGAGGGGCTTCCTTCGCTCGCACATATTTCATGATAGATCTGGTTTCTGTTTACTTCGCCAAAGACGTCCCTCCGTGGTACATTGAAACTGATCACCTGATACATTCCCCCCGTCTCCCACCAAATTTTCTGGTCACAGCAATATGAGCAAGAGATTTATTGTTGCAGTGTGCAATCAGTCTGCAACAGTGCAAGAATGGCTGAAACCAGTGAAATTAGAGGAGGTGTCTCCAGAGGAAATATATGAAAAGGTGAGCTGGTGTATTTTTTTTAGGGTTACACTTACATCCAGAGAGCAAACAGGTGCAGGTGTTGCTCTCGGAAAAGTCTGTTATCGTTAGTGGCAGGCAGGGGCGCCGAAAAGGGGGGGTAAAGGAGACGGATTCTAGGGGCCCATGATGGAGGGGGCCCCAGAGAGGCCCCTAATGATGATGAAATTATAATACAGAAAAAATAATGACACTGTGTTGGGGGCCCTGTAAAGATTCTTTTCATGGGGCCCAAAATCCCTTGCGGTGCCCCTGGTGGCAGGACACACAAATGGCAGAAAATGGCACTGATTTACCACCAGGGCCGGACTTACCATTAAGCAAATGTATACAGTTGTCTTAAAAAAAGTCTCATAAAAAATGATTTAAAAAAAAAAATTCTTTTTGAAATAAGTATTTTTTGTCTTCATTTGTGCGCTTGAAAATAGCTTTACCAGCTCCGCCCTCCTTTTGCACACAATGGACTACTCCATGTTACTGTGCATGTGCAGACTTGATTCAGGAACTTGATTCAAAACAAACTGGTGCATATTTGAGAGGTTCTTATAAAAATCAAATAAAGTTACCCAAGTGGACAAAAGGAGAAGATGAGAAAAAAAAAAATGTTTTTCTTCAAACTACCAATGTTTATTTATCAATCAATGTTTATTTATATAGCCATAAATCACAAGTGTCGGTACAGAGCCCACATAAGAGCAAGGAAAAACTCACCCCAGTGGGACGTCGATGTGAATGACTATGAGAAACCTTGGAGAGGACCGCATATGTGGGTAACCCCCCCCCCTCGAGGGGAGACCGAATGCAATGGTTGTCGAGTGGGTCTGACATAATATTGTGAGAGTCCAGTCCATAGTGGATCTACCATAATAGTAAGAGTCCAGTCCATAGTGGGGCCAGCAGGAAACCATCCCGAGCGGAGACGGAGAGGTTTGTGTGGCCTGCGGACCTGCAGCGAAGAGGGGTGTGCCAAGACCGGCTTTGAGATCAGCGACAGGTGCATAGATGACCCAGCTGAGAGTCTTTGTCTGATCACCTGTCGCTCTGTTAAAGGCCTACTGAAACCCACTACTACCGACCACGCAGTCTGATAGTTTATATATCAATGATGAAATCTTAACATTGCAACACATGCCAATACGGCCGGGTTAGCTTACTAAAGTGCAATTTTAAATTTCGCGTGAAATATCCTGCTGAAAACGTCTCGGTATGATGACGTCTGCGCGTGATGTCACGCATTTGTAGAGGACATTTTGGGACAGCATGGTGGCCAGCTATTAAGTCGTCTGTTTTCATCGCAAAATTCCACAGTATTCTGGACATCTGTGTTGATGAATCGTTTGCAATTTGTTCAATGAACAATGGAGACAGCAAAGAAGAAAGCTGTAGGTGGGAAGCGGTGTATTGCGGCCGACTTCAGCAACACAAACACGGCCGGTGTTTCATTGTTTACATTCCCGAAAGATGACAGTCAAGCTTTACCATTGGCCTGTGGAGAACTGGGACAACAGAGACTCTTACCAGGAGGACTTTGACTTTGAGTTGGATACGCACACGCGGTACCGTGAGTACACATGCAGCTGCAGCTTCCAAACATTTGATCGCTTGCCCCGTACGTGCGTGCCGCTATGTGCATGTCACGTACGTAACTTTGGGGACTTTGGGGAAATATATGTGCTGTATGAACTTTGGGGAGGTGAACGGTACTTTGGGCTGTGGGATTGAGTGTGTTGTGCAGGTGTTTGAGTTGTATTGGCGGGTTATATGGACGGGAGGGGGGAGGTGTTTGTTATGCGGGATTAATTTGTGGCATATTAAATACAAGCCTGGTTGTGTTGTGGCTAATAAAGTTGTGTTTATTTACTGTTTTAGTCATTCCCAGCTGAATATCAGGTCCCACCCGCCTCTCACAGCATCTTCCCTATCTGAATCGCTCCCACTGCCCTCTAGTCCTTCACTCTCACTTTCCTCATCCACAAATCTTTCATCCTCGCTCAAATTAATGGGGCAATCGTCGCTTTCTCGGTGCGAATCGCTCTCGCTGCTGGTGGCCATGATTGTAAACAATGTGCGGATGTGAGGAGCTCCACAACCTGTGACGTCACGCTACTCGTCTGCTACTTCCGGTACAGGCAAGGCTTTTTTTTATCAGCGACCAAAAGTTGCGAACATTATCGTCGATGTTCTCTACTAAATCTTTTCAGCAAAAATATGGCAATATCGCGAAATGATCAAGTATGACACATAGAATGGACCTGCTATCCCCATTTAAATAAGAAAATCGCATTTCAGTAGGCCTTTAAAGGCAGCAGTCGGGAAAGAGAGGGGGGTTGTTGATGGTGAAGAACGAGCACGAGCGTGAGCCAGAGCGAGAAAAACTTTAACATGGCTGAAAAGCACAAAAAGGACAATTTATTGAAAAATAAAACCCTGAATGCAGCTGTCATGTCCGTTGTTGGTGGTCCGAAGAACCCGGAGGAGCAAGAGCCCCACAGGAACCTATTTTAATCTACACTTATAACACTTCCTTGTGGTCCAGGTCATATGAAACAGATACAGGGCTCGAATTTAACCACGGCAACTGCGGAGAAAGCCCCGACCGCCCTCGTCTACCCGCCCATGAATTGATTAACGTGGACCCCGACTTAAACAAGTTGAAAAACTTGTTCGGGTGTTACCATTTAGTGGTCAATTGTACGGAATATGTACTGTACTGTGCAATCTACTAATAAAAGTCTCAATCAATCAGTCATTTGCCGTAATGCCCTAAAAAATTGACCAACATCTGCGGCAAGAACATGCCGTGACCGCCCTTGACTTGTTATCTTGTGAACGGACTAGGGATTTGATGGTCAACGGTATAATGATAATTCATGATAAAATTCCAGACGGTTACTAATACCGTCTAATTTTTTAATTACCCAAAACCCGTCATTTATTGATGCATTTTAGGCAACACAAAGTCAGGTGCACGTGCACTAGCGTCGTTTGGCTTGATAATCAAAGCGGACGAACTACACGGACTTTACTGCAGAGATTTCCCCTCTGAGTAAACGGAGCCAAGCGCTCGGTTTAAGGTCATTGTCTCTCGCTTCCCGCAGTGCGTTTAAGAGCGCACTGCTGTTAGATGGTGACAGGTGTTAAAATTTAATAATCACTTATTCTTCTGTTGTTTGATACTTTACATTAGTTTTGGATGATACCACAAATTTGGGTGTCAATCCGATACCAAGTAATTACAGGATCATACATTGGTCATATTCAAAGTCCTCATGTGTCCAGGGACATATTTCCTGACTGTATAAACACAATATACATTTTAAAAAAACAAAAGAAGGATGTTGTGATGCCAAAAAATATCGACGTAATCATAGTAGTATCGACTTCATACGTGCCTGTACTTGATATCATTATAGTGGATTTTATGTGTATATCCACCAATGGCGTTTGTTTACATTTTGATGTGGGTGAGCTACGGTGTGTAGTGAAGCATGTTTAGCTATTCGTCGTCCTGCAGGGATAATACTTGTAATAAACATACTTTATTTGTCGCCATGAAGACCAGGATTAGTGATTTAGAAGTCGTTAAAACACTGCCGATGGCAGATGAACGTTAGCCGCCAGCTAGCTAGCCAGGGCTTAACCTTTGTGTGGAGTTCGGGTCTGTGGGACCCGTTTTCATTTTTTATTAAAAGAAAAATGATACAATTAATTTTTTAAACTGAGACTCACTGACTTTGGCTCATTTTCTGTGAAGAACATATATCAGAATACATATTTAATGACCACACACCATACACCCCCCCTACACATTTCTATTACATATAAGATGTCCGGGGCTAATAGGAGTGTGGAAATTGATGTTCTGTGTAACACACACACACACACACACACACACACACACACACACACACACACACACACACACACACACACACACACACACACACGCACACACACCAAGCCTAGACAGGAGGAGGACAGAGTGTAAGTAAGTACACAGAACATCAGAGGGTCAAATGTGCGAGAAAATGAGAGCAGACAGTGTTGACAAACAATGTTGCAACCTTGTGTGGGAACCGCAGGTGCAGAAACACAGAAGAAGAATCCCTGTGGGATGCAGAAACTGGCAGATAAATTTTCCGTGCAACGTTCATATTGTTGTTACTTAGCCAGCGTTGGTGGGTCTGATGGACCCGTTGCATTTTGTGGCTTTTAATGCCTCACAATCAAACCCTTTTATGTTAAAATACTGAACAGATGTTTACCTTATCCCAATAAACATCTGTTCAGTATTTTAACATAAAAGTGTTTGATTGTGAGGCATTAAAAGCCACAAAATGCAACGGGTCCATCAGACCCACCAACGCTGGCTGAGTAACAACAATATGAACATTACACAAGGGTTAAAGCACCTCTTCCTGAGGGCGTGTCAGTGTTATAACTTAGTTTTTAAGCCAAAATGCGTCCGTTCTCCCTTTTCTGTCTACACACTGTGTCTGCTTGTAAGTACTCCGTGATTGTGCGCTGCCGAACATGCTCGTCTGCTCGTAAAACCAGCAATAACACGACGTGACTTCGACGTGGGCGCGGGGGGTGACCGGTACGTTTCAGAGACGGTATCATACCAAAAATTATTCATTAGTATCGCGGTACAATACTAATACCGGTATACCGTACAACCCTAGTATGTATGAATGTAAAACGCTGTGTCTTGATGTCCAAGACAGGTTTCTCCTCTGAGACAATAAAGCTAATTATTATTATTATTGTTATTATAGCTAATATAGACACTTACCGTATTTTTCGGACTATAAGTCGCAGTTTTTTTCACGGTTTGGCCGGGGGTGCGACTTATACTCAGGAGCAACTTATGTGTGAAATTATTAACACATTACCGTAAAATATCAAATAATATTATTTAGCTCATTCACGTAAGAGACTAGACGTATAAGATTTCATGGGATTTAGCGATTAGGAGTGACAGATTGTTTGGTAAATGTCAGGCTTTGACGAAGGAAGGGACTCAGATGCAGAGATGGGATTCTAAATAAAGCTTTTATTTTGAAAACTCTTTAACCTCCAGAGCAGAGTATATTCAATACTATGAGTCACAAAAAACAGGTTCCAAAAAGGGAAAAACCGAAAATCACTCCAAAAGGAGGAAAAACGAAAATAAAGACGGAAGAAGAAAATAATGACTATAAAAATTACTCACTGGGGTGAGTTTTTCCTTGCCCTTATGTGGGCTCTGTACCGAGGATGTCGTTGTGGCTTGTGCAGCCCTTTGAGACACTTGTGATTTAGGGCTATATAAATAAACATTGATTGATTGATACTACTCTAATCGTATTCTAATAAATGTAAACAAAAAATCACTCAAAAACTTTGAGGAAGGAAGATCATTAGGAAAAAATCATAACTCACCACTGCGGTTGAAAAAAGGCTAGATAACAAAAGTCGCTCTGAGAGAGGAGAAAAAGTTAACTCAAAATTACAGCGCGGGAATTTCTGGATACAAGGAAGTAGACGTGGGACGAGGCAAGGCATGGACATGAACATGAACATTGATGCTAGACAGGCACGAAAGCTCGAGACAATCTGGCACAGAACAAGGGGAGGCATGGGCTTATATGGAACATGAGGGTAATGAGAAAGGTGGAAACAAAAAAGGGTCAGGGATGACGTCAGACTGGTGACACAAAAGGAAGGACCCGTGATCTGAAACAAGAGGAGTTGCTTTTCAAAATAAAACATGCAAATCACAAGACAGAAAAAACCAAGACAAGACTTCCCTCACCGCGGTGTGACAGTAAACGTATAGCATGTTCTATATGTTATAGTTATTTGAATGACTCTTACCATAATATGTTACGTTAACATACCAGGCACATTCTCAGTTGGTTATTTATGCCTCATATAACGTACACTTATTCAGCTTGTTGTTCACTATTCTTTATTTATTTTAAATTGCCTTTCAAATGTCTATTCTTGGTGTTGGGTTTTATCAAATAAATTTCCCCAAAAAATGCGACTTATACTCCAGTGCGACTTATATATGTTTTTTCCCTTCTTTATTATGCATTTTCGGACGGTGCGCATTATACTCCGGAACGACTTATAGTGTGTTGCCTTCATTATAAGACTTATATAGGGCTTTATATACAGATTTGGTTTTTACATTTTTGGTCCAATATGGCTCCTTCAACATTTTGCATTGCAGACCCCTGGCCTAAAACAATGCAAGCACAGGGCATTTTTCTTTGAGAAAGACAACATGCCGCCCAGAACGCCATGACAACAGACTCCCGCTGGCCCACCACTTTAAGCCTCGCATAGTTAATGAGCCGGACGTGACGTGAATGCAACCTAAAGTAAGATTAGCACAATTAAAGGTCTACTGAAATGCGATTTTCTTATTTAAACGGGGACAGCAAGTCCATTCTATGTGTCATACTTGCTCATTTCGCGATATTGCCATATTTTTGCTGAAAGGATTTAGTAGAGAACATCGACGATAAAGTTTGCAACTTTTGGTCGCTGATAAAAAAGCCTTGCCTGTACCGGAAGTAGCAGACGAGTAGCGTGACGTCACAGGTTGTGGAGCTCCTCACATCCGCACATTGTTTACAATCATGGCCACCAGCAGCGAGAGCGATTCGGACCGAGAAAGCGACAATTTCCCCATTAATTTGAGCGAGGATGAAAGATTCGTGGATGAGGAAAGTGAGAGTGAAGGACTAGAGGGCAGTGGGAGCGATTCAGATAGGGAAGATGCTGTGAGAGGCGGGTGGGACCTGATATTCAGCTGGGAATGACTAAAACAGTAAATAAACACAAGACATATATATACTCTATTAGCCACAACACAACCAGGCTTATATTAAACATGCCACAAATTAATCCCGCATACCAAACACCTCCCCCCTCCCGTCCATATAACCCGCCAATACAACTCAAACACCTGCACAACACACTCAATCCCACAGCCCAAAGTACCGTTCACCTCCCCAAAGTTCATACAGCACATATATTTCCCCAAAGTCCCCAAAGTTACGTACGTGACATGCACATAGCGGCACGCACGTACGGGCAAGCGATCAAATGTTTGGAAGCCGCAGCTGCATGCGTACTCACGGTACCGCGTGTGCGTTTCCAACTCAAAGTCCTCCTGGTAAGAGTCTCTGTTGTCCCAGTTCTCCACAGGCCAATGGTAAAGCTTGACTGTGATCTTTCGGGAATGTAAACAATGAAACACCGGCTGTGTTATCCGGCAAAACAGTCAGGGGGTGCATTCTACGGCGGGGGTGCGTTATCCGGCACAACACCTGCCGCAATACACCGCTTCCCACCTACAGCTTTCTTCTTTGCTGTCTCCATTGTTCATTGAACAAATTGCAAAAGATTCACCAACACAGATGTCCAAAATACTGTGGAATTTTGCGATGAAAACAGACGACTTAATAGCTGGCCACCATGCTGTCCCAAAAATGTCCTCTACAATCCATGACGTCACGCGCTGACGTCGTCATACCGAGACGTTTTCAGCAGGATATTTCGCGTGAAATTTAAAATTTCACTTTAGTAAGCTAACCCGGCCGTATTGGCATGTGTTGCAATGTTAAGATTGCATCATTGATATATAAACTATCAGACTGCGCGGTCGGTAGTAGTGGGTTTCAGTAGGCCTTTAATGCCTTTTTCTAATTATCACATCTTCACCCGGGAGAGGGACAGAGTGCAGAGTTTAAAAGGAGACGTCCCAGGTAAGCGTTGCCGAACAGAAGACAATGAGACGGGCAGATGAGATGCATGAGGAAGAGGAAGCAGGGGGCGTAATTGGAGTTTAAATGTGTGTTTTTGTCAGAGATGGGAGGTAATGGACTATTATATGCCTTGAGGGGCCTGTGCAAGTATGGCTTCAGGTGTCATAAAGAGCCATCCCGTCACTCAGGAGGGGACAAATAGGTGGACTACAGGAGGCTGCTGTAAATACAGACCTGGAGGTCCTTCGCTGTGTTTTATCCCATGGTATTTTTTTTCTGGTGTTCTCTCTCTCTCTCTCTCTCTCTCTCTCTCTCTCTCTCTCTCTCTCTCTCTCTCTCTCTCTCTCTCTCTCTCTCTCTCTCTCTCTCTCTCTCTCTCTTTGTCTCCCCATCGCCTCGCTTGAGACTCTCAAGAGCAGATGGTCTGAGTCACCCCCGCAAGTACCTTACTTTTCACACAGTTCCACCAGAGTAACTTCAAGTGCTGACAAGTGGCTTGTTTGGATACACTATAATGTACTCGTAGGGGGTTTTGGTATAAGTTACCTGAGAGTGGGAGGGACAGCATGCAATTGAAGGATTGCTATCCCTTCAAATGTAGCAGCTTTGAACCATGCAGCCTGTGAATTGGGACATAACCACGTCATTATTTTTTTTGTTGTTTTTTTGTTTTTTTGTCCTGTCCAGCTTCTCAGGCAAATTATGTAGTTGATGTAGATGCCCATATCGACCGTACAAATTTACTTTACAAAAGAGAAGTGGGATAATTCTCCTTATTAAATGGATTTATATTATCATTTGGTGCAGCCGGGCCGGAGCAGGACGGGATAGAAAGAGGGAAAAAAGGAAGACAGAGGGGGAAATTGTGGGGACAAGAGGGGGATAAGACAGAGAGACAAAAACAACAACAGCAAACACAACAATAACAACAACAATAGAACAACATCAACAAATACGATATGTGATAGTAACACGAAATATGATAGTAAAAGTGATAGCAAAGAAGCAGTTAGGGAAATAAATAATAATACAGAAATGACAATGAGCATTATTACACTACAAATGGAGCACTACATATACCAATAGAAATAGCGCTATTAATAATGAATAATAACAATAATATACCTCTATTATCAACAATACAATTGTTCAACTGCAACAATACATACATGTAATGATAACTTGAAATACAAAAGAAAGCAGATAAATGGAGGGGAAGAAAGAGAAACCAGCTATATTAACCTTGTAGATTGTTATAGTAACCATAGGTTAAGCTTTGTCAAGTGCCATGTGTTACCCAGTTTCCCCTAGGGTAACAACGTTAATATATGTTTGATGAAACGTGACTATATGCATGAGTGTATGTATGTATATGTACTTGTATATGTACAGTATGTGTATATGTATGTATGTACAGTGAATGTATATGTACAGTATGTGTATATGTATGTTTGTACAGTGAATGTACAGTATATGTACAGTTCATTATGTGTATATGTATGTTAGTACAGTGAATGTATATGTACTTGCATGTGTATATGTATAGTTTGTACACTTCATTAGTTTTTAATGTTTAAAGGGGACCCATTATGCAAAACCAACTTTTCTTGCCTGATGGTACCTGCTTTTGTGTATTTGGGATCCCCACTAGTGCCGAAAAGTCCAAATTATGGAGGCATTGCGGCCATATTTTTACAACAACAAAAACACAACAGAACAAATACCCATAACCCCTTGCAGCACTAACTCTTCCGGGACGCTACAATATGCACCCCCCGCTACCCGCTACCCCCCCCAACCCCCGCCCACCTCAACCTCCAATTTACCCGAAGATATTTACACGAGTCTGCCATCGTAGTAAATGAGTTCCTTCTTTTTCCTCTATCCTCTTGTTGTGGGGCAGACTGGCTCGTACAGGCACTTGCATCCGCCGCTGTTTCTAATACATTTGTAACACAAAGTAGCACAGTTCTAATTTATATCAGTAGACTCGATATGGAAGCGCTAAAAAAATACAACATTGCTGACAACGAGACTGGACTCTCACTATTATGTTAGATCCACTATGGACTGGACTCTCACAATATTATGCTAGATCCACTCGACGTCCATTGCACCGGTCACCCTGGAGGGGGGGGGGGGGGGGGGGGGGGGGTCCTCTCCAAGGTTTCTCATTGTCCCATTGGGTTGAGTTTTTCCTTGCCCTGATGTGGGGTCTGAACCGAGGATGTCGTTGTGGCTTGTGCAGCTCTTTGAGACAGTTTTGATTTAGGGCTATATAAATAAACATTGATTGATAAACATTGAGGGCAGCACGGTGGAACAGGGGTTAGTGCATGTGCCTCACAATACGAAGGTCCTGAGTAGTCCTGAGTTCAATCCGGGGCTCGGGATCTTTCTGTGTGGAGTTTGCATGTTCTCCCCGTGACTGCGTGGGTTCCCTCCGGGTACTCCGGCTTCCTCCCACGTCCAAAAAAACATGCACCTGGGGATAGGTTGATTGGCAACACTAAAATTGGCCCTAGTGTGTGAATGTGAGTGTGAATGTTGTCTGTCTATCTGTGTTGGCCCTGCGATGAGGTGGTGACTTGTCCAGGGTGTACGCCGCCTTCCGCCCGATTGTAGCTGAGATAGGCTCCAGTGCCCCCCGCGACCCCGAAGGGAATAAGCGGTAGAAAATGGATGGATGGATGGAATGCAGGACTCTCCTGGTGTGTGCTGTGTGAATGCCCTTTGCTCGTCATCAATACCGAGGCGATGGTGCGGGGAGATCTATTAGCCAATCCGATAGCATGCAGAGAATCCTGAAATCCCACCAGTAAGCACTTGGGTTCCCCCGAATCCCCCTCCACCCCCACTCCTCCTCACTTTCCTTTTACATTATTTCAGGCCCCAGGAGAGTATTCTCCATCATGTCAATGTAATGTAGCACACAGAGGCAATCATGCAGCCTGTGTGGCCTCGGGGGCTACCTGCTATGGTGGAGCAAATGCAACTTTAGCGCTTAATCATCTCACCCATAGGTGGTTGCGCGGCGATTTTTCGCGGTGGCTACAAGCAGCGGTGCGTGCGTCGCTCGGTCGAAGGGCTTTTGCAAGTCCGTTTCACACCTTCCCGAGCGAAGGCTGGAAGCTGTGCTGCCTGTGCTGGCGTGGCACTTCACAGGCAAAAAGGACCTCGGTTAGTCGTAGTGCTGCCTGTCGCCGCATGCTCAAAAATTCGGAAACTACGGCCTTGTTTACACTAAGGTTATCCAGGGTAAATCACACCTAACCTTATCCGTATCCACACACAACAATGCCACCGTTTAAGACCATACTTGCCAAACCTCTGTGCCTTTCCCGAAAATCTCCCGGGACAACAATTCTCCCGAATTTCTCCCGATTTCCAGCCGGACTTAAGACACGCCCCCTCCAGGTCCGTGTGGACCTGAGTGAGGACAGCCTGTCGTCACGTCCGCTTTTCCTTCATATAAACAACGTTTATATGAAGGAAAGTAGAATCACAGCTGACATTGGAAAGTTCTCTTGCCGTCAGAGAAGTGTTGTATCCCAAATAGCTGCAATCGCTTTCTCTTAAGGTATTCATGTGTGATTTCCACAAGCGTCTGTACAGACGGACGGAGAAACACGGGCAAGTCTTCATATTTCCAGTGGTTAGCTCGGAGTTACGAAACCGCTTTATTATGAAGCTGGCTGTGGCGCGTTCTTTCTGACGTCACTTCCTGTGTGGGTGTGGTCTTTCTGGCATCACTTCCTGTCACGTTATAACATCTACAGCTTTTGGCGAGTGCACAACTGCACACACAACAAAAAGGAGACGAAGCAGAAGAACGAAGAAGCACTCGTCGTCATGGCGACGACGAGTGACAGAGAATAGAACGAGGATGGACAATTCAACCCTAAACTCACTCCTCTCCTGCAAATTTAATTTCACAGATGCTGCCTGTAATAGAGTGATCTAAGTTGTTTGTTGCCATCTCCTGGTGAATATTGGGTATAGTGTTCTATGGTTACTTTTTGGTTGGCCAACGGTTTACGTTGTATTGCGCACCCTGACGGCAAGTGTGGGAGTCGGTTCTGAAGTATGAAGTAAAGAGACGTAACTTCGTCACCTCGCCTGGTTATTGACTCCAACCCAGAATATTACACTGCCCATAGCTATGCTCCTTCAAAGGCTGTGCTACTGTCTGCAAAGCATTGCACTTTCAAATACAACAATGAGTAGAGGAGTGTTATGTGTGTATATGTGTAAATAAATGAACACTGAAATTCATGTATTTCTTTTATTTATATGTATATATATAATAAAATACACACACATACATATATATATATATATATATATATATATATATATATATATATATATATATATATATAAATATATATATATATATATATATATATATAGCTAGAATTCACTGAAAGTCAAGTATTTATTATATATATATATATATATATATATATATATATATATATATATATATATATATATATATATATATATATAGCTAGAATTCACTGAAAGTCAAGTATTTATTTTATATATATATATATATATATATAATACTTGAATTTCAGTGAATTCTAGCTATAAATATACTCCTCCCCCTCTAACCCCGCCCACCCCGACCCCCGCCCACCTCAACAACGCATTCTCGTTGTCTCTCCTTCGACAAATGGACAAAGTTTTTCGCTAAGTAGAATCACAGCTGACATTGGAAAGTCCTCTTGCCGTCTGAGAAGTGTTGTATCCCAAATAGCTGCAATCGCTTTCTCTTAATGTGTGATTTCCACAAGCGTCTGTACAGACGGAAGGAGAAACACGGGCATGTCTTCATATTTCCAGTGGTTAGCTCCGAGTTACGAAACGGCTTTATTATGAAGCTGTCTGTGGCGCGTTCTTTCTGACGTCACTTCCTGTGTGGGCGTGGTCTTTCTGGCGTCACTTCCTCTCCGAACTCCATGCATACAAAGCTAAGTGCCGGAGATTCAAGAAATACACGGCGCACTAAGCCGTGTAAAAATTTGTCCGAGGAGGGGGACCTTAAACGCTGGTTTAGTGTGGCTGAAACGGGGCTTAGGCTAAATAATTATTCGTTTAAGGGGTTAAACGACTTAGTGTAGCCATGGCCTCAGGTTCCATTCGTGTACTGCTTCCTAATTTTTTACATTTGTACAACAAAGTCAGAATAGTAAGCAGCTCAGGTCGCCGTTTCGACTCCGGCTTCGTACTCCTCGGTAAATACGTCCGGGTAGATTTTGGTGGAAACACAGGGGGAACTTTATTTAGCAGTGTAAGTGGGAAAGTTCCTGAAAAAGTTCTGCAGTGGAAACGGACCAAATGTAAACCTGCTCAGTGGCCTTGTGGCTAGAGTGTCCGCCCTGAGATCGGTAGGTCGTGAGTTCAAACCCAGACCGAGTCATATCAAAGACTATAAAAATGGGACCCATTAGCTCCCTGCTTGGCACTCAGCATCAAGGGGTTGGAATTGGGGGTTCAATCACCAAAACGATTCCCGAGCGTGGCCACCGCTGCTGCTCACTGCTCCCTTCACCTCCCAGGGGGTGGAACAAGGGCTTGGGTCAAATGCAGAGGGTAATTTCACCACACCTAGTACTTTAACTTTAAATGTACAGCCCTGATAAACAGCCCAAGAGTTTTGGTAGCTCTATTTTACCAGAGTGATACAAAAACAAAATCTAAAAAAACATGAAATAAGGTTCTAAATGTATGTATACTTGACATGAAAATTTGTACTTGATTCCGAAGCAAAAGGTGGTCTAGTAGGGTTGCGCATATCTTTACCAATACTCTTCGAATGCTGACGGTTTTGAGGCTGTTTTTCGGCAACTCAGTTTCAACTCAGATTGTCAATGAGATTAACCGACTGACTAAACCACTCCGGGATTGTATTGTGCTTCTTTTGTTGCCTTTGTCACATGTTTTGGGTCATTGTCATGCTGGATGACCCATCAATAACCCACATTCAGTGTTCTTGATCATCAGTCTTCCTGTACCCTGTGCAGAGAAACATGACTTTCTGGAATCTAAAATCACGGGGCGGTATAGCTCGGTTGGTAGAGTGGCCGTGCCAGCAACTTGAGGGTTGCAGGTTCGATCCCCGCTTCTGCCATCCTTGTCACTGCCGTTGTGTCCTTGGGCAAGACATTTCACCCACCTGCTGCCAGTGCCACCCACACTGGTTTAAATGTAACTTAGATATTGGATTTCACTATGTAAAGCGCTTTGAGTCACTAGAGAAAAAGCGCTATATAAATATAATTCACTTCACAAAGTTTCCTGGTCAATGCGATTCCAGCTCCCTTGAGATCATTAAAGGGGAACATTATCACCAGACCTATGTAAGCGTCAATATATACCTTGATGTTGCAGAAAAAAGACCATATTTTTTTTTAACCGATTTCCGAATTCTAAATGGGTGAATTTTGGCGAATTAAACGCCTCTCTATTATTCGCTCTCGGGAAGCAATCCGCCATTTTCTCACTTTCGTTGGTGTGTTGTCGGAGGGTGTAACAACACGAACAGGGACGGATTCAAGTTGCACCAGTGGCCCAAAGTTGCGAAAGTGGCAAGAAATTGGACGAAATTTGTTCAAAATACGAGGCTGTGGGGAAAGCCGACGAAATAGTCAGTCGTTTGTTCCGCACACTTTACCGACGAAAGCTATGCTACGACAGAGATGGCAAGAATGTGTGGATATCCTGCGACACTCAAAGCAGATGCTGACATCAACTCCAAAACTGGACAGATCAGTTTTCAGGAAAAGAAAGTGGATGAGGGTATGTCTACAGAATATATTAATTGATGAAAACTTTATTCATTACTCGCGGTTTTACGTAAATTATTATACATAAACTGTGTTTACCAATAATTTAGCTTAAAAACATTTATTTTTTTCAATCATTCGAGTACATTCGGGTAGTCTTGTGTAATGCAGTATTTTGTGTCTATTTAGGTATGGTTAACCTGAGTGCTGAAATCGTGGAAAAATATATGTTCTTAGCGCGCCTGAAATGGGCTGTCTGCACTCTCAAAGTGCATGTTGTTGCCAAATGTATTTCATATGCTGTAAACCTAGTTCATAGTTGTTAGTTTCCTTTAATGCCAAACAAACACATACCAATCGTTGGTTAGAAGGCGATCGCCGAATTCGTCCTCGCTTTCTCCCGTGTCGCTGGCTGTCGTGTCGTTTTCGTCAGTTTCGCTTGCATACGGTTCAAACCGATATGGCTCAATAGCTTCAGTTTCTTCTTCAATTTCGTTTTCGCTACCTGCCTCCACACTACAACCATCCGTTTCAATACATGCGTAATCTTTTGAATCGCTTAAGCCGCTGAAATCCGAGTCTGAATCCGAGCTAATGTCGCTATACCTTGCTGTTCTATCCATGCCATGTTTGTTTGTATTGGCATCACTGTGTGACGTCACAGAAAAATGGACGGGTGTATATAACGATGGTTAAAATCAGGCACTTTGAAGCTTTTTTTAGGGATATTGCGTGATGGGTAAAATTTTGAAAAAAACTGGGAACTGATTTTTAATGGTTTTAACCCTTCTGAAATTGTGATAATGTTCCCCTTTAACAAGCTCCTTTTCGTGGAATTCTGGCTGATGCCTTACATTTCTCAGAATGAGCCTTACCCCGCAATGCGAGAGATGTGCATGGAGCTTCAGTGTGAAGGGAGTCTTGTATTAATTGCATTTGATCATTACTGTGTCAATCATGGTCAATAATTTGTGTGCTTTTATTCGCACATAACTGGTTTGTGAGGGGTGGAATTCTTAATGGTACAAAATCAAATATTTCTCCCACTGTATGAATGTTTAAAGGCCAAAGACTTCAAAATTGGAAAAAATAGTAAGGAAGACACAGTAAGGGGCAATTGGATATTTTGTGGGGATTAAAGATATTTATGTATTATCAGGGGATTGATTGGTGCATGTGTGCACAGCCTCAGGGGAAGACATAGGAAAAGGACAAACAACACCGTTCCAAATGGATCTGTCAGAATCAGCCTCAGGGAGGTCTAACTGGTTGGACAAGGGTAATACTTTTTTCACTGCAAGTGCCCTTGCTTTACAGTGCCAGGGACCCAACAAGCCCATGTATTATTCACGCTTCCCACTGTGTGATGAATAGGAGACTTCTACTGGAGAAGTGTTGGAATATTCACCAGCACTTATCTCCTTTAATCCTTGGGACCGCCAGCCAAGTCACTGAATTATTGGACAATCGGTAACAGTGCTGCTCAAATTGCGGGGGGCAAACTTGTTTAAACGAGAGATTTATCCGTAAGGTATGTGTTTAAAACAAGATGTATAATATCACTGATGGACTTTAAGACCGCATTTACAAGCAACATTAATAAACTAAAAGCACCATACATAGAGATAGGATAGGATAGACTTCATTCCTCCCATCCATCCGTCCATCCATCTTCTTCCGCTTATCCGAGCTCGGGTCGCGGGAGCAGCAGTCTAAGCAGGGAAGCCTAGACTTCCCTCTTCCCAGCCATTTCGTCCAGCTCCTCCCGGGGGATTCCGAGGCATTCCCAGGCCAGCCAGGAGACATAGTCTTCCCAACGTGTTCTGGGTCTTCCCCGTGGCCTCCTACCGGTCAGACGTGCCCGAAGCACCTTTCTAGGGAGGCGTTCGGGTGGCATCCTGACCAGATGCCCGAACCACCTCATCTGGCTCCTCTCGATGTGGAGGAGCAGCGGTTTTAGTTTGAGCTCCTCCCGGATGACCGAGCTTTTCACCCTATCTCTAAGGGAGAGCCCCGCCACCCGGCGGAGGAAGCTCATTTCGGCCGCTTGTACCCGTGATCTTGTCCTTTCGGTCATAACCCAAAGCTCATGACCATAGGTGAGGATGGGAACGTAGATCGATCGGTAAATTGAGAGCTTTGCCTTCCGGCTCAGCTCCTTCTTCACCACAACGAATCGATACAGCGTCCGCATTACTGAAGACGCCGCACCGATCCGCCTGTCGATCTCACGATCCACTCTTCCCTCACTCGTGAACAAGACTCCGAGGTACTTGAACTCCTCCACTTGGGGCAAGATCTCCTCTCCAACCCGGAGATGGCACTCCACCCTTTTCCGGGCGAGAACCATGGACTCGGACTTGGAGGTGCTGATTCCCATCCCAGTCGCTTCACACTCGGCTGCGAACCGATCCCACAATGGGGAAAATAAGAGGAAAACAATAAAAGACACAAAGGACATAAAACACATTAAAAATAGCACAATGCTGATGCAAACGTCTGCCACTTCAGAGATGCCATTTCTACATACAACTACAAAAGTAAAACACAATGAAAAAAAAACAAAAAACGAGCAATGAATAATACATATTGCGTTCGGAACAGACCCAAAAAAGCAGCCGAGAGAGCCGACTCCGTCCTAGGCTGCCCACTAGCTCTCAGCCACTGCCCAGTCCACGCGGATGAGCGAGAATCCGTCCAGGGAGACCCAAGAGTCTGATACATGCTCATTCAGTCTGGGCTTTGTAAACTTCATGAAGCTCGTCAATCCCGACGCTCAACGCTAGCTTCGCAGCTCTGTATTTTTTCTGTATATATATTAGGGCTCTCAACGTTAACACGTTATCGAAGATTAATCACTTCTGGGTTAAAGTTTAACCGGAAAACGCGCGCATTAGTTACACAGTCTATGATTGCGATGAGGGGCGAACCGTTTCGCTTCAAAACAGAACTTTTGATAAAACTAAGGTAACTTGTTGGTATTGCATCACCTCACATGAAGTTTAAAATACCATCTTAAAGAGAAACACATACTTGAGGATGGCGCCAACAGTGTTGCTAATGTTCTTTGCGACTTCTTTTATAAACAGCTACTAGCGACAAATCTAATGACTCTTTCCGGGGATATTGGAGACTTTTTTGTGTCTTTGATGGATTGATTGAGACTTTTATTAGTAGATTGCACAGTACAGTACATATTCCGTACAACTGACCACTAAATGGTAACACCCGAATAAGTTTTTCAACTTGTTTAAAGGTCTACTGAAATGCGATTTTCTTATTTAAACGGGGATAGCATGTCCATTCTATGTGTCATACTTGATCATTTCGCAATATTGCCATATTTTTGCTGAAAGGATTTAGTAGAGAATATCGACGATAAAGTTTGCAACTTTTGGTCGCTGATAAAAAAGCCTTGCC
Source organism: Nerophis lumbriciformis (assembly GCF_033978685.3). Taxonomy (NCBI): domain Eukaryota; kingdom Metazoa; phylum Chordata; class Actinopteri; order Syngnathiformes; family Syngnathidae; genus Nerophis; species Nerophis lumbriciformis. The sequence continues at coordinate 19,095,738 of NC_084575.2, forward strand.
TGTACCGGAAGTAGCAGACGAGTAGCGTGACGTCACAGGTTGTGGAGCTCCTCACATCCGCACATTGTTTACAATCATGGCCACCAGCAGCGAGAGCGATTCGGACCAAGAAAGCGACGATTTCCCCATTAATTTGAGCGAGGATGAAAGATTTGTGGATGAGGAAAGTGAGAGTGAAGGACTAGAGAGCAGTGGGAGCGATTCAGATAGGGAAGATGCTGTGAGAGGCGGGTGGGACCTGATATTCAGCTGGGAATGACTAAAACAGTAAATAAACACAAGACTCTATTAGCCACAACACAACCAGGCTTATATTTAATATGCCACAAATTATTTCCGCATAACAAACACCTCCCCCCTCCCGTCCATATAACCCGCCAATACAACTCAAACACCTGCACAACACACTCAATCCCACAGCCCAAAGTATCGTTCACCTCCCCAAAGTTCATACAGCACATATATTTCCCCAAAGTCCCCAAAGTTACGTACGTGACATGCACATAGCGGCACACACGTACGGGCAAGCGATCAAATGTTTGGAAGCCGCAGCTGCATGCGTACTCACGGTACCGTGTCTGCATATCCAACTCAAAGTCCTCCTGGTAAGAGTCTCTGTTGTCCCAGTTCTCCACAGGCCAATGGTAAAGCTTCACTGTCATCTTTCGGGAATGTAAACAATAAAACACCTGCTGTGTTTGTGTTGCTGCATGCCGGCCCCAATACACCGCTTCCCACCTACAGCTTTCTTCTTTGCTGTCTCCATTGTTCATTGAACAAATTGCAAAAGATTCACCAACACAGATGTCCAGAATACTGTGGAATTTTGCGATGAAAACAGAAGACTTAATAGCTGGCCACCATGTTGTCCCAAAATGTCCTCTACAATCCGTGACATCACGCGCAGACGTCATCATACCGAGACGTTTTCAGCAGGATATTTCGTGGAAAATTTAAAATTGCTCTTTAGTAAGCTAACCTGGCCGTATTGGCATGTGTTGCAATGTTAAGATGTCATCATTGATATATAAACTATCAGACTGCGTGGTCGGTAGTAGTGGGTTTCAGTAGGCCTTTAAGTCGGGGTCTACGTTAATCAATTCATGGTAAGACTTGAAGACTCTGAGGTGAAAGCAAGCAGTAGTCTGTCGTACAATGTCTTGAAGAGGCACAATTACATCAAGGATAAACCAACTGTACTACACAAACAAGAGTATCCATTTGCAACTACAGGCTGAATGTGAATGTATTTATCTTCCTGGAGAACGTTGGACATCTGTAAGTAATCCCAACAAGCCCGGGTCACATTGTACCAAAACAAGAGCATTGTTATCTGAAAAAGGTGAACAAACTTGTTTGTTTCAACAACTGGTTAAACCAGGGGTCGGCAACCCAAAATGTTGAAAGAGCCATATTGGACCAAAAATACAAAAACAAATTTGTCTGGAGCCTCAAAAAATTAAAAGCCATATTACATACAGATAGTGTGTCATGAGATATAAATTAAATTAAGAGGACTTAAAGGAAACTAAATGACCTCAAATATAGCTACAAATAAGGCATAATGATGCAATATGTAGCCTAAATAGCATGTTAGCATCGATTAGCTTGCAGTCATCCAGTGACCAAATATGTCTGATTAGCACTCCACACAAGTCAATAACATCAACAAAACTCACCTTTGTGCATTCATGCACAACGTTTAAAGTTTGGTGGACAAAATGAGACAGAAAAAGAAGTGGCATAAAACACGTCCTAGAAAGTCAGAGAACGTTATACATGTAAACAAACTACGGTGAGTTCAAGGACCGCCAAAATTAGTAGGACAAAACGGCGCTCGCCAAATACTCGAATCAGTGAAGCATGTTTAATATAAACAGTGTGCTTTATAACAATTAGGGAGGTTTGTGTCATGGTTGTCCTCCTACAGAAACCATATTAAAATAAAAAAAATATTGTTTTCCCCTCATCTTTTTCTATTTTTCATACATTTTTGAAAAAGTTCCAGAGAGCCACTAGGGCGGCGCTAAAGAGCCGCATGCGGCTCTAGAGCCGCGGGTTGCCGACCCCTTGGTTAAACTAAAGAAGTTAAGTTGTTTATGAGTATGTCGTCGACTAGTAACTGTAGCTTGTTTGCAAGATTTTTGCAAAGACTTTCAAAATGTGCACCTACTTCTTATAATACTTATTTTCACCAAGTTTTGAGCAAATCAAAGAATTGCAGTTCAGTAAAACATTTAAAAAAAATGTTCCTGTATGACATTCTGACTACCAAATTGCACTTTTACCCAAATATTGGGGTATTTTCTTCAGCAAAGTTTATTTATGCGAGCAACTAATAGCCCGCGATTAATCATGATTAATCATAGGTTTCGAATGTGACTAATCTGATTAAAAAATGAATCACTTGATAGCCCATAAGCCTTAACTTGGATGTGATTAAGCTTCATTCATAAATGACAACAGGATTTTTTTTTTCAGATTAAACAAAAATTGAGCTGTTTGGCCACAATACCCAGCAATATATTTGGAGGAGAAAAGGTGAGGCCTTTTAATCCCAGGAACACCATACCTGCCGTCAAGCGTGGTGGTGGTAGTATTATGCTCTGGGCCTGTTTTGCTGCCAATGGAACTGGTGCTTTACAGAGAGTAAATGGGACAATGAAAAAGGAGGATTATCTCCAAATTCTTCAGGACAACCTAAAATCATCAGCCCGGACGTTGGGTCTTGGGCGCAGTTGGGTGTTCCAACAGGACAATGACCCCACACACACATCAAAAGTGGTAAAGGAATGGCTAAATCAGGCTAGAATTGGGGTTTTAGAATGGCCTTCCCAAAGTCCTGACTTAAACGTGTGGACAATGCTGAAGAAACAAGTCCATGTCTGAAAAGCAACACATTTAGCTGAACTGCACCAATTTTGTCAAGAGGAGTGGTCCAAAATTCAACCAGAAGCTTGTGGATGACTACCAAAAGCATCTTATTGCAGTGAAACTTGCCAAGGGACATGTAACCAAATATTAACATTGCTGTATGTATACTTTTGACCCTGCAGATTTGGTCACATTTTTAGTAGACCCATAATAAATAATAAATTAAATGTTTTTTTGTGACAAACAAGTATGTGCTCCAATCACTCTATAAAAAAAAAAAAAAAGTTGTAGAAATTATTTGAAACTCAAGACAGCCATGACATTATGTTCTTTACAAGTGTATGTAAACTTTTGACCACGACAGTATATATATATATATATATATATATATATATATATATATATATATATATACTGTCGTGGTCAAAAGTTTACATATATATATATACTGTCGTGGTCAAAAGTTTACATACACTTGTAAAGAACATAATGTCTAGTGACGTGCAGTCACTAGAGGCAGGGGCCTCACCTGCCATCATGGAAAGAAAAAAAATGTAAAAAGAAAAAAAAAAAATTTAATTGTTATATGTATCCAGTGATTATACTATAAAGTTATTTTCCATTTAACTTCACCAGTTTTAGATTATTTTTATTCAAAATCGCTGAATTTTCACATTTGCCGTTCAAATACTGAGAAGAGACGGTGCGGTGAACAGCAGCCAGTTGAGGCACGTCACTCAGTTGTGCCTCACCATGGATTCCGGACTCGGCTAACTGCTGGCCTGCTGTGCAGTGAGACTGTATTGCTATATGAACTATATTATACATTTCCATAGTTTAGTTAGCTGAGTTATATAATGTACAGTGTATTTTGTCAACAACTGTATGTGTGTAACGTATTTCTTGTGCTGAGCGATCATAAAACGGCTGCAAAAGACGCACTGGCTAAGGCTCCAGTAGCCCCGCCTCCTGCACCCCCGCCGTAGAATTGTTATATCAACTAAAGCCCACACTTAAACTTTCTACGTGCAAGATTGAATCTATTTAAAAAAGTAATTTCATAAGAAGCCAAAAAGTGCAAAAACAATAATGTTTGTGTTGCAGGAGTTGTGAATGACTGCAGGGCCACAACATTAGGTACACCTGCAGACTGCAGGTGTACCTAATTCACAACTCCTCCAACATGAACATTATTGTTTTTGCACTTTTTGGCTTCTTATTAAATAACTTTTGTAACCTATTTTTATGGGCTTTCCTCTTTGTGATGTTAAGTTCCTGTTATGCGCTGTTATACAGTATATGCCTTGAGCTCTTATTTTGAAGGCGCTAAGAGCGGAAGTGATGACACGTTGGGGTGGAGCGGAGGTTTTTGAAAGAAGGTAAATAAAGTGGTCATTGTGTAAACTGGAGCCTTCGTGTTTGTTATTTTGTAGTTTCATACAGTATAGGCGACATTTATAAACCCTCGGTTACACTTTTTTAAATAGATTCAATCTTGCACGTGGAAAGTTTAAGTGAAGGCTTTAGTTGATATAACACTCCCGTCAGGGGTGCATTAATCCAGCACAACAGCGGAGCATGGACTTCATTTATAAGTAAAGGTAAGACCATAATAACGTTTTTTTAATTAAATGTGCCTTTTTGTGTGCTACAGTTTGTATGTGTAAAGTTAAAGTTAAGTTAAAGTACCAATGATTGTCACACACACACTAGGTGTAATGAAATTTGACCTCTGCATTTGACCCATCCCCTTGTTCACCCCCTGGGAGGTGAGGGGAGCAGTGGGCAGCAGCGGCGCCGCGCCCGGGAATCATTTTTGGTGATTTAACCCCCAATTCCAACCCTTGATCCTGAGTGCCAAGCAGGGAAGAATGCTGGTATGAGCTTTTAAACATAACCCGTTAACTGCTGCCAATCAAATGGTGAATAAGATACTCTTTAGGGTTCATATGTTTGTAAATCTGACTGTGATGAAGTCAGTGCCTCACCAGCCATGAACCTCACCGCACGTCACTGATATATATGTATATATGATTCAGAAAATTGACTTTACCTCAGTGTTTTGCCAGGGTATCAGGCTTAACTATTTATACATACATTTCAATTTTGAATATTAGGAAAAAGTGCAGTTAATAAAGAACAAATCAAATTGCTCTATCTGCTCCTTCTTTAAAACAACTGAAAAGTTGAATCCCACCTTAAGACCTTTAATACAAAGCATTGCCTCATTTATCAATTCACGCTTATGTTTTTCAGTCACATCGCAGCAATTTAGCAGGCGTTGAAGTTCTGTACGACTTCACCATCAGCCTTCATTTTCCCCTCGCAGAAACTGGATGTCTGCCACAGAGCTTTCTAGAATACTAATGAGTGCAGTTAGCGAGTCAAAGTTACTGACCTGAGGTGTCGAGATGGGAGCACAGAGCAAGAAGTGGGGTGAAGCGGGGGTTGAGAACGGCTAAAGACCGTCTACTTGAGTAAAATGTCAGTGTTGGTCGCCTCCAGCCTGGCCTGCACTGCTACTTTTCTCAGGCCTCATTTGCTTAAAATTGAGGATTCTTCAGGGTGACGGAAGGAGGCAACCTACGCTATACCTTTAAATGGGCCATTCCACCCAATCTGGGCCATTTGCATTCTCAGGAAATAAAAATGATAAATGCACAACGTAATTAATTGTATAATATTTTTGTCCATTGCACATTGATCAGGTTACGTGTTTATTATGAATAATTTAAAATACATATTCAAACTAATGTAGTACCTCAACTTTTGAGCTTAATCGGTTCTGCGACGGAGCTCTCAACTCAAAACATTTGCATTACAAATCCACATCTACAATTGAAATTGATTATAATCAATTTACTTGGTGCTTGCCTCTCAAAAAACAACACAATTTTAACATGCAACATGTGTTTGACAAGAAAGACAAACTTTCAAACAATACATTTTGTATAAAAACAATACAATGGAATGTACTACTAACAAGTACAGTAGTTTTATGAAGTAATGTCAAAATAATGCAACTCTTTCCTCGTTACATTTCACCTGTTTGCTCTTTTATTCCACTTTTTTTACAAGATTTTTTCTTTTTAAATATCTTTAGAGTGTGCCGTTAAAAAATTAGCTTTGGGCCGAAAAAGGTCTCCGATCCACACTTTGGACACCCCTACTCTAAAGTAAGAGTACTTCTACTTGAGTACAATGTTTGGCTATACTCTACCCACCTCTGTTGAATGTGTGTTCCCAGCAGGCACACAACATTGATGCAATGTTGATTATACATACATATCCTTTAAAACCGACTTTGAAACAACGTTGTAAAATAGTTGTAATAGTAAACTGAGACAATGTTGGTGTCCAATGTTGGTGCCACACTGTTGGTTGGGAAATGACCAAATTTCAATGGTCAAATCAAAGTCACAACCTGACAATGAATAAACGTTCTCAAAAAGCATGTTCAACGTTGTATTTGTGTTGTAGAATATTAGTTGGAAAATGACCAAAACTCAATGGTCGAATCAACATCAGAACCCAACATTAATTCAACGTTGTCAAAAAGTATGTTGTTTCAACGTTGTATATGTGTTGTAAAATATTGGTTGGAAAATGACCAAATTTCAATGGTCAAATCAACGTCACAACCTGACATTGAAGAAACGTTCTCAAACAGCATGTTGTTTCAACGTTGTATTTGTGTTGTAAAATATTGGTTAGAAAATGACCAAAACTCAATGGTCAAATCAACATCAGAACCCAACATGAATTAAACGTCGTCAAAAAGTATGTTGTTTCAACGTTGTATTTGTGCTGTAAAATATTGGTTAGAAAATGACCAAATTTCAATGGTCAAATAACGTCACAACCTGACATTGAATAAACGTTGTAGAAAAGCATGTTGTTTCAACGTTGTATTTGTGTTGTAGAATATTAGTTGGAAAATGACCAAAACTCAATGGTCGAATCAACATCAGAACCCAACATTCATTAAACGTTGTCAAAAAGTATGTTGTTTCAACACTGTATTTGTTCTGTAAAATATTGGTTGGAAAATGACCAAATTTCAATGGTCAAATCAACGTCACAACTGGACATTGAAGAAACGTTCTCAAAAAGCATGTTGTTTCAACGTTGTGTTTGTGTTGTAGAATATTGGTTGGAAAATGACCAAAACTCAATGATTAAATCAACATCAGAACCCAACATTAATTAGCCGTTGTCAAAACGTATGTTGTTTCAACGTTGTATTTGTGTTGTAAAATATTGGTTTGAAAATGACCAAATTTCAATGGTCAAATCAACGTCACAACAAGACATTGAAGAAACGTTGTCAAAAAGCATGTTGTTTCAACGTTGCATTTGTGTTGTAAAATATTGGTTAGAAAATGACCAAAACTCAATGGTCAAATCAACATCAGAACCCAACATGAATTAAACGTCGTCAAAAAGTATGTTGTTTCAACGTTGTATTTGTGCTGTAAAATATTGGTTGGAAAATGACCAAATTTCAATGGTCAAATGAACGTCACAACCTGACATTGAATAAACGTTCTCAAAAAGCATGATTGTTTCAATGTTGTATTTGTGTTGTAGAATATTAGTTGGAAAATGACCAAAACTCAATGGTCGAATCAACATCAGAACCCAACATTAATTCGACGTTGTCAAAAAGTAAGTTCTTTCAACGTTGCATATGTGTTGTAAAATATTGGTTGGAAAATGACCAAATTTCAATGGTCAAATCAACGTCACAACCTGACATTGAAGAAACGTTCTCAAAAAGCATGATTGTTTCAATGGTGTATTTGTGTTGTAGAATATTAGTTGGAAAATGACCAAAACTCAATGGTCGAATCAACATCAGAACCCAACATTAATTCGACGTTGTCAAAAAGTAAGTTCTTTCAACGTTGCATATGTGTTGTAAAATATTGGTTGGAAAATGACCAAATTTCAATGGTCAAATCAACGTCACAACCTGACATTGAAGAAACGTTCTCAAACAGCATGTCGTTTCAACGTTGTATTTGTGTTGTAGAATATTAGTTGGAAAATGACCAAAACTCAATGGTCGAATCAACATCAGAACCCAACATTAATTCAACGTTGTCAAAAAGTATGTTCTTTCAACGTTGTATATGTGTTGGAAAATATTGGTTGGAAAATGACCAAATTTCAATGGTCAAATCAACGTCACAACCTGACATTGAATAAACGTTGTAGAAAAGCATGTTGTTTCAACGTTGTATTTGTGTTGTAGAATATTAGTTGGAAAATGACCAAAACTCAATGGTCGAATCAACATCAGAACCCAACATTCATTAAACGTTGTCAAAAAGTATGTTGTTTCAACACTGTATTTGTTCTGTAAAATATTGGTTGGAAAATGACCAAATTTCAATGGTCAAATCAGAATCAGAATCAGAATCAGAATCAGAAGAATCAGAATCAGCTTTATTGTCATTACGCAAGGTAACGAGATTGAGGCCATTCCATACAGTGCGATGTGTGCATGCTAGAAAAACAATGTGCAAATATATAAAAATTTAAAAAATGTAGAAGTGCAATGAATATGGTGTGAAATGAATATATACATGAAAAAACAAAACAAAAACAGGGTGGTTGGTGGAATGGGTTATTGCAAGAGAAGGCAGTTATGAGGGACAATGGGGCAGTCCGTTCAGGATGGTTATGGCCCTGGGGAAGAAGCTGTTCTTTAGCCTGTTTGTTTTGGTTTTAATGCACCTGTAGCGCTTCCCAGAGGGCAGCAGGTGGAACAGGTCAGAGCCAGGGTGGGTGCTGTCCTTGATGATGGCACTGGCTCTGTTGAGGCAGCGGGAGGTGTAGATGTCCGTCAGAGAGGGGAGAGGGCGGCCGATGATCTTCTGAGCCGTCTTGACCACTCTTTGCAGCCTCTCCCGGTCTGCTGCAGTGCAGCTGCCGTACCATACCGTAATACAGTAGGTCAGCAGGCTCTCGATGGACGAGCGGTAGAAGGTCAGCAGCAGGTCAGGCTTCAGGTTGTACTTCCCGAGGACTCTAAGGAAGTGTAGCCGCTGCTGAGCCTTCTTGATGATTGATGTGGTGTTGACTGTCCAGGAGAAGTCATTAGGGGGCGGTATAGCTCGGTTGGTAGAGTGGCCGTGCCAGCAACTTGAGGGTTGCAGGTTCAATCCCCGCTTCTGCCATCCAAGTCACTGCCGTTGTGTCCTTGGGCAAGACACTTTACCCACCTGCTCCCAGTGCCACCCACACTGGTTTAAAAATGTAACTTAGATTTTGGGTTTCACTTTGTAAAGCGCTTTGAGTCACTAGAGAAAAGCGCTATATAAATATAATTCAATTCACTTCACTTCATTAGAGATGTGGACTCCAAGGTACCTGAAGGTGTGGACCCTCTCTACACGCTCGCCGTTGATGTAGAGGGTGGCAGGGTCGGTGCTGCTCCTCCTGAAGTCGACGATGATCTCTCTGGTCTTGCTGGTGTTCAGAGCGAGGTTGTTCTCCGAAGACCAGGCCGTCAGCTTCAGGACCTCCTCTCTGTAGGCAGCCTCGTCACCCCTGGAGATGAGCCCGACCACTGTGGTATCGTCGGCGAACTTGACGGTAAGGTTGTCACTGTGGGCCGGACTGCAGTCATGGGTGTAAAGGCAGTAGAGGAGGGGGCTCAGCACACAGCCCTGTGGGGAGCCGATGCTCAGCGTGCGGGAGGATGAGAGGTGCGGGCCAAGTCTCACATTCTGGGGTCGGTCCGTTAGGAAGTCCCTTATCCAGGCGTTTGTGAGAGGGGGGAGGCCAAGAGTGTCCAGTTTATTGCAGAGTCTGTCCGGGATTATTGTATTGAAGGCAGAGCTATAGTCCACAGAGAGCATCCGGACGTAGCTCTGCTGCTGCTCCAGGTGGTTCAGAGCAGAGTGGAGAGCAACAGCGATGGCGTCCTCTGTGGACCTGTTCGCCCGGTATGCGAACTGGTGGGGGTCGAAGTCTGGAGGGATATGGTCCTTGATGTGCTGGAGAACAAGTCGCTCGAAGCACTTCATGATTACCGGAGTGAGGGCCACTGGTCGGTAATCATTCAGGCTGGTGATGGGAGACTTCTTCGGCACCGGGATTATTGTAGATGACTTCAGGCAGGATGGGATGACTGCCTGAGCCAGGGAGAGGTTGAAGATCCTGGTGAGGGGGGGAGCGAGCTGGTGGGCGCACGTCCTGAGCACCTTTCCAGGTACTCCGTCTGGTCCGGTAGCCTTCCTGGGGTTCACAGCCAAGAGCACTCGTCTGACACTGTGCTCCTGTACAGTGAGTGGAGTGGCGCCGGAGCCCGGTGGGGGCGGGGGCAGGGCTGGAGCAGATGAGTGTCGCTGGGGGGTTTCGAAACGGGCAAAGTAACAGTTAAGCTCCTCTGCCAGTGTCGCACTCTGATCCGCAGTTGTCATATTGCAGCCTCTGAAGTTCGTGATGTCATGAATGCCCCGCCACACCTCCCGTGAGTTTTTGCTGGACAGATGGGACTCTATGCACCTCCTGTGGTCCGCCTTTGCTTTTTTAATCCCTCTCTTCAGGTCGGCTCTAGCAACACTGTACAGTGCCCTGTCCCCTGACCTGAAGGCTGCATCGCGGGCCCTGAGGAGTGTGCGGACCTGGCTGGTCATCCAGGGTTTCTTGTTGGGGTAAACCCGGATGGTTTTTTCCACAGTCACATTCCCGATGCAGAACTTTATGTAGTCCAGCACCGTTCCTGTGGCTGTCTCCAGCTCCTGTTGTTGGAAGAGGTCCCAGTCTGTGTGTTGGAAGCAGTCCTGAAGTTTGGGGAGTGCATCGTCAGGCCAGGTCATAACAGTCTTTGTGATAGGCCTGGCCTGGCGTCTGATGGGGGTAGAGAGCAGGAGGGAAAGATGGTCTGACTGTCCAAGCTGGGGGAGGGGTGTAGCTCTGTACGCGTGCTTTATGTTGGTATACACGTGGTCCAGGGTGTTCTTGCCCCTTGTAGAACACTTCACGTGCTGGTAGAACTTAGGGAGTACAGTCTTCAGATTGGCCTTATTAAAATCCCCTGCTATGATATGAACACCGTCGGGGTGGGCCCGCTGCTGTTCGTTGACGGTGTTCAGCAGAAGAGAGAGCGCTGTGTTTACTTTGGCGTCCGGTGGAATATACACAGCCGTGATGATAACAACAGACAGCTCTCTCGGGAGAAAAAAAGGCCGACATCTAACAGACATGTACTCCACGTCCGGGCAACAGTGCTGTTCAGTGATTGTCCCATTGTTGCACCAGTTCTCATGCACGTAGATACAGAGCCCCCCTCCTCTGCTCTTACCGGAGTCCTTAGTTCTGTCCCGGCGGAGCAGAGTGCGTCCGGCTAGCTGCATGCTAGCATCGGGTATTTCCGGGTGAAGCCAGGTTTCGGTGATAATCATAGCACAACAGTCCCGAACATAGCGGTTTCCAGCAAGTTGTAACTCCAGGTCGTCCATCTTCTGTACAAGGGATCTGGCATTAGAGAGGAACAGGCTCGGTAGAGGTGGATTGTGGGGTTGTTTCCTAAGCCTGAGCAAGACGCCGGACCTGCGGCCACGCTTCTGCTTCCTCTCCCTCCACCGTCTGCGCCGTCTCCCAGACCCGACAACAAACCACGGAGAGCCCTGTGCTCTCGCTATGTCATCTGGGATGTTGTGCTCGTGGTGAAAGTCGCCGAAACAGATATCTGGTGCGAGTTACCGATATCCAAGAGTGACTGGCGGGTGTACCGGGTGTTTGCAGTACAGGTGGTGCACAAAAGGAAAAAAAACATGAAGAAAAGAAGGAAGAAAGAGCACTGAAATGGAGAGCCGTAAGCCGCTGCGTCTGTGCGCGACGCCATCTTGGAAAAAAAAAAAAAAAAAAAATCAACGTCACAACTGGACATTGAAGAAACGTTCTCAAAAAGCATGTTGTTTCAACGTTGTGTTTGTGTTGTAGAATATTGGTTGGAAAATGACCAAAACTCAATGATTAAATCAACATCAGAACCCAACATTAATTAGCCGTTGTCAAAAAGTATGTTGTTTCAACATTGTATTTGTGTTGTAAAATATTGGTTGGATGGAAATTGACCAAATTTCAATGATCAAATCAACACCAGAACCCAACATTGATCAAACGTTGTCAAAAAGCATGTTGTTTCAACGTTGTATTTGTGTTGTAGAATGTTAGTTGGGAAATGACCAAAACTCAATGGTCGAATCAACATCAGAACCCAACATTAATTCAACGTTGTCAAAAAGTATGTTCTTTCAACGTTGTATATGTGTTGTAAAATATTGGTTGAAAAATGACCAAATTTCAATAGTCAAATCAACGTCACAACCTGACATTGAAGAAACATTCTCAAAAAGCATGTTGTTTCAACGTTGTATATGTGTTGTAAAATATTAGTTGGAAAATGACCAAAACTCAATGGTCGAATCAACATCAGAACCCAACATTAATTAACCGTTTTAAAAAAATATGTTGTTTCAACGTTGTATTTGTGTTGTAAAATATTGGTAGGATGGAAAATGACCAAATTTCAATGGTCAAATCAACATCAGAACCCAACATTAATTAAACGTTGTCAAAACGTATGTTGTTCAAACGATGTATTTGTGTTGTAAAATATTGGTTTGAAAATGACCAAATTTCAATGGTCAAATCAACGTCACAACAAGACATTGAAGAAACGTTGTCAAAAAGCATGTTGTTTCAACGTTGTATTTGTGTTGTAAAATATTGGTTGGAAAATGACCAAAACTCAATGGTCAAATCAACATCAGAACCCAACATGAATTAAACGTCGTCAAAAAGTATGTTGTTTCAACGTTGTATTTGTGCTGTAAAATATTGGTTGGAAAATGACCAAATTTCAATGGTCAAATCAACAACAGAACCTGACATTGAATAAACGTTCTCAAAAAGCATGATTGTTTCAATGTTGTATTTGTGTTGTAGAATATTAGTTGGAAAATGACCAAAACTCAATGGTCGAATCAACATCAGAACCCAACATTAATTCGACGTTGTCAAAAAGTAAGTTCTTTCAACGTTGCATATGTGTTGTAAAATATTGGTTGGAAAATGACCAAATTTCAATGGTCAAATCAACGTCACAACCTGACATTGATTAACGTTCTCAAAAAGCATGTTGTTTTAACTTTGTATTTGTGTTGTAGAATGTTAGTTGGGAAATGACCAAAACTCAATGGTCGAATCAACATCAGAACCCAACATTAATTCAACGTCGTCAAAAAGCATGTTGTTCCAACGTTAGGTTTGAGTTGCTCAACGTCAGGACCTAATTCGGGGGTCAGCAACCCATGGCCCTTGAGCCGCATGCGGCTCTTTAGTGCTGCCCTAGTGGTTCCAGGGAAAATGATTAAAAAAGGATGAATAATGGAAAAAGATGGGGGGAAAAAAACGTTTTTGTTTTATTATGTTTTTTGTTTGAGGACAAACATGACACAAATATTCCCAATTGTTAGAAAGCCCACCGTTTAATATGTTTGTGTGCATGCTTCACTGATGAGAGTATTTGGTGAACATCGTTTTGTCCTACTAATTTCGGCGGTTCTTGAACTCACCATAGTGTGGACTGTGACGCAACAGTTTGTTTACATGTAAAATCTTCCATTCCTTTTTTGTCTCATTTTGTCCACCAAAAGTTTCATGCTGTGCATGAATGCACAAAGGTTCACTTTGTTGATGTTATAGACTTGTTGGAGTGCTAATCAGGCTATTTAGGCTAGATGTATGTACATATTGCATCATTATGCCTCATTTGTAGGTATATTTGAGCTCATTTAAATACTTTACTTTGATCCTCTTTGTATATAATTTAGTTTTGCATGTCTCATGACACATTATCTGTATGTAATATTGGCTGCATTTCAGATAGTTGTTTGTGTGCCATGTTTGTTCCAGACCACAGCAAACATTACCTAGCTTGCCAAAGATTGTAATAAATCTATTAAAAGAAGACAGCCTGCCGTTTCCTTTACCTTGGGCAGACACATCTATACTTCTGGCCATTAAAAGTCAGTAATTTCCAGGAATTATCTCACCTTCTATGTAGCCTCTGATTTACTAATGGTTTATAATGTCGTAAAAATGTGTAGAATAAATATTAAATTTCAACATTTCTGTCAACAAAGATTTGCGTCAGCCTGCGACTCATAGTCATTTTGATAGTAGGCTCTTATAGCTAATATAGACACTTACATCATGTGTTGTCTTCATTATAACACTTATATAAGACTTTGAATTTTTTGCGGCTACAGTCAGATTTTTATTTTTTTTGTATTTATGGTCTAATATGGCTCTTTCCAACATTTTGGGTTGCCGATCCCTGACATAATTCAACACGTTCTCAATGTTGTTTTAACGTCTTGTGCCTAAGTTGGAAAAAAGGGAGAAATTGAAGTTTATTTCGAGACAGTATACATGAAATGACCCAAAAATGTGTTTATTTCTAAAATACCTTGTGGAGGTCTCGCTCCTCCGGGTTCCTTGGACCACCAATGATGGACATGACAGCTGTGTTCATCTTTGCGAACAATGATTTATAATGTAATAAATGTTCTTTGGGTCCTTTTTCAGTCATTTTCTGTCCGTCTCGCTCTCACTCTCGTTCGTCCTCCGGTTCCACCATCAACAACAACCCCCCTCTCCTTCTCGACTGCTGCTTTTAACAGAGCGACAGGTGATCACACAAACACTCACAGCTGTGTCATTTACGCACCTGTTGCTGATCTCGAAGCGGGTCCTGGCACACCCCGCTTCGCTGCAGGCCCGCAGGCCACACCCCCCCACATACCTGTGTTACATGTGTGCGATCATTGTACTTATTGGAGAATGAGTGGAAAAAAAGAGAGATTTCCACCTCTCGCTGCCTCCATCTTTGTCCTGCCTGCCTCTACTTGCCACTTCTCATGGCCTCTTGTTTCAATTCTGATCCTGATAATGTTTCTGTCTGCACAGCGTCTCTCATTTTCTTCGCCAATCCTCTCTCCCAAGTGCATGTTAATTCGCATCCACCTCCCCCAGTCCGCCCGTCGCACCGCAGGTGGCAAACACACACGCTCACACACAAAAGGAGAAATAAAAGAAAGGAATGCTCCCGCTTTTATTCTGCTCATGCCTTTCCATGAGTGTGCTCCTGGTTAAGCTTGTCGGGCAATTAATGGATCTCCTTGTGGCGATGAGGAGCCTCTCTATTATAAACAAAGCCTATTCATGAGATGGGAGATAACCCCTGTGCCTTCATTTGTATCAGGGGAAGAATAATTACACCCCATGCAACTAATTTATCTCTGCTGCTACTATGTGGTCATGTGCCTTATCTGTTTAAGGAGCTATCCAGCTATAAGGTTGCCATTCTCTAATTCCCATTTATAGATTGCGGCGAGGATGCATCCATTTCCAAGAATGCACTTTTGTATCACTGACAAATAACCTTGACTCTCGGCTGTCACCGTTTCTTCGTATGGAGGAGGGTTGGAATGGCCCTCACATCAGTTGATACAGTTGGACAGAAATGTGAATAAAAAAAGATGAACTGACACTTAAACAGCTTTTTGAACTTGACAAAGACCCTTCATCATCTCTCGAGAATATACCGTAAAAATGTTCATTCTAAATTCACAGCAATTTTGAAATTTAACTACAATAAAGTTACAACTAAATGCTGTCATTTCACAATTGTAATTTGATAGTTCATTACAATACAACTACAACTATTTTTACAACTATTTACTTTCTCAGTTTAACTGTACAAGAGTGTGCAATTTAGCCTGCGGAACCCCTTGCGGGACGAATCAGTTCGAATTTACAGTCATTTGTTGGGATTTTACAGAGGACTATGGTTGCAGTGTTTTACTGTGAAATAAAAGTTAATTGTGTTGAAGTATAAGAATATTTGTGGTTTTTACTGTAATTTGTTATAATGTTACAGTCAATTTTGATTGCAGTATTTTACTTTGAAACAACAGCTAATTGCTGTGAAATATAAAGATATTTGTGATCTCTACAGACATTTGTTGTAATGTTACAGTCAATGTTGGTTGCGGTATTTTACTTTGAAATAACAGTTAATTGCAGTGAAATGTAAGGACATTGTGATTTTAACAGTCATATGTTGTGATTTTACAGAGGATTGCAGTATTTTACTTTGAAATAACAGCTAATTGCTGTGAAATACAAGGATATTGTGAATTTAACAGTTGTTTGTTTTGATTTTACAGAGGATTGCAGTATTTTACTTTGAAATAACAGCTAATTGCTGTGAAATATAAGGATATTTGTGATCTCTACAGACATTTGTTGTAATGTTACAGTCAATGATCGTTGCGGTATTTTACTTTGAGATAACAGTTAATTGCAGTGAAATGTAAGGACATTGTGATTTTAACAGTCATTTGTTGTAATGTTACAGTCAATGTTGGTTGTGGTATTTTACTTTGAAATAACAGTTAATTGCTGTGAAATATAAGGATATTTGTGATTTTTACAGTCATTTGTTGTAATGTCACAGTCGATGTTGGTTGCGGTATTTTACTTTGAAATAACAGTTAATTGCTGTGAAATGTAGGGATATTGTGATTTTAACAGATGTTTGTTGTGATTTTACAGAGGATTGCCGTATTTTACTTTGAAATAACAGCTAATTGCTGTGAAATATAAGGATATTTGTGATCTCTACAAACATTTGTTGTAATGTTACAGTCAATGATCGTTGCGGTATTTTACTTTGAGATAACAGTTAATTGCAGTGAAATGTAAGGACATTGTGATTTTAACAGTCATTTGTTGTAATGTTACAGTCAATGTTGGTTGTGGTATTTTACTTTGAGATAACAGTTAATTGCAGTGAAATGTAAGGACATTGTGATTTTAACAGTCATATGTTGTGATTTTACAGAGGATTGCAGTATTTTACTTTGAAATAACAGTTAATTGCTGTGAAATGTAAGGACATTGTGATTTTAACAGTCGTTTGTTGTGATTTTACACAGGATTGCAGTATTTTACTTTGAAATAACGGCTAATTGCTGTGAAATATAAGGATATTTGTGATTTTTACAGTCATTTGTTGTAATGTTACAGTCAATGTTGGTTGTGGTATTTTACTTTGAAATAACAGTTAATTGCTGTGAAATGTAAGGACATTGTGATTTTAACAGTCATATGTTGTGATTTTACAGAGGATTGCAGTATTTTACTTTGAAATAACAGTTAATTGCTGTGAAATGTAAGGATATTGTGATTTTAACAGTCGTTTGTTGTGATTTTACAGAGGATTGCAGTATTTTACTTTGAAATAACGGCTAATTGCTGTGAAATATAAGGATATTTGTGATTTTTACAGTCATTTGTTGTAATGTTACAGTCAATGTTGGTTGCGGTATTTTACTTTGAAATAACAGTTAATTGCTTTGAGAGGCAAGGATATTGTGATTTTAACAGTCGTTTGTTGTGATTTTACAGAGAATTGCAGTATTCTACTTTGAAATAACAGCTAATTGCTGTGAAATATAAGGATATTTGTGATCTCTACAGTAATTTGTTGTAATGTTACAGTCAATGTTGGTTGCGGTATTTTACTTTGAAATAACAGTTAATTGCTGTGAAATGTAAGGATATTGTGATTTTAACAAATGTCTGTTGTGATTTTACAGAGGATTGCAGTATTTTACTTTGAAATAACAGCTAATTGCTGTGAAATATAAGGATATTTGTGATCTCTACAGTAATTTGTTGTAATGTTACAGTCAATGTTGGTAGCGGTATTTTACTTTGAAATAACAGTTAATTGCTGTGAAATGTAAGGATATTGTGATTTTAACAGTCATATGTTGTGATTTTACAGAGGATTGCAGTGTTTTACTTTGAAATAACATCCCGTATTTTTCGGACAATAGGTCTCAGTTTTTTTCATAGTTTGGCCGGGGGTGCGACTTATACTCAGGAGCGACTTATGTGTGAAATTATTACACATTACTGTAAAAAATCTAATAATATTATTTATCTCATTCACGTAAGAGACTAGACGTATAAGATTTCATGGGATTTAGCGATTAGGAGTGACAGATTGTTTGGTAAACGTATAGCATGTTCTATATGTTATAGTTATTTGACTGACTCTTACCATAATATGTTACGTTAACATACCAGGCACCTTCTCAGTTGGTTATTTATGCCTCATATAACGTACACTTATTCAGCCTGTTGTTCACTATTCTTTATTTATTTTAAACTGTCTTTCAAATGTCTGTTCTTGGTGTTGGGTTTTATCAAATAAATTTCCCCAAAAAATGCGACTTATACTCTAGTGCGACTTATATATGTTTTTTTCCTTCTTTATTATGCATTTTCGGCCGGTGCGACTTATACTCCGAAAAATACGGTAATTGCTGTCAAATATAAGGATATTTGTGATCTCTACAGTCATTTGTTGTAATGTTACAGTCAATGTTCGTTGCGGTATTTTACTTTGAAATAACAGTCAATTGCTGTGAAATGTAAGGATATTGTGATTTTAACAGTCGTTTGTTGTGATTTCACAGAGGATTGCACTATTTTACTTACTCCTGGTAAAAGGATATTGTGATTTTTACAGTAATATGTTTTGACGTTACATTCACTTTTGATTACAGTATTTTACTTGGAAATAACAGTTGATTGCTATGAAATATATGGATATTGTGGTTTTTTTTTTACAATAATTTGTTGTAATTTTACAATCATTTTTGATCAAAGTATTTTACTGTGAAATAACGGTTAATTGGTAAATGGATTGTACTTGTACAGTAAAGTGCTTGGCACAACGACTACATTTACTTACCGATGACGTAGCGTCAGGAACAACTGGGGGTTCGGTATCTTGCCAAAGGATACTTTGACATGGTCACAGGGGGACTGAGGATGGAACCCGCAACCTCAATTGGGTGACAACCACCCCCTACCACCATGCTGCCAATTGCTGTGAAGTATAAGGACAATGTGATTTTTATAGTTATTTGTTGTAATGTTACCGGTCATTTTTGACGACAGAATATGCATGTTAGGTTCTTGGAGACTGTAAATTGTCCATAGCTACATGAATGTATACTTCATCAACAGCGATACAGGTTACACTGAGGGTAGCCGAATAAAAAACTTTAACACTGTTAGAAATATACGCCATACTGTGAATCCACACCAAACCAGAACCCTTTGCAGCACTAACTCTTCCGGGACGCTACAAGGTGTGTGTGTGTGTGTGTGTGTGTGTGTGGGGGGGGGGGGGGGGGGGGGGGGGGTTTGGTGCTAGCGGGGGCGTATTTTGTAGCGTCCCGGAAGAGTTAGTGCTGCAAAGGATTCTGGGTATTTGTTCTGTTGTGTTTATGTTGTGTTACGGTGCGGCTGTTCTCCCGAAATGTGTTTGTCATTCTTGTTTGGTGTGGATTCACAGTGTGGCGTATATTTCTAACAGTGTTAAAGTTTTTTATACTGGCACCCTCTGTGTAACCTGTATCGCTGTTGATGAAGTATACGTTGCATTCGCTCGTGTGTGCGTACAGAAGCCGCACATATCTTGTGACTGGGTCTGAACGATGTTAGAATGGATGAAAAGCGGACGTGACGATAGCTCGTAGAGTACGTTAAAGGTTAATGTGTTCAACCTTGGCCCACGGCTTTGTTCAGTTTTAAATTTTGGCCCACTCTGTATTTGAGTTTGACCCCCGTGCTGCAGAAAAATGGATAGCTTGTGTTTTAGTGTAAAAAAAATACTGTTAAATGTTGTCCAAAAATTTCTGCTTAAGGCCCCAATTTAGTGTAGGGTCAGAAAAATATATTCTCCTAAGAACCAGCGTCTTCTGCAGTGGATATTTGTTCCCCCCTGAAATGTGTAGCTCTGATAAAAGAAATACGACAAAAAAAAAAGGATGCTGGTTTTCAGGAGGATAATCTGTTTGTTTGGGTTAAAAATGAAAGTTTATGAATAGAACAAATTGGGAAATTATCCAATGGCAATCAGTGGTCCAATTCCAAATTGATGCAGTAGTTATGAAAAGAACAACCGCCCGAGTATGTTTAAAGTAGTTTTTACCATGCCTGAGAGATGGAGGGGATTTTTTGGAAGAGCAGCATTGCCATCTATCATCCGGAAAGAGAAATGCACGAGGGTGTGTGTGTGTGTGTGTGTGTGTGTGTGTGTGTGTGTGTGTGTGTGTGTGTGTGTGTGTGTGTGTGTGTGTGTGTGTGTGTGTGTGTGTGTGCACGCTCTGTGGAGCATCTCTACGGATAAATTATCCTTCAGAAACAAATGCATACATATTGTTTATTTGAAAGGAATTGTGTATTGTTAGTGAGTTATTCTACCTCACCAAGATCTGATTCCTCACTAATATTCCACTCTGCTCTGTCATTTGTCATGCATGTGGTGATGCCATCTTGGCTTTGAAGCACGGGAACGTTCCTCTGTCAGCATTGAGATTTATTTCCATGGACATGAACTCAGGTGGCAGATTAACATGAGATGCAGTGAATGCTTCCACATTGTCTGATCGTAGTCCCACGTTGCTTCCACTCACCAGAGTACCACTGGTGCCTTGTGTTAGTATGCTTTGATTCCTCTCGGTTTATTCAGTGACAAGGTTTACTGATGGGATGATTGAATGTTGAATGGATTATTAATGTGTATAATTTCGTTGCACAATGGGACATTGACTCTTTTTTTGTTTAATCTCAGTTTCCTTATCGGTTTGTTCCTGGGATTCCTCTTCTAATTGTGCCCTTGAAAAACAGAAAATGATGCACCGATTTTTCCACACTTTTACATCCCTAGGAAATAAAATGTATTACTATACAAACAATAAAATTATCAGTATAATTTTTTTTACTAAGCAAAGTATTCAATCAATCAGTCAATCAATTCCTTTATTGTCATTGTCATAATAACACTTAAGTCATACATGAACAACGAGATTTTGTTTGAGCTTTGTCCAGCGGCATAGAAACTGCATTGATGTGCAGGTTGACAATAGTTTACATTTTAGCATTGTCAGGAAGATTGCGATAAGAGGGACGTGGGGGTGGGAACAGTCAGATGTCTGATGGGTGTTACGTTGATGTTGCAGCAATGCAATGTCCAGAGCACAATTATTGAGGTGGTGAAGAGTGAGGTAATAAGATGGTCCGGGGCAGCAAAGGGGCAGGTTGTTCATTTAGCAGTCTCACAGCCTGGGGATACAGACTGTGAGACATTCTGGTGGTCCTGGCGCGAATCGATCTATACCTCCTTCCAGAGGGTAGCAGGTTAAAGAGGCCATGTGCTGGGTGGTATCTGTCCTTCAGGATGTTGTGTACTCGCTTTAGGCAGCGAGTTGTGTACATGGCACTCATCTCTGGGAGTATCGTCCTTGTAATTTTCCCCGCCGCTTTAACCACTCGCTGGAGGGCCTGTTGGTTCGCTTTAGTGCAGCTAGCAAACTACACTAAAAATCCGTAAGTGAGGACGATGCTGATGGCACAGTTGTAAAAGTTGACCATTGATTTCTGCGGAATGTTTGCGCATTTTAGTTTCCTCAACAAAAAAAAAGACGTTGTTGGGCCTTTCCGACTGTAGAAGCAGTGTTAATGTCCCAGCATAGATCTTCTGTTATGTTCACCCCTAAGAATTTGAAATGCTTGACCCTTTCTACGAGATTGTTATTAATTAAAAGTGGAGGGTGATTGTTCTGCCCTTTCCTGCAGAAGTCTACAATTAATTATTTGGTTTTGTTAGTGTTAAGAACCAAGTTATTGTTAGCACACCATGAAGCCAGCTGTTGGACCTCTGCATTGTATGCTGTCTCATCATTATTACTTATGAGCCCAAGCACCGTGGTGTCGTCGGCATATTTGACAGTGAGATTGGATGTTGAAGAGGCTATGCAGTCATGTGTGAAGAGGGTGAAGAGCGCAGGGCTTAGCACACAACCCTGTGGGGCACCAGTGTTGATGGTGAGCGTGGCAGAAATGTGCTCGCTTATTTTCACATATTATGCATATTTTAACAAATACAATTCAAACGATTGATTTTAACGACCTTTAACAACCAACAGCAGTACCACCTCAGGCCCCTTCAACACTAAGCCGGATAAGGTTATCCAGGGTACCGTATTTTTCGGATTATAAATCGCAGTTTTTTTCATAGTTTGGCCGGGGGTGCGATTTATACTCTGGAGCGATTTATGTGTGAAATTATTAACACAAAACCGTAAAATATCAAATAATATTATTTATCTCAATCACGTAAGAGACTAGGCGTATATCAGCAATCGTCAAACACTGTCAAGATGTGGAGGTGACGAACCCCAAGATGCAGAGATGACAGGCGGTGTACAAGAAAACATGGTTTTAATGGTCAAAAAAAGGTGAAAACAAAAAGGCGCACAAGGCGAAGGCACAACTTAACGCAGGAAACAAAAGCTAATACTTAGCCTGAACTATGGACATGAAACAAAAAGTCGCTAACTGTGGCATAAATAAACACAACTTGCTTGGCAAGGCACGAGCAGCATGAACTAAGCATGAAATCATCAGCATGAACTATGGTAGCTCCAGAAAACAAGCATGAACAGAGCATTGCATGAAACAGGGAGTCCACAGCATACAAAAAAACAATACTCCAGCCCTGACTGGAGGGCAAGGCAGGTTTAAATAATGCCTCTGATTAGTGCTCGGGCAGCAGGTGAGCGGGCGAACTCTAATCAGAGGCAGGTGGAAATAATAAGTAACCATGGTAATTAAAACAAACAAAGGTGCACAAAAAAAGGGAACTATGAAGTCCAAAACTAACAGAACATAATACATGATCCGGGACATGGATCATGACACACACACACGTCAACCAATAAAAATTTGGCGGGGTCGGGTCATGGCAGAAGTGCATTGTGAAAAAAATGATGCTACCTGCTACTTCCGTACCTATGAAAATTGATCATTTCAACATTGGCGGTAACATATAAAAACTGAGAAGGGCTGAACAAAAATGGCACCGAAAAGGAAATCATATACTGCAGGTTACAAGCTGGAAGTAGTGAAATATGCAGCAGAAAACGGCAATCGAGCAGCAGAAAGAAAGTCTGGAGTAAGCGAGAAACTTGTAAAGGACTGGCGAAAAGCGGAGGCTACTCTTACTGAAATCAAGAAAACTAAAAAAGCTAATCGCGGGGTAAAATCTAGGTGGCCGCAGCTCGAGGAACGAAATCAGTGACAACCGAAACCATCCTGTCCGGATTCAGAAAGGCTGGAATAATTGGAACTGCAACTGACGATGACTCTGACGTAAGCGACGTACCAATAGAAGAGGAAGCGGCGCATTGTCTACCTTTGGAGTTGGCAGAGTTGTTTAAAAGCGACACCGAGGAAGAAGATTTCATCGGATTTAGCGATTAGGAGTGACATATTGTTTGGTAAACGTATAGCATGTTCTATATGTTATCGTTATATGAATGACTCTTACCATAATATGTTACGTTAACATACCAGGCACGTTCTCAGTTGGTTATTTGTGCCTCATATGGCGTACACTTATTCAGCCTGTTGTTCACTATTCTTTATTTATTTTAAATTGCCTTTCAAATGTCTATTCTTGGTGTTGGCTTTTATCAAATACATTTCCCCCAAAAATGCGACTTAAACTCCAGTGAGACTTATATATGTTTTTTTCCTTCTTTATTATGCATTTTCAGCTGGTGCGATTTATACTCCAGAGCGATTTATAATCCGAAAAATACGGTAAATCCCACCTAACCTTATCCGTGTCCACACACAACAATGCCATCGTTTAAGACCCCGCGCGAAAAAAATGCGTGCGTCATAGTCACCTCTGACCTGGAAATGTATTCTTACTGTGTTTCAATGTAGACTATTGCCACATTTCTTTTAAAGGGGAACATTATCACCAGACCTATGTAAGCGTCAATATATACCTTGATGTTGCAGAAAAAAGACCATATATTTTTTTAACCGATTTCCGAACTCTAAATGGGTGAATTTTGGCGAATTAAACGCCTTTCTAATATTCGCTCTCAGAGCGATGACGTCACAACGTGGCGTCACATCGGGAAGCAATCCGCCATTTTCTCAAACACCGAGTCAAATCAGCTCTGTTATTTTCCGTTTTTTTCGACTGTTTTCCGTACCTTGGAGACATCATGCCTCGTCGGTGTGTTGTCGGAGGGTGTAACAACACGAACAGGGACGGATTCAAGTTGCACCAGTGGCCCAAAGATGCGAAAGTGGCAAGAAATTGGACGTTTGTTCCGCACACTTAACCGACGAAAGCTATGCTACGACAGAGATGGCAAGAATGTGTGGATATCCTGCGACACTCAAAGCAGATGCATTTCCAACGATAAAGTCAAAGAAATCTGCCGCCAGACCCCCATTGAATCTGCCGGAGTGTGTGAGCAATTCAGGGACAAAGGACCTCGGTAGCACGGCAAGCAATGGCGGCAGTTTGTTCCCGCAGACGAGCGAGCTAAACCCCCTATCGACCCTAGCTTCCCTGGCCTGCTGACATCAACTCCAAAACTGGACATATCAGCTTTCAGGAAAAGAGCGCAGATGAGGGTATGTCTACAGAATATATTAATTGATGAAAATTGGGCTGTCTGCACTCTCAAAGTGCATGTTGTTCCCGAATGTATTTCATATGCTGTAAACCTACCGGTAGTTCATAGTTGTTAGTTTCCTTTAATGCGAAACAAACACATACCAATCGTTGGTTAGAAGGCGATCGCCGAATTCGTCCTCGCTTTCTCTCGTGTCGCTGGCTGTCGTGTCGTTTTCGTCGGTTTTGCTTGCATACGGTTCAAACCGATATGGCTCAATAGCTTCAGTTTCTTCTTCAATTTCGTTTTCGCTACCTGCCTCCACACTACAACCATCCGTTTCAATACATTCGTAATCTGTTGAATCGCTTAAGCCGCTGAAATCCGAGTCTGAATCCGAGCTAATGTCGCTATAGCTTGCTGTTCTTTCCGCCATGTTTGTTTGTGTTGGCTTCACTATGTGACGTCACAGGAAAATGGACGGGTGTTTATAACGATGGTTAAAATCAGGCACTTTGAAGCTTTTTTCAGGGATATTGCGTGATGGGTCAAATTTTGAAAAAAACTTTGAAAAATAAAATAAGCCACTGGGAACTGATTTTTAATGGTTTTAACAATTCTGAAATTGTGATAATGTTCCCCTTTAACAGTAAACCTTGCTTGCCTCACCATCAGCAGCTGTTAGATTATTGTAGTGAATCACACCCGAGCCATCATACATGAATCATATCTTTAATGGACGTCTGAAAATTAAAAAAAATTGATAGGGAACATTTTACAACAACCAACAACAGGACACTGTGCCTGTAGACTGAAATTGGCGGTCGTACTTGACGGCTGCAACCACTTCATGTCTAGTTGGGGTCGCATCTTTATGCGGGGTCGTTCCTCCCAGATGCAGAACGAACAACTCCGGACGAAAGCGTGAAGGTAGGAGATGATTTATTTCTCATAAATCATACACCGTAGATACAAGCAGACAAAAACAAGAATAAACAGAAAAGCGGGCCGATAGCATGGGAAGCTATGGCGAAGCTTAGCGCAGGAACAAGAATCAAGAATCACAGGAATAACCAACGTAACTTGTTGCGTGGACCAAACAAAGAAGCCAGGACAAGTGTGGCGAGAGAGGTGAATAAATAGCTCTCTGATTAGTGCTCGAACACGAATCAGAGGAAGGTGAAACCGCAATTAGTACCCATGGTAAGCAAAACAAACCCAGAAGTGCACAAAACAGGAACTCAGGGAGTCCAAAACTAACAGAACATAACTAAACAAAACATGATCCGGCCACGGATCATGACACTTCATGGCTTCATAATACTTATGGAGTACAAAACTAGACGTTGAGTAATCGCTCGACATACATCTCGGACAATAACTAGTAATAGTCTGCTTTGCCAGTCCAAATGCATTCGCTATTTTTCATAGTCTTCCCTTGTCCACGGGAGCCCGCATTTTCGTTGTCTTTCCCTCGACAAATGAACAAAGTTTTTCACTAAGTAGAATCACCGCTGACCTGGACATTCAAAAGTTCTCTTGCCGTTCCTCTGGCACAACACACTCGGTGACAAACATATCCCACCAGGCTGCCGTTCTTCCTGTGCTTATCCAAAACCATTGCTCAACATTGCTATGTTGCCGTCTGAGATGTGTTGTATCCCAAATAGCTGCAATCGCCCGTTTCCTTCTTTTAAGGTATTGATGTGTGATTTCCAAAAGTGCCTGTACATGTACAAGAAGGAGAAACACGGGCGTGTCTGGATGACTCGCATCTATCTTTCTGACGGTTGCTAGAAATGTTGCTAATGGTTGTGGTCTAGTGGTCGCTTCCTGTGTGGGGCTCGGTCTTTCTGGCGTCACTTCCTCTCCGAACTCAGTTTGTAAACGATCAATGAGTCCATACAAAGCCAAGAGCCAGAGATTCAAGAAATACACAGCGCACTTACCCGTGTAAAAAATTATCCAAGGAGGGGAACCATAAATGATGGTGTAGTGTGGCTGACACGATGCTTAGGCTAAATAATTACTCATTTAAGGGGTTATCCAGCTTAGTGTAGACATAGCCTCAGAAATCACTTGGCTCTCCAAGTACCCCCATAATGATCAACATTAAAATACAGTTGCAAAGTAGGCCTACATAGTCATTAAAACACAGCAGAGGTTTTATTTAACAAATATATTTAACAGAGGTGTGCATCTCTACCTTAAATGGCAATCAGACATGAATCTCGATACATGGGTCACAATGCGATTCTCTAAAAATACTTTTTAAATCATTACGATTCGATGCGATGTGATGCTGATGTAAGCG
This sequence comes from Nerophis lumbriciformis, assembly GCF_033978685.3. Classification (NCBI taxonomy): domain Eukaryota; kingdom Metazoa; phylum Chordata; class Actinopteri; order Syngnathiformes; family Syngnathidae; genus Nerophis; species Nerophis lumbriciformis. The sequence continues at coordinate 19,122,519 of NC_084575.2, forward strand.
TTGCATGGTGAAAAGAAAATTAAACGTATCATGTCAGAATAATGTCACGTGATTTAAAAAATAAAAATTAGACACTTACAAATATACTTGCCAACTCTCCCGATTTTCCCAGGAGACTCCCGAATTTCAGGGCCCCTCCCGAAAATCTCCCGGAGCGAACCATTCTGCCGAATTTCTTCCGATTTCCACCCGGACAACAATATTGGGGGCGTGCCTTAAAGGCACTGCCTTTAGCGTCCTCTCTCAACTGAAAAGGAGACTATTATATATGTCTCCGTTATCCATAGGTTTATCTATAACTACGGCAAGTAGTAATGTCCAAAAACAGAACAGAGACGGAGCAGAAGAAAGAAGAAGATACATGGCGACGACGAGTAAGAAGAAGAAGTACGCTTGCAAGTTCCAAAATGATTGGCAAAAATAATTTCAGTTCATCCAGGACAGTTTGAAGGGGAAGGGGTATGCTGCCTGCAAATTTTGTAGAACAGACTTTTCCATTGAACACGGATATACTCATTCGTGAACGGATTATATATATATATATATATATATATATATATATATATATATATATATATATATATATATATATATATATATATATATATATATATATATATATATATATATATATATATACATATTTATATATATATATATATATATATATATATATATATATATATATATATATATATGTATATGAAATACTTGAAAATATAAACCCCCCCCGCTAACCCCCCGCCCCCCCCCCCCCAAAACAGAAGGTTCAATGTATTAATTATTAGCAAAAATCCAAACTATCAACTTTAAGGCATTGCAATCCATAAACTTAAAAAAAACCAAAAGAAGATATGAGTTAAAAAATATGTGTTAATCTGTTGTTTCCTAGTTTAGTTGTGTTTTACTTTGTTCTACATCGTTACATGTTTTGATTGATTGATTGAAACTTTTATTAGTAGATTGCACAGTGAAGTACATATTCCGTACAATTGACCACTAAATGGTAGCACCCGAATAAGTCGGGTCCACTTAAATTGATTCATGATACAGATATATACTATTTTCATAATACAGTCATCACACAAGATAATTATCACAGTATATAAATTGAATTATTTACATTATTTACAATCCGGGGTGTGGTATATGGAGGGGGGAGGGTTAAGTTTGGTTGGTATCAACACTACAGTCATCAACAATTGCATCATCAGATAAATTGACATTGGAACAGTGTAGGTCTGACTTGGTAGGATATGTACAGCAAGTATTGGACACAGAGAGAGAGAGATCAGAAATTATAAGAAAAAGTGACTACATTTGATTGTTTACATTTGATTATTTACAATCCGAAGAGGTATGATGAGGAAGGGAGGGTGTTAGTTTAGGGTTGAAGTTGCCTTGAGGTGTACTTTTAGTGCGGTTTTGAAGGAGGATAGAGATGCCCTTTCTTTTATACCTGTTGGGAGTGCATTCCACATTGATGTGGCATAGAAAGAGAATGAGTTAAGACCTTTGTTAGATCAGAATCTGGGTTTAACATGGTTAGTGGAGCTCCCCCTGGTGTTGTGGTTATGGTTAAAGTTGATCAAAATACTATTGAGATATTCACAAAGGAACCACATCTATTGACTGGCTCACTGACATGAACAATGGGTTTGTTTTTATTTGAAGCCTGACAGTGATGGAACATTTACATCCCAACCTAGGCAGAAACAGCGGTAGCTTTGCACAGATTGGCTGTGCGTCTCCTCTCTGCTCTGACGAGAATGCAATGGACGTCATTGTGATTGCATCTAAAAATACAAGGAAATGTGTTTTCAGTACAAGCTGTCTAAAAGCAGACATTCAGTCTGAGAGGAAAGGCTCACAGCAGCACCGCGGGTACGTTGAGGACAATGGAGTGTTACACGCGTTCTTGTCTCCAAACAGCCCACAAGGTTGCTAGATTTGTCGCTAGTCACTTTTAAGAAAGAAAGTTACAAAGAGCAGTTGGGAAGATTCTAGATTTAGCGAGAAAGTCGCCAAGTTGACAACACTGTGCTGAGGTGTGTGTGAAAAATAAAGACGCAAAAATCCGCCTTAGGTTGCTTCTGGTTGGTTTACATTGCATGGTGCCTTCTGTGGTTGGCTGGATTTGGGCACAAGGATTTATGGATTGGTCTGTGATTGGCTATTTAATAGTACGGTAAGTCAATCAGAATCACTGTCTGCCATGTTGCTCTGTCATTGTCAGTCACAAACGACAACGGTACTCTTGTATTATGTCATCACAGAAGTCTCGCAAGATTAGAGGGATAAGGATGGGAATCGAAAACCGATTCTTGTTTAGAACCAGTTCCCAGTGTATCAATTCCTTGGAATCGCTTGCCATTTTGTCTTGTCTTTCTCTTAACAGTTCTTCTGGGTGGGGCTGACGTCATTATGCAACGTGGTGGTGCAAAATGGCGGTTTGGCGACATTTTACGAAAAAAGATTGCAAAAGCATCATCTGCTTTTTGCAGATGATGTGGTCCTGATGGCTTCATCTGGCCAGGATCTTCAGCTCTCGCTGGATCGGTTCGCAGCCGAGTGTGAAGCGACTGGGATGAGAATCAGCACCTCCAAGTCCGAGTCCATGGTTCTCGCCCGGAAAAGGGTGGAATGCCATCTTCGGGTTGGGGAGGAGACCCTGCCCCAAGTGGAGGAGTTCAAGTACCTCGGAGTCTTGTTCACGAGTGAGGGAAGAGTGTATCGTGAGATCGACAGGCGGATCGGTGCGGCATCTTCAGTAATGCGGACGCTGTATCGATCCGTTGTGGTGAAGAAGGAGCTGAGCCGGAAGGCAAAGCTCTCAATTTACCGGTCGATCTACGTTCCCATCCTCACCTATGGTCATGAGCTTTGGGTTATGACCGAAAGGACAAGATCACGGGTACAAGCGGCCGAAATTAGTTTCCTCCGCCGGGTGGCGGGGCTCTCCCTTAGAGATAGGGTGAGAAGCTCTGTCATCCGGGGGGAGCTCAAAGTAAAGCCGCTGCTCCTCCACATCAAGAGGAGCCAGATGAGGTGGTTCGGGCATCTGGTCAGGATGCCACCCGATCGAGGTGTTTAGGGCACGTCCGACCGGTAGGAGGCCACGGGGAAGACCCAGGACACGTTGGGAAGACTATGTCTCCCGGCTGGCCTGGGAACGCCTCGGGATCCCCCGGGAGGAGCTGGACGAAGTGGCTGGGGAGAGGGAAGTCTGGGCTTCCCTGCTTAGGCTGCTGCCCCCGCGACCCAACCTCGGATAAGCGGAAGAAGATGGATGGATGGAAGATTGCAATAGCGCTATTTTTATTAATTCCAAGGCTGCTATTTCATCAAGAGGACGACTTACAAGCAATATGCTGAAACATTTGAACATACAAGGGAATGTTGTATTTTTTAACCGTGCCGATCTCTTCCCAGGCAGCAGCAGTCATCTGACGTAAATACAACATGTACTAATACCACCGATACCACCTTCAAAACCGCACTAAAAGAACACCTCCAGGCAACTACAACCCTAGCCTAACCCCATCCCCTCACCACATCCCACCTCCCCGGATTGTAAATAATCAAATGTAAATAATCAAATGTATATACTTGTTCTTATGCTTTCTGAGCTCACTATGTTCACCGCTCGCTGTACATATCCTACGAAGTCAGACCTGCACTGTTACAATGTCCATTTCTCAGATGATATAATTGGTGATTACTGAAGTGCTGATAGCAACCCAACCTAACCCGCCCACCCAAACCCCCTCCACATCCCACCCCCCGGATTGTAAATAATGTAAATAATTCAATGCATATACTCTGATGATTAACTTGTGTGATGCCTGTATTATGCTGATAGTATATATTTGTACCATGAATTGATTAACGTGGACCTAAACAAGTTGAAAAACGTATTCGGGTTTTACCATTTAGTGGTCAATTGTACGGAATATGTACTGTACTGTGCAATCTACTAATAAAAGTTTCAATCAATCATTCAATCAAAAACGTTAGCGCTATTACTTGTTACATTTAAATGAATGCCTTTTTCATTTAGATGATCATAAGGAGACATATTCTGGCTGGTTTAGAGGCGGGAAGTAATGGCTCCAGTTCACGTCTGCCGCAAACTTTCACCGCGGCAGGGAAGAGTACGACTCGGCTAGGAACCATGAATGTCACCAAACAGTGACTAAGTTTGTGGCCAAAAGCTTACAGAAATGTGCCACATAGATGCTCCTTTGGTAGGTGAATGTTGAATTGTAGTCGAAGAAAAAGCTGCATGTTTTCCTCCCACCACATTTTCGCTATGTCATTATATTATACTGGTGAAACTCATGAAATTAGAATATGGTGTAAAAGTCCATTAATGTCATCAATTCAAGTTCAAATGTGAAACTAGTCCAATAATAAAACACCACTCGTGTTCAGTTCTGGGCGGCCGTTCCTCCCAATCACGCCTCTCCAGGTTTCACTGTCGTTGCCAATGTGAGCATTGAAGTCACCCGGCAGAACAAGGGAATCACCCGAGAGAGCACTCTCCAGTACTCCCTCGATGGAATCCAAAAAGGGCGGGTACGCTGAGCTTCTGCTTGGTGCGTAAGCACAGACAACAGTCAAGACCAGTCTCTCCACCCAAATGCAGAGGGAAGCAACCCTCTTGTCTACTGGGTTAAACTCCAACGTGCAGGCTTTGAGCCGGACGGCAACAAGAAATGCCTCTCCAGCTCGTCACCTCTCACTGCTTGCAACGCCAGAGTGGAAGAAAGTCTATCTCCTCTTGATAGAACTGGTTCCAGAGCCCTTGCTGTGCGTCGAAGTGGGTCCGACTAGATCCAGTCGGAACTTCTCCACCTCGCGCACCAGCTCAAGCTCCTTCCCCCCACCAGCGAGGAGACGTTCCACGTCCCAAGAGATAGCTACTGTAGCCGAGAATCGGACCGCCAAGGGTTCTGCTTTCGGCTGCCACCCAGCTCAGACTGAACCCGATCTCTATGCCACCTCCTATGAGTGGTGAGCCCATTGGAGGGGGTACCTACGTTACCTCTTCGGGCTGTGCCACCAGGCCACCAGGTGCTCGCCATTGAGCACTGGTGACCCGTGTCCAGGCAAGGGATTTCTGGGTCCTTGATTTTGACATTCCAAAGAGGTCTTTGAGCTGTTCTTTGTCTGGTAACCTCACCTAGGATCTGTTAGTCTTGGTATACCCTACCATGGGGCATCGAAGCCCCCGGACAACATAGCTCCTAGGATCATTGGGACACGCAAACTCCTCTACCACGGCAGCTCAGAGAGGGGTACTACTGTACTGTTTTTTGTAATTTTATGCTTAAATCTTACGCCTGTTACTTTCAGTTCTGTTGCGAGAATGGGTCATCTTCGGCTTAAGAAGTTACCAGAGATGAGCAAATACACATTTTCAGTAGTTTAATACGTGTATGATCAGATTAAGGGATGAAAAAACAGACAAAAACATATGTTTATTTTGAAAGAATCAATATGCACATTTGGTAGAAAGGCCCATCAATCAACATGAAATCTAAACATTTTTCCTGTAATCTTTTCCCCTAGCAATAAACTGATTATTTTACTTTTTTTTTTTTCCGAGGCCAGGCTAAGTCATTCACTCTCTTTTCCCTCCCTCCATCCTTTGCTCTTCAGCTCTAACAGCCCTTGACAGCTGGAGATGAAATAGAAATTTTGATATCAAACACCTACAGAAAGGAGGCCTGACCTTTGATCAATGTGCCGTTTCATGTTATGACACGAAATTTGCATCACGGGAGCCCGGGCGGCGGACGCTTCCGCAAAGGACTAATGTCAGAAGCCTGTCAGGGATCTGCGAAGGTCAAGGATCTATTAGGAAAGAACAAGCCCTCCAATCCCACACAAGAACCCTGCACGGCATTTGATGTTCCGCACACAGAAATAGAATAGAAATTTGATCTCCACGTACAAGGCAGCCATCGGTATCAACCCATGAGTGGGAGTGGATGGTGCAAGAAAGAAATGATAGCATAACTCATACTGAATGCTACAAAACATTCATTTGGTGTAACGCGGTTGTGTATGAAATGTTTTTTATTGTGCTCAATGACAGTCAGCACTTACATCTCAGAGCAGAATGTGCAGCTGCTTTCAAAGAGCAGAGCCAACGTTAATGCATACTAACTCGTAAATAAACAAATAAAAGTCCGCTTACAGCGGAGCCAATGGGTGTCAGGTTCAAACACTGATGACATCTATTAAAACAGACGAGAAGCAAGGAATCATGAAGAGACAGAGTTAAATATTGCTCAATTGAGGAGACACGTTATTTGGGCCGTAATCTAGTTACAAATCCAAACGACGTTATAAAAGTCCAGCCCGCGTGCTTCCTCTATTTATTTGGGAGGTCCCTGTTTACATCACTGAAGCTGTCGCTGAGGGAAGGGGGTAATCTCGACAACTCCAGTTAGACACAATGTATGATTATACAAAAATGCAAATGTATTGACGCTGGTGATATCGCCTTGTCTCTGCGCTGTCTGCGCCACGGCGGTGCTCGGCCTTGGCAGTCAGCAGGCCGTTCTTGGACACAAACACTGATACCAGACTGACTTGCAATCTTTTGGATTGCCAGCTTTGCACAGACAAAGAAAAATACCAATTCCGCACAATTGACAATAATTATAGCAGCGGCCCTTAAGTATAAAAGTTGTGTGATAATTTATACATAATTATTCTAACAATGGGAAGTCCTCTATTCCGCCCATAAAATCCAATGAATAACCGTGCAAAAACTACCAACAATACTCCATTTAAATTTTGTGACTTGAATATTAACCAAGTATTAATAATAGTGTTATTATAAGCGCTAACGCAGGCAAACTATTTATAGTGCCACCGTGATCACAAGTTGAAGTCCCTATATTGACATCATTGAGTAGTAACCTGGTTCCTTGCTTGTGGGAGTGTATTCGAGATCATAAATCATGCCTCTCACCTAGATAAAAGAAGGGGGAGAATGTATTCCGACAAGTCGGTACATGTTGACAACCAACTTAGACCCGGGAATAGCGAGAACGACACAAAAAGACGCTTGGTTCAACCCCCCCTTATTTTAGTGAGGGTTTATGAGTCATTCTTCATCTAAACAGGAATATAAAAAGATTCTAGCTTTCGGCATCCTAATGACAGCAGACAATGTACAGTAAGTGATGTTTTATTATGTGTGTTGGCTCTCATAAAGTCTGCAGTGAGTAGTAATCAGTGAGGTTGTTGAAAAAAAGCGAACGTTTTTTTAAACTTAATACGCCGCATATGCTTAAAATGGTCAAAATACGTAAATATTACATCTCATGTGGATTTTTTGATTGATTGATTGAAACTTTTATTAGTAGATTGCACAGTAAAGTACATATTCCGTACAATTGACCACTAAATGGTAACACCTGAATAAGTTTTTCAACTTGTTTCAGTTGGCTTAAACAACTGCCCTGCGATTAGGTGGCGACTTGTCCAGGGTGTACCCCGCCTTTCGCCCGATTGTAGCTGAGATAGGCTCCAGCGCCCCCCGCGACCCCGAAGGGAATAAGCGGTAGAAAATGGATGGATGGAAGTTGAAAAACTTATTCGGGTGTCATATGTACTGTGCAATCTACTAATAAAAGTTTCAACCAATCAATCAATCAATCAAAAAAATCCAAATTTTTCACCCGATTCAAACCGTTCTAACTTCAAATTGTTCAGCCTATTCGGGAATCCCTTGACAAATTCCGATTTCAAAGAATTTCAGTTTTTCCGGGACATTTTTCCCATTCAAAAATGAATTGGCCGTTTTTCAAACTTTCCCCATTTCCACAGTTTTCAAACTATTCAAACCATTCTACCTTCCAGAAAATTCAAACTTCTCCTTTTCCAAGTTAAAAAAATTCCAGGAATTTCTGGTTTTCCAAAGCCATATTTTCACCCTTTTTTCTGGCGACTACTACTTCCACATTTTTCAACCCACTTCAACCATTCCACCATCAAATCATTCCTCTTAATCAGGAAAAAAAAAGGAAGTTGTTTTTTGAACTGGAAAAATTATCCCCAAAATTCCAGGAAGTCCGTGATACCATTTCTCAATTAAAAATGTTACTAACTAAACATTTCTTGATAGATTTGAAAAATTCCAACACCAACCATTTACAACATTTACATTTTTTTTAGCATTTTCAAAAAAAATTCCGCTTTTCACTAAATTCCCTAATACCATTTACCACTTGAAAATTTCTTGCCCGATTTAAAACAATTTTAACACCAACCATTTCAGCTCATTCAAGACATTCATGCTCCTAATCATTTTCAAAAAATCCCGCTTTTCCCATAATTCCTTTTTTTGTGTGCATTTTCCCCATTCAAAATGAATTGGCCATTTTTCAAACTTCCACAATTCCCACATATTTCAAACTATTCCGCTTTCAACACATTCCACCATTCTGTAAATTCAAACTACCCTTTTTCCAAATTAAAAAAAATTTCTGATTTTCCCTCATAATCTTTTATTACTTCAACATTTTTTGCCCGATTTAAACAATTTTCGCACCAACCAATTCAGCTCATTCAAGACATTCATGCATCTAATAATTTTTTTTTTTAAATCCCGCTTTTCCCAAAATCCCCAAATTTCCAGGAAGTTCCCTTTGAAATGAACTGGGACATTTTTCCAAGTTGCATAATTCCCACATTTTCAACCTATTCAAACCATTCCAACATCAACACATTCCACTCATCCTGAACATTCAAACTAACACTTTCCCAAGTTCCAAACCAAATTCCGGTTTTCCTGGAAATTCAAACTCTTCAACATTCAAACCATTCCAACAATCAAACCATTTCAGCGTTCAAACGATTGTGTGGTGTTCGGGTCTGTGGGACCCGTTTTCATTTTTTATTAAAAGAAAAATTATACAATTAATTAATTTTTCAAACTGAGACTCACTGACTTTGGCTCATTTTCTGTGAAGAACATACATCAGAATACATATTTAATGACCACACACCATACACCCCCCTACACATTTCTAATACATATAAGATGTCCGGGTCCTCTAATAGAAGTGTGGAAATTGATGTTCTGTGTACCACACACACACACACACACACACACACACACACACACACACACACACACACACACACACACACACACACACACACACACGCACGCACACACACAGCAGGCCTAGACAGGAGGAGGACAGAGTGTAGGTACACAGAACACCAGAGGGTCAAATGTGCGAGAAAATGAGAGCAGACAGTGTTGACAAACAATGTTGCAACCTTGTGTGGGAACCGCAGGTGCAGACACACAAAAGAAGAATCCCTGTGGGATGCAGAAACTGTCAGAGAAATTTTCCGTGCAACGTTCATATTGTTGTTACTCAGCCAGCGTTTGTGGGTCTGATGGACCCGTTGCATTTTGTGGCTTTTAATGCCTCACAATCAAACACTTTTATGTTAAAATACTGAACAGATGTTTTTTGGGATAAGGTAAACATCTGTTCAGTATTTTGCACCATTTCTACATTCACCCTACATACCATTAGCATTTCAGTTCAGCGTCAGCTCTTCAACATTCAAACCATTCCAACATTCAAACTATTCTTACATTCGTACTACATTCTGTAAGCATTTCAGTTCAACTTCAGCATTGGAGCATTCACATGCAATTCCAAAAGGAGTTGCCTCTTCTAGTTGCAAATAAGTCTAATAATTGTATACAAACATGATATAAAAACTAGAGAGCGCAGTTATTATCAGCTCACTGTTAAATGGTTCATAAAAATAAAGAGATTTTATTGTTGAACAAATTCTAATTTATGACTGCATGAACACATGCAAAAGTACTACACAAATGGTACCGTTGCATCATTATTGAGTCCCAATTTTGTTATCTTGGTTCCCGGTATAAAATGGACATTTTCTCTCTCCCAGGTTTTTGTCAGCGTGGAGTGCTTTAAAACATGCGGCACGCTCCTTCCGAATGTTGTCTATTGATCTGCGGACAGATGGATCAGTGGGTTTCTGAAGCTGTTTAATTATTCACAGTGGCACGTCATCTTTCATGCCAAGTTCTGTTTCAGAGGACCGAAATAAACCTGCCACTCCCGGTGTCCATCTTTCATGCGGCCATCAGCTTGCAGCCTCATTAGCTCCACAGCGCAGGTGAGGTGGGGGGTGTATGGGCAAAAAAAAAAAAGAAGCTTTTTCACATTCTCCTTCTGTATCGCTGTGATTCACAGACAATCATTTGATCTCATATCAGCCAATATCACCACAGCGCTCTCTTGCAATCAATAATTGTGTGAATGCTCCAAAGTATTCACACATATGGTTTTCTACACCAAAATTCATTTATTTAAACTTATTGTGTGAATGCTCCAAAGTATTCACACATATGGTTTTCTACACCAAAATTAATCTATTTAAACTTATTGTGTGAATGCTCCAAATTCTTCTTCTTCTTCATCTCCAGATTTTGGCGCCCTTTACTTTCCACATTTTTCACCCGATTCAAACCGTTCCAACTTCAAACTGTTCAGCCTATTCGGGAATTGCGGGCTTTTCCATGACAAATTCCAAAAATTCCCAGATTTCCCAGAATTCCAGGTTTTCCGGGACATTTTTCCCATTCAAAATGAATTGGCCATTTTTCAAACTTCCACCATTCCCACATTTTCAACCTATTTAAACCATTCTACCGTCAACATATTCTACCATTCTGGAAATTCAAACTTCCCTTTTTCCAAGTTCCAAAAAATTCCAGGATTTTCCGGAATTCCAGGTTCTTCCCGGACATTTTTTCCATTCAAAATGAATTGGCCATTTTTCAAACTTCCACCATTTCCACATTTTCAACCTATTTAAACCATTCTACCGTCAACATATTCTACCATTCTGGAAATTCAAACTTCCCTTTTTCCAAGTTCAAAAACATTCCAGGATTTTCCAGAATTCCTGGTTTTCCAAAGCCCTATTTCCACCTTTTTTTTTTTGGCGACTACTCCTTCCACATTTTTCAACTCATTTCAACCGTTCCACCGTCAAAACATTCCTCTTAAATAGGACAAAAAATAAAGTTGTTTTTTGAACTGGAAATATTCCCGGTTTTCCCGAAATTCCAGGAATTCTGTAATACCATTTCTCAATTCAACCTGTTACTACTTCAACATTTCTCGACCGATTTGAAAAATGTCAACACCGACCATTTTCATTCAGACCATTCAAGTATTTTACCATTTTCAAAAAAATTCTCGCTTTTCCCAAAATTCCCAATTTTTTTCTGAAATTCCCTTTGAAATCAATGGGACATTCTTCAAAGTTCCACAACTTCCACATTTTTCATCTGATTCAAACCGTTCCAACTTCAAACTGTTCAGCCTATTCGGGAATCGCGGGCTTTTCTTTGACGAATTTTCCCATTCAAAATTAACTGGCCATATTTCAAACTTCCACCATTTCCACATTTTACAACCTATTCATACCATTCTATCGTCAACATATTCCCCCCAATCTGGAAATTCCAACTTCTCTTTTTCCAAGTTCCAAAAAATTCCAGGATTTTCCAGAATTCCCGGTTTTCCAAAACACACCGTCTCTTCTCAGTATTTGAACGGCAAATGTGAAAATTCAGCGATTTTGAATAAAAATAATCCAAAACTGGTGAAGTTAAATGGAAAATAACTTTATAATATAATCACTGAATACATATAACAATTTAATTTTTATTTTTTTATTTTTTGCATTTTTTTTCTTTCCATGATGGCAGGTGAGGCCCCGCCTCACTTGCCTCTAGTGACTGCACGTCACTGATAGATATATATATATATATATATATATATATATATATATATATATATATATATATACAGTATATATACATATATATATATATATATATATATATATATATATATATATATATATATATATATACATATATACATATATATATATATATATATATATATATATATACATATATACATATATATATATAAACATATATATATATATACATATATACATATATATATAAACATATATATATATAAACATATATATATATATATATATATATATATATATATATATATATATATATATATATATATATACATATATACATATATATATATATATATATATTTTTTTTTTAAGTTTCACTTTGTTTCACAAAGCTTTGGTGCGTTCAAAGACTGTCGAACAAAGTGGGACATATCGATACTTTACGAAATAATGTTGCCAGTGAATTGTAAAGACATAAGTATGTAAAACTTTCGAGATAGGTATCATATATGCCAAACATTTTACAATATTACATATTCATAAATCCTTAGCGACCTTCCTTTCAGTAGAAAAACTGCCTATTTTTGGAAATAAATGAATGAATTATTTTCAAATCCATTGTATACAGTATATGTTTGCAAACTGAAAATGTGTTGGACAGAAGGTAAAAATAAAACAATTTAAAGCAAAAAGTGATTTTTAATCATTGTAATACTTGTTCCTAGATTCATACCACAATTCTGTAAATGAGAGTTCAAACAGGTGAAATAGGTAAAGAAGATTATACAAAACCCAAAACCAGTGAAGTTGGCATGTGTAAATCGTAAATAAAAACAGAATACAATGATTTGCAAATCATTTTCAACCTATATTCAATTGAATAGACTGCAAAGACAAGATACTTAACTTTTGAACTGGAAAACTATTTTATTTTTTGCAAATATTAGCTCATTTGGAATTTGATGCCTGCAACATGTTTCAAAAAAGCTGGCACAAGTGGCAAAAAAGACTGAGGAAGTTTAGGAATGCTCATCAAACACTTATTTGGAACATCTCACTTGTGAACAGGCTAATTAGGAACAAGTGGGTGCCATGATTGGGTATAAAAGCAGCTTCCATGAAATTCTCAGTCATTCACAAACAAGGATGGGACAAGGGTCACCACTTTGTGAACAAAGGCGTGAGCAAATTGTTGAACAGTTTAAGAACAACATTTCTCAACGAGCTATTGCAAGGAATTTAGGGATTTCACCATCTATGGTCCGTAATATCATCAAAAGGTTCAGAGAATCTGGAGAAATCACTGCACGTAAGCGATGATATTACGGACTTTCGATCCCTCAGGCGGTACTGCATCAGTGTGTAAAGGATATCACCGCATGGGCTCAGGAACACTTCAGAAAACCACTGTCAGTAACTACAGTTCGTTGCTACATCTGTAAGTGCAAGTTAAAACTCTACTATGCAAAGTGAAAGCCATTCATCAACAACACCCAGAAGCCTAAAATATCACAACGGAGACCCCAGACTGTTGAACGACTTAAGCTGTACATCAAAATTGGGAAATAATTTCACCTGAAAAGCTTCAAAAATCGGTCTTCTCAGTTCCCAAACGTTTACTGAGTATTGATAAAAGGAAAGGCCATGTAACACAGTGGTAAAAATGCCCCTGTGACAACTTTTTTGCAATGTGTTGCTGCCATTAAATTCAAAGTTTATGATTATTTGCAAAAACAAATTAGGTTTCTTAGTTCGAACATTACATATTTTGTCTTTGCAGTCTATTTAATTGAATATAAATTGAAAAGGATTTGCAAATCATTGTATTCTGTTTGTATTTATGAATAACACAACATGCCAACTTCACTGGTTTTGGGTTTTATAAATCCTTAATCTTACTTTGGTTATTTTTCCTGATTGCTACAGACAAAGTCAAGACTGTGACCTCATCCCCGTTCTCCCATGCCAGATCCCGATCAGACATATTAATGTACCTCAAAAAGTCTCCCAGGATGGATGAAAAAAAAAACAATAAATACATTTTTCATTACCTCACTCACCGTATTCCCTGACAACTTTACGAGGTAAAAGCTCAACAGGTCAGACGGTTTTAGGAGTTTTGCCGTCCTGATCGATAATTTTGCTCTGTGTAATTATCTCACCAAAGCGCTCATTAATTAGACTTTCAAGGCTCATTTCTTGGCCGCAGATGTCCTTTCTGTGGGAGCATCCAGAGGGGGCGAGGAGGTGAGGCCTGATTAATACTCTGTCCCTTCGTCTAAGGTTGGCTGCCATTCATGGGGGCCACGATGGAAGCGCTCTGTCATACGAGACGTCAGCACGCGGGAGATAAATGAGCTGTTTGCTGGCCGAATCGATAAGTTCCCTTTTATGAGTCAAGTTTAGAGAGTGTGGAATATTCCACCGTTCTTCCTGTCTGTGAATTTTTCCTCACAACATCCTGTGCAGACTTCTACCAATACAGGACTTTTCATTCTGCATGGCAACCTTTCCCATCTCAATAGTGAGACCACCACACAATATGTTAAAATATCTAAACGGCGGGTGTTTATCCATGAAAATATGGAGAAGCTGCTCGTGGTGTGTTTTGACAGAGCAGCTCTAAGGAGATACCGTAGAAATCCCCTCTCTAAGATAAATGTTGTGCATTATTATTGCATCACTTCGTACAAATACTGTAGTTGTTTGTACTACATTACATTGTGTTGTTTTATACAGTATTTCTTATCTTAAAGTTTTGATTTTTAAAAGGCATAGTACATGGTAAAATCGTGTTGTTTTCACCAATTAAATTAATTTTTTCAAAAGGAGACATGGATTTGAGACACAAATGTTACACAAGAGCTCGGTCATAGAACCTAAGGTACTAATGGTTATTATGTTGGCGTGTTACCAAAAGGCTAACATGCTTTTAATTTGGCAGCGATTTTATGGGAATGGGAACTGATTTTCTAGTAAAATGCTATGTTACTTCACTGGAAAAACTCAAGTAAATGTTTTAAATTTTGCTAGTCAAAATATCTAAACAAGCTTAACACAAGTCACAATCCCCTGAATAGCAACATTTCAGTGAGACATACAAACTTGTTTTTAGGCAATAGATCTTCTAGGGAGAATCATGCTACCGTATTTTTCCGACTATAAGGCGCACTTAAAATCATTTAATTTTCTCAAAACTCGACAGTGCGCCTCATAACCCGGTGCGCCTAATGTACGGAATCATTTTGGTTGTGCTTACTGACCTCAAAGCTATTTTATTAGGTACATGGTGAAATGATAAGTGTGACAAGTCGATGGCAGTCACACATAAGAGATACGTGTAGACTGAAACATGACTCAAGTAAACAACACAAAAACGTTATATGTTCCATTGAAAACATAGAACAATACACACGGCGCTCAAAAATCTATCAAAATGTTTTAGTACGACTTTGGTAAGCTATGAAGCCGCAGCGCTTGATGGATTGTACTGTGCTTCAACATACGAGTAATATTATGGTGTGTGTATAAGGTAAGACATATTATCCGGCATTTTGTTTCACAATATTATGCAAAAACAACTTTTCTTACCTTCTGGTACCTGCTGATCTGTATTTCGGATCTGCATGAGTCCTGAACATTTGCGCGCACCAGACCCTGTAGTCGATAAGCTTCTTCTTTTTCTCTATTTTCTTGTTATGGGACATTCATCCTCCGCTGTTGCCATTTCTAATATAAAGTAGTGTAAAGTTCTTACTTATTACTAAAACATACCGGTGTAGTGAGTTGACATTATTCACCCAAGGAACATTAGTTATTAGAGAGTTCCGGTCGGACGGTTTTTCACGGATCACATTTCCGGCGTTGTTGTTGCACTAGTGAGCCACGGATGAGGAGATGCTGCTCCGTTATTGATTTAAGTAAAGTCTGAATGTCATTAAAACAGTTAGCTCCATCTTTTGACACTTCTTCCACTCCCGTCCTTGCACGCTACACCGCTACAACAAAGATGACGGGGAGGGGGGGGGTGCTGCCGAAGGTGAGCCTCGTAAATAAGACCGCCCACAAAACAGCGCATCCTGAAACGACTGTCAGAAAGCGGCTTGAAGATGATCTGTAAAACATAATCTATGCAACATTTTGACCAAAGAACCACCATTACATGTTATGTAGACCATTGTTTTTCAACCTTTTTGGAGCCAAGGCACATTTTTCTCGTTAAAAAAAATGCAGAGGCACACCACCAGCAGAAATCATTAAAAAACGAAACTCAGTTGACAGTAAAAAGTTGTCGCAATTGTTGGATATGACTTTAAAGCATAACCAAGCATGCATCAATATAGCTCTTGTCTCTAAGTAGGTGTACTGTCACCACCTGTCACATCACACCCTGACTTATTTGGAGTTCGTTGCTGTTTTCCTGTGTGTAGTGTTTTAGTTATTGTCTTGCGCTCCTATTTTGGTGGCTTTTTCTCTTTATTTGGTATTTTCCTGTAGCAGTTTCATATCTTCCTTTGAGCGATATTTCCCGCATCTACTTTGTTTTAGCAATCAAGAATATTTCAGTTGTTTTTATCCTTCTTTGTGGGGACATTGTTGATTGTCACGTCATGTTCGGTTGTACATTGTGGACGCCGTCTTTGCTCCACAGTAAGTCTTTGCTGTCGTCCAGCATTCGGTTTTTGTTTACTTTGTAGCCGGTTCAGTTTTTGTTTCGTTCTGCATAGCCTTTTCTTAGGGAAACTCACCTTTTGTTTATTTTTGGTTAAAGTATTAGACACAATTTTAACTGCACAATGCCTCCCGCTGTTTCCGACATCTACAAAGCAATTAGCACCGGCTGTCACCTACTTACTCTGCCGAGCTCTAGACAGCACCGACACTCAACAACAACACATAATTTGCAGACTACAATTACTGGTTTGCAAACAATATTTTTAACCCAAATAGGTGGAATTAGACAATCTCCCATGGCACACCAGACTGTATCTCACGGCACACTAGTGGTTGAAAAACACTGATGTAGACCACAAGGAGGTGTTTTCGATTTAGAAAAAAATTATAATATGACCCCTTTAATGCGCCCTATAATCCGGTGCGTCTTTTGTATGAAAATAGACCTGACTAGACCCACTCATCGGTAGTGCGCCTTAAAATCCGGTGCGCCCTATGGTCCAGAAATGACGGTACTTTTGGGCATCACAACTTTGTTATAAAACACTCAACTTCACAATAATAGTAGCACAGTATAGCTAACAATACATTTTATTTGCTGTCCGTCTGTGTTGGCCCTGTGATGAGGTGGCGACTTATCCAGGCTGCCTTCCGCCCGAATGCAGCTGAGATAGGCTCAAGCACCCCCCGCGGCCCCAAAAGGGACAAGCGGTAGAAAATGGATGGATGGATGGATGGATGTTTTTTCCATAAATCTTACCAAGACCATTTTGAATTGTTTCAGTTGCAGATGTATTTGCTCAATACAAGCAAAATAACTTTTTTTTTTTTTATTTTTTTTTTTACTCTTTATAAAAGGGGCATTTTTTCCAGTGTTGATGCCAGGTCACTTCCTCAACACAGTTGTGGCGCCCTTCAGAAAAAATGACTCCAAAACTGAAGACTGTTGTGCAACGTCATCCCTCTCTAATACATGCCATGCAGTGGCTGTGGATTGATTGAATTCCAAATGAATACAACATATTTTGCACAATATTCATACTATAGAATGCTATTATCAATATGATGTTGCTATTGTAGTAGTTTTTATTTATTTATGCAATTCTTTATTCACTTAGTGAGTCACTATTAGGTCTAAAATCCACTTTCTTCTTAGATAATTTAAGATGAATAAAAGCCACATAAAATGCTCATAGACCAAACCTGCACTCTGATGCCATCTGCTGTCTGTAATTTCAAAGTAAAGCTTGATTTTAATCCTAAATATTCCCTGCAGTGAATTTTGGTCAATAGTGTGAAAAAAAATGGTATTATTATTATTTATCACTGTATTTTTTTTTCTTCCCTTGTATAATTGTGTGTCCCTGAAATAAAATGTTTTCTGAGTCAATCTTGGCAAAACATTAGAAGTTCAAGGCCAGTCCTTCTCCCAATAGTTGTGCAAAAATACTGCAGCCTTCTGGAATAAAAATACAAAACACCAATGGTTCAAATAGAGGTGCAGAAAATGCTATCAAACTGCCACAGTATGTCTTATGGGTGGAGGGAAGGGCCAAAGGAGGCAAAGCAGGGTAGTGATCATGCACCTGCAATCAGTATGACATATTATTGTACATGCATATTCAATATTTAGTCATGTTGGAAAGATGTGTTCATGAAGGAAAGTGCACTAAAAAAGACTGTGAGCAATTTTCTAATTTTGCATTGTTTTATCAGGATGGCAGAAGGCTGCATGGACATATGATGAGATACAATACATTAATGTCCAATAAATGATAATCATTTTTATTTTCATTTTATAACAATCATCTTTTATATTCCTTATTTTTCAAAATATTTTTTCACCAGTTCTCCACTGAATTGAGCTATTGATGTTCCTTTTCTGTCCACGAGGGGGCAAACACTGACTATTATTTGCATACACAGTGACTTACAAGACATGAGGTACTCTATATAGATTTAAATGATGCAGGAAAACAGGACAATATGACCAATTATGTATAAGCATTATATACCAGCTTTAATTTTGCATTTTTGTATTAAATGCAATAAAAAAATAAATAAATAAATAAAAAAAAATCATTCAAAATACGCTGCACTAAAGCTATTTTTCTGTGGAATATTGAAAAATGATGCTCGTTATAAAAACATAATATGCAAAAATTATATATTATAATTAATTTGTTTAAGGCCACAACTATACATTTGATTTGTTTATATTTAAGTTTGCATCCAAAAAGTGAACTCTTTTCCTGTTGTTGTCAAATATGAACGAGAACAGTGATTCTCAAACTGTGGTACGTGTATGCCAAATGATCACTTCATTAAATATTCGAACACAGTGTTACCGTTCAAACTGTGTGTCATGTGACAATGGCCAAAAAATATTAAATATATTTGTTCAATAAAACCTCTGCCTTGTTTTTAATGATTACTTAGGCCTTCTACACTCTAGTATTTCAATGTTGGCCATTAGATAGATAGATAGATAGATAGATAGATAGATAGATAGATAGATAGATAGATAGATAGATAGATAGATAGATAGATAGTACTTTATTGATTCCTTTCGGAGAGTTCCCTCAGGAAAATTAAAATTCCAGCAGCAGTGTACAGAATTGAGATCGAATTTAAAAAGTAAAATGTAAATAATGGGGGTATAAATGTAAATAAAATAGAAAAATATAACAATAAGAATAAAAGTAAAACGCAACAATAAGAATACAAATATAACAGTAAAAATAATAATATAACAAGAGAAATTAGGCAGTAGTGACCATGTTATGAACATTTTTGCACTGTTATTGCACTGTTATTAGACTTAGACTTAGACTTCCTTTTTATTGTCATTCAAATTTGAACTTTACAGTACAGATAAGAACAACATTTTGTTGCATTAGCTCATGCTAGTGCAGGATAAAAAATCAATAAGGTGCAGATATAAATAAATAGATTACTGTACAGATAAATATATTGCACTTTTGCATATGCATCCACGTTTATGGATGTATGTTATATTGTCTTTGTATTCCAGCCAGTTAATCCATTTTTGAATTGAGGGGATTATTATGATGCCTTCAAGAGATTGCACTGTTAATTTTTCACTGTTTTGTGTTGCAGTTTATTTTAGTGGTGGTACTTGGGGAGCCAAGTGTTTTCTGAGGTAGGACTTGGTAAAAAAAAGAAAAGTTGGAGAACCATTGAAATAGAACGGTTAACCTTTTTGGAGGTACCAAACCCCACCAGTTTCATATGCGCATTCTCCGAACCCTTCTTTAGTGAAAAATAAAATGTTGTTTTTTTTCAAATTCAAGACAAAGTTATATGTTGTTGGTAACACTTTAGTATGGGGAACATATTCTAAGTAACAAAGACTTCATTTAGAGTTATTTGGTTAGGGTTAGGGTTAGAGGGTTAGGGCCAGGGTTAGAGGGTTAGGGTTATAATAAGGCCATTAATAAGTACTTAATAATGACTAGTTAAGAGCCAATATGTTACTATTTTGCATGTTAATAAGCAACTAATTAATGGTGAATATGTTCCCTATACTAAAGTGTTACCATGTTTTTTTACTGGTGCACAAAATGAACCGTGCATGAACATCACCTTGTTCAAACAACAAAACCAACACAGTGCATAAACTCACAACAAATTACACACCTGCAAATCAGTCTGACTTCTGCTGTTGCCGTATCCGTAATAAGAAGTTTTTATTTACACGATGAGTCGGGTGTGTCTTGACTTCCGCCGAACCCCTGAGGCCGACTCACCGAACGAGAGGCCGATATTATCGGCCGATAAATGCGTTAAAATGTAACATCGGAAATTATCGGTATCGTTTTTTTTTAATCAGTATCGTTTTTTGTTTTTTTTGTTTTTTTATTAAATCAACATAAAAAACACAAGATACACTAATTAGTGCACCAACCCAAAAAACCTTCCTCCCCTATTCACACTCATTTACACAAACGGGTTGTTTCTTTCTGTTATTAATATTCTGGTTCCTACATTATATATCAATATATATCAATACAGTCTGCAAGGGATACAGTCCGTAAGCACACATGATTGTGTGTGCTGCTGGTCCACTAATAGTACTAACCTTTGAACAGTTAATTTTACTAATTTTCATTAATTACTAGTTTCAATGTAACTGTTTTTATATTGTTTTACTTTCTTTTTGTCATGACTTGAACTATGGCGTGATTTGTTCTCCCGTGGTGCAAATTATTTGGACCATACGTGGTGTGAAGGGAAGTACATGATTTATTTTAACACTATAACTACAAAAAAAGAAGCAAACAAAAGGTGCGCACAATGGCGGAGGTAAAAAACTTGGCTAATGAAAACAAAACTTGCACAAAGGCAGAAACTGTGAACAATGAAACAAAAACTTACTTGGCATGGGACTGTGAACATGGCATTATGCAGAGTGACGATAAAGAGTGATGTTGCCAGACTGACCAACAGAAAATGAAAAGCTTAAATAACACAGACATGATTAACAACAGGTGCGTGACTCAAAACGTGAAACAGGTGTGTGACATGGCAGGTGAAAACTAATGAGTTGCTATGGTGACAAACAAGAGTGCACAATGAGTCCAAACGTGGAACAGGTGAAACTAATGGGTAACCATGGAAACAAGACAAGGGAAGTGAAAAGCAGGAACTAAAAAGAGTCCAAAACCAAGCAGAACATAGCCAAACAAAAACATGATCAACACACACATGACACTTTTTTTTCAAGAAAATGTTTTTAATTTATTTATCTCATTGTATTTTATTAATTGATTGTGGCGGTCCGCTCCCTGTATGATCAGTGCCAGAGCTTGGGCCGCATTGCCGGTAGTAAGTCGAACACGTTTCCAGTGAGGGTTGGACTCCGCCAGGGCTGCCCTTTGTCACCGATTCTGTTCATAACTTTTATGGACAGAATTTCTAGGCGCAGTCAAGGCGTTGATGGGATCTGGTTTGGTGGCTGCAGGATTAGGTCTCTGCTTTTTACAGATGATGTGGTCCTGATGGCTTCATCTGGCCAGGATCTTCAGCTCTCGCTGGATCGGTTTGCAGCTGAGTGTGAAGCGACTGGGATGAGAATCAGCACCTCCAAGTTTGAGTCCATGGTTCTAGCTCGGAAAAGGGTGGAGTGCCATCTCCAGGTTAGGGAGGAGATCTTGCCCCAAGTGGAGGAGTTCAAGTACCTCGGAGTCTTGTTCACGAGTGAGGGAAGAGTGTATCGTGAGATCGACAGGCGGATCGGTGCGGCGTCTTCAGTAATGCGGCCGCTGTATCGATCCGTTGTGGTGAAGAAGGAGCTGAGCCGGAAGGCAAAGCTCTCAATTTACCGGTCGATCTACGTCCCCATCCTCACCTAAAGTACAAGATCACGGGTACAAGCGGCCGAAATGAGTTTCCTCCGCCGGGTGGCGGGGCTCTCCCTTAGAGATAGGGTGAGAAGCTCTGCCATCCGGGGGGAGCTCAAAGTAAAGCCGCTGCTCCTCCACATCGAGAGGAGCCAGATGAGGTGGTTCGGGCATCTGGTCAGGATGCCACCCGAACGCCTCCCTCGGGAGGTGTTTAGGGCACGTCCGACCGGTAGGAGGCCGCGGGGAAGACCCAGGACACGTTGGGAAGACTATGTCTCCCGGCTGGCCTGGGAACGCCTCGGGGTCCCACAGGAAGAGCTGGAAGAAGTGGCTGGGGAGAGGGAAGTCTGGGCTTCCCTGCTTAGGCTGCTGCCCCCGCGACCCGACCTCGGATAAGCGGAAGAAGATGGATGGATGGATGGATATTTTATTAATATTTTAAAAAAGGACCTTATCTTCACCATACCTGGTTGTCCAAATTAGGCATAATAATGTGTTAATTCCACGACTGTATATATCGGTTGATATCGGTATTGGTAATTAAAGAGTTGGACAAAATCGGAATATCGGATATCGGCAAAAAGCCATTATCGGACATCCCTACACCGAACCCCTAGGGTTCGATCGAACCCAGGTTAAGAACCACTGGACTAGAATAAACAAGGGCTGCATTTAACTATTTTTTATATTTTGTTCCAAAAACTTTTTTTTTTTCCTCCTCAAAAGCCAGCGGGAACTTCCGCCTCGGAAATTAATTTTCCACCCCGATACACAAACTTGGCCGTTTCATCCTCTTTTCCGTGCTCCCCCCCCTGCTTGAGGCAGGAAGCGAACACAGGAGGTTTTGTCCTCCTCTGCGGTGGAGGGTTAGACCTCCCCCCCCAACCACGCATCCCCATCAGGTCGCCCCCCCTGCCTCTCTCCCTTCACACACCGCTCCTCCCGGCAAGTCAACTTGATGTCGGGAGATGAGACGGGAAACAGGTGTCACCCATGACCTTCAGTGTTCAAACACCACAGGCCTTCGCCATGAGGAGGGGGTGGGGGGCTCCACCAATGGCGGGGTTGCCTATATGGCCTCTTGCAAGCTACTTTAACAAGTCCTCTCCTTTGCTCCTTAGCAACCTTAACTAATATTAAATAACCTCCCACTCCCCGGTTTGTCACCGGAGATTATTCCTGTCACATCTGATTATGTGTTTACACTCTTCAATGGCAAGTTACTCTACATTTGTCCCCTCGCCAACATGACCGCCGGGACAAAGAAGGCAACGCAAAGTAATAACCTCTAAAGCCCGGCCCGTGGCTTATGTGAAGCCGGAGACGTCCACTGCTGGGATTTATGTGACCGTGTCCTCGGTGCGTCTGTCAGCACCTTCTCTATCACCCACTTGGTTTCCCTCATTAGAGGACAGATGGATTCTGCAGATTATTATGGTTGAATAAAGTACTTTCTGTTAGCATGTAATTGGGAGAAGTTGATGCTTGGCTGAGACATGCTCAGCGGGAGACCGAAGAGAGTTAAAGGACATTAATAAATATGATAATGGAAATAATAATACAACATTTTTAAAAATGCTTGATTTGTGGTGGTCAGAGAGGCCGTAGACGCAAATTGCCAGCCATGTTTACTTCGGTCTACCCCAGGGCAGACGAGGCTACAAATGTACAAATGCTTAACTTTAAAAAAAAAAACATTTTTTTTATCCATTTTTGGAATCTTTTTATGATGTTGCCCCTCTTTTAATTTAATTGTTGTTCTAATTGACATGTGTTTTGTACATCGCTTTGTGATTCCTGTCTGTGAAAAGCGCTTTATAAACAAAATGTACTTACTTACATACCGTACTTACCGCCATATATTTATATATATACTGTATATAAATATATATATATATATACATACATATATACATACATGCATATACAGTATATACATATATACATATACCAGTGACGTGCAGTCACTAGAGGCAGGTGAGGCAGGGCCTCACCTGCCATCATGGAAAGAAAAAAATGTAAAAATAATTTTTTTTAATTAAATTGTTATATGTATCCAGTGATTATACTATAAAGTTATTTTCCATTTAACTTCACCCGTTTTAGATTATTTTTATTTAAAATCGCTGAATTTTCACATTTGCCGTTCAAATACTGAGAAGAGACGGTGCGGTGATCAGCAGCCAGTTGAGGCACATCACTGCGTTGTGCCTCACCATGGATTGCGGACTCGGCTAACTGCTGGCCTGCTGTGCAGTGAGACTGTATTGCTATATGAATTATATTATACATTTCCATAGTTTAGTTAGCTGAGGTATATAATGTACAGTGTATTTTGTCAACAACTGTATGTGTGTAAAGTATTTCTTGTGCTGAGCGATCATAAAACGGCTGCAAAAGACGCACTGGCTGAGGTTCGCCTCCTGCACCCCCGCCGTAGAATGCACGGCAACCCCTGACGAGAGTGTTATATCAACTAAAGCCCACACATAAACTTTCCACGTGCAAGATTGAATCTATTTAAAAAAGTTATTTCATAAGAAGCCAAAAAGTGCAAAAACAATAATGTTCGTGTTGGAGGAGTTGTGAATGACTGCAGGGCAACAACATTAGGTACACCTGCAGACTGCAGGTGTACCTAATTCACAACTCCTCCAACACAAACATTATTGTTTTTGCACTTTTTGGCTTCTTATTAAATAACTTTTGTAACCTATTTTCATGGGCTTTCCTCTTTGTGATGTTAAGTTCCTGTTATGCGCTGTTATACAGTATATGCCTTGAGCTCTTATTTTGAAGGCGCTAAGAGCAGAAGTGATGACATGTTGGAGTGGAGCGGAAGTTTTTGAAAGAAGGTAAATAAAGTGGTCTTCGTGTAAACTGGAGCCTCCGTGTTTGTTATTTTGTAGTTTCATACAGTATAGGCGACATTTATAAACCCTCGGTTACACTTTTTTAAATAGATTCAATCTTGCACGTGGAAAGTTTAAGTGAGGGCTTTAGTTGATATAACACTCTCGTCAGGGGGTGCATTAATCCAGCACAACAGCGGCTCATGGACTTATTTTATAAGTAAAGGTAAGACCATAATAACGTTTTTTTTAATTAAATGTGCTTTTTTGTGTGCTTCAGTTTGTATGTGTAAAGTTAAAGTTAAGTTAAAGTACCAATGATTGTCACACACACACTAGGTGTAATGAAATTTGTCCTCTGCATTTGACCCATCCCCTTGTTCACCCCCTGGGAGGTGAGGGGAGCAGTGGGCAGCAACGGCGCCGCGCCCGGGAATAATTTTTGGGGATTTAATAACCCCCAATTCCAACCCTTGATGCTGAGTGCCAAGCAGAGAAGAATGCTGGTATGAGCTTTTAAACATAACCCGTTAACTGCTGCCAATCAAATGGTGAATAAGATACTCTTTAGGGTTCATATGTTTGTAAATCTGACTGTGATGAAGTCAGTGCCTCACCAGCCATCAACCTCACCGCACGTCACTGATATAAATATATATATATATATATATATATATATATATATATATATATATATATATATATATATATATATATATATATATATGAGACTATCATGACTTCTCATAGTGACTGTAAACGATAGGCAAAATTCCCCTATTGAGAAATATGTTTTTCTTTAATATGAATTGTGTGTATATATTTTTTTTTTAAATGATTTTTTAACTAACAGGGAAACTGTTAGATCCTATTGAGAAAATATGTTTTTCTTTAATAGTTTTTTTTTTAATTCCAGAAAATAGTTTTAATGCATTGCTTCTTTTATAGTATATATTTTTTTTAAAGATAGCTGTATGTAAAACTAATGTATTGACCAGGACGAATGTACTGTGATACTTAGGTTTCTGTAGGTTTATTAGACTGTTGTGGTCTTTTATAGCAATATTCCTAATTCTAGGTTGATGGTGTAAATATTTAATGTGTGTTTTATACAGTCCTGGCTTTATGGTATTATCTCTGCACACGCACACACAAACACACTCACGCCTACAAACACACACACACACAGTCATATAAAACTCCAAACATTTGTCTGGAAGGGCGCCTGTTTATGGACTAATGGTTATTGGGGTTGTGTGTTTGTGGCATGAAGACTGACAACCAACTGTTTGACACGCAGAGAGGCCACAGGGACAGATGGCAACCAAATGCCTTTTATTGGCCGCCTTTACCACATGTGCGTCCCCAATCGCATCAGTCATGAACACGGCGGGGACGCATGAATCTTGTCTCTCACTCACTCTCTTGATCTGCTAATCTCCCTCGACCATCAGCTTATCAGATCTTAAACGAAGGCCGTGATAGTATCAAAGTGATTTATGACCGTTGCACACTGTCTTCATGCGTATGCAGTGTATCCTGTACAAATTCTGGACACGCCATCTCATTCAACGGCATGGGAACATTCTGTATGTCCAAGATTATGACTGGTGGTTTAGGTGTGTACAGTATTTATATGCATACATTCTGCATGTACATACTGAGGATGTTTGTATATGTCCAAGTGTCGTATTGCCTTACGATGTGCAGATACAGAGCCTGGAGCTACAAGTCGCACCTGGCGTGTGTGAGAGCAGTTCACCAGCTGCTGGTGATTGAGTGTCAGATGCACACACACACACACACACACCGGCACTAATTCACACACCTACGCACGTTGCAATCTCATAACTGCGTATTTGTTCACCTCATTGCTAACACATATGCCCCTAGGCGTCACGCACATGTATAAATGCGGACTCACAAGTGCAAGGGAAGTCAAAGTGCTTTGCAGATACATGGAATGACAAGAAGGCCAATGAAATCGTAAAAATAAAAATTAAATCATGATACAAATAGACTAAAATTGTTTCAGCCGTCTTACGCACGGCTACTGGTTCAAATGGCACAGGGATGTTCAAACTTTTTGACTGGGGGGCCGCATTGGGCTAAAAAGATTTGGCCGAGGCCAAAAGCCGACTGTATGCAAAGTATATATATATATATAAATGATAAATGGGTTGTACTTGTATAGCGCTTTTCTACCTTCAAGGTACTCAAAGCGCTTTGACACTACTTCCACATTTACCCATTCACACACACATTCACACATTGATGGAGGGAGCTGCCATGCAAGGCGCTAACCAGCACCCATCAGGAGCAAGGGTGAAGTGTCTTGCTCAGGACACAACGGACATGACGAGGTTGGTACTAGGTGGGGATTGAACCAGGGACCCTCGGGTTGCGCACGGCTACTCTCCCACTGCGCCACGCCGTCCCTATATATATATATATATATATATATATATATATATATATATATATATATATATATATATATATATATATATATATATATATATATATATATATATATATATATATATATATATATATATATACAAACCCTGTTTCCATATGAGTTGGGAAATTGTGTTAGGTGTAAATATAAACGGAATACAATGATTTGCAAACTTTTTCAACCCATATTCAATTGAATGCACTACAAAGACAAGATATTTGATGTTCAAACTCATAAACTTTTTTTTTTTTTTTCAAATAATAATTAACTTAGAATTTCATGGCTCCAACATGTGCCAAAGTAGTTGGGAAAGGGCATGTTCACCACTGTGTTACATCACCTTTTCTTTTAACAACACTCAATAAACGATTGGGAACTGAGGAAACTAATTGTTGAAACTATGAAAGTGGAAATCTTTCCCACTCTTGTTTTATGTAGAGCTTCAGTCGTTCAACAGTCCGGGGTCTCCGCTGTCGTATTTTACGCTTTATAATGCGCCACACATTTTCGATGGGAGACAGGTCTGGACTGCAGGCGGGCCAGGAAAGTACCCGCACTCTTTTTTTTTACGAAGCCACGCTGTTGTAACACGTGCTGAATGTGGCTTGGCATTGTCTTGCTGAAATAAGCAGGGGCGTCCATGAAAAAGACGGCGCATATGTTGTTCCAAAACCTGTATGTGCCTTTCAGCATTAATGGTGCCTTCACAGATGTGTACGTTACCCATACCTTGGGCACAAATGCACCCCCATACCATCACAGATGCTGGCTTTTGAACTTTGCGTCGATAACAGTCTGGATGGTTCGCTTCCCCTTAAGTCCGGATGACACGATGTCGAATATTTCCAAAAACAATTTGAAATGTGGACTCGTCAGACCACAGAACACTTTTCCACTTTGCATGAGTCCATCTTAGATGATCTCTGGCCCAGAGAAGCCGGCGGCGTTTCTGGATGTTGTTGATAAATGGCTTTCGCTTTGCATAGAAGAGCTTTAACTTGCACTTACAGATGTAGCGACAAACTGTATTTAGTGACAGTGGTTTTATGAAGTGTTCCTGAGCCCATGTGGTGATATCCTTTAGAGATTGATGTCGGTTTTTGATACAGTGCCGTCTGAGGGATCGAAGGTCACGGTCATTCAATGTTGGTTTCCGGCCATGCCGCTTACGCGGAGTGATTTCTCCAGATTCTCTGAACCTTTTGATGATATTATGGACCGTAAATGTTGAAATCCCTAAAATTCTTGCAATTGCACTTTGAGAAACGTTGTTCTTAAACTGTTTGACTATTTGCTCACGCAATTGTGGACAAAGGGGTGTACCTCGCCCCATCCTTTCTTGTGAAAGACTGAGCATTTTTTGGGAAGCTGTTTTTATACCCAATCATGGTACCCACCTGTTCCCAATTAGCCTGCACACCTGTGGGATGTTCCAAATTAGTGTTTGATGAGCATTCCTCAACTTTATCAGTATTTATTGCCACCTTTCCCAACTTCTTTGTCACGTGTTGCTGGCATCAAATTCTAAAGTTACTGATTATTTGCAAAAAAAAATTTTTGTATCAGTTTGAACATCAAATATGTTGTCTTTGTAGCATATTCAACTGAATATGGGTTGAAAATGATTTGCAAATCATTGTATTCCGTTTATATTTACATCTAACACAATTTCCCAACTCATATGGAAACGGGGTTTGTATATATATATATATATATATATATATATATATATATATATATATATATATACACATATATATACACACTGTTTCCCAGGAGATAGTCAGATACACTACAGCTTGCTTAAAGGAAATTGCACTTTGTGTTGCCCATTTGTGGTTTGCTGTAATTTGTCTGTTTGTACCGTTATTGTAGTTAGTGTCTAGTAGAGTTGAACAGTATAGTACCTATAGTACGGCAATGCTATTGAATCATATTCGGTACTATACCGCCTCTGAATCGTACCGCCCCCCCCGTCCACTTGTTGTCGTCACGTCATGACATTGCTGGTTTACGAGCAGACGAGCATGTTCGGCAGCGCACAATCACATTGTACTGACAAGCAGACACAGTGTGTAGACAGAAAAGGGAGAACTGACACATTTTGGCTTAAAAACTAACAATAAAGGTGAAGTTATAACACTGAAACGCCCTCAGGAAGAAGTGCTTTAATACATGACTAGCGAGCTAGCAGTCGGCAGTGTTTTAGCTATTTCTAAATCACTAATCCTGGTCTCCATGGCGACAAATAAAGTACGTTTCTTATAAGTATCATCCCTGCAGGACGAGGAATAGCTAAACATGCTTCTCTACACACCGCAGCTCACCGGCGTCACCGCTAATGACGCCACTCCCGAATGTAAAAAAAACGCCATTAGTGGATCTACACCTAACATCCACTGTAATGATACCAAATTCAGGAGCGTATCTAGTCGATACTACTATGATTGTATTTATATTTTTTAGCATCATAAAATCTTCTTTCGTTTTTTTAACATTTATATTATGTTTATAAACTCAGGAAATTCGTCCCTGGACACATGAGGACTTTGAATATGACCAATGTATGATCCTGCAACTACTTGGTATCGGATCGATACCCAAATTTGTGGTATCATCCAAAACTAATGTAAAGCATCCAAACAGAAGAATATGTGATTATTACATTTTAACAGAAGTGTAGATAGAATGTGTTAAAGGAGAAAGTAAGCAGATATTAACAGTAAATGAACGGTCACTGCTTACTGCGGGATTTGTTCCCCCGGGATGCAGACGGACAACTCCGGACAAGGCGTGCAGGTAGGAACATGATTTATTCCTCAAAATTAAACACGTACCAAAAACACAACACAAGCAGAAAGAAAAGTATGCCGGTAGCATGGGAAGCTAAGGCTACCACACAGGAAGCATAGACTAGGAGACAAGAAATACTAATGTAACGCACTCTGGGAGTCGAATATATTGTACATACAAATTCACATATGCTCACATACGTACATAGGTACCTACGCTCCCACATACATACACAAATACAGTAGATATTTACATACCTAAAGTTCGTACATCTACACGCACATTCAATATACAAACATACTCATACACATATAGTACATATACACTTACTGTACAAACACATATACACATGCTGTACATATACATTCACTGTACAAACACATATACACATTCTGTACACATACATTCATTGTACAAACACATATACACATTCTGTACATATACAAGTACATATGCATACTTACACTCATGCACATAATCACGTTTCATCAAACATATATTAACGTTGTTGCCCTAGGGTAAACTGGGTGTAACACATGGCACACTGACAAAGCTTAACCTATTGTTACTATAACAATCTACAAGGTTAATGTAGGTTGCTTCTCTTTCTCCCCCTCCATTTTTCTGCATTCTTTCGTATCTCAAGTTATCATTACGTATATGTATTGTTGCATTTAAACAACTGTATTGTTGATAATAAAGGTAAATTATTGGTATTGTTCATTATCAATAGCGCTATTTCTATTGGTATTTGTATTGATCCATTTGTAGTGTAATAATGCTCATTGTCATTTCTGTAATATTTTTTATTTTTCGCTAACTGCTTATTTGCTATTACTTTTACCATCATATTTGTACATGTCGTATTTGCTGATGTTGCTCTATTGTTGTTGTTGTTGTTGTTTGCTGTTGTTGTTTTTGTCTCTCTGTCTAATCCCCCTCTTGTCCCCACAATTTCCCCCTCTGTCTTCTTTTTTTTCTCTTTCTATCCCCTCCTGCTCCGGCCCGGCTGCACTAAACGATAATATAAATACATTTAATAAAGTCAAATACAAATAAGGCAACAAGAGAAGTATCCTACACTTCTCTTTTGTAAAGTAAATCTGAACAGCCGACATGGGCATCTACATCAACTATAGGATTTGCCTGAGAAGCTGGACAGGACACAAAAAAAAAAAAAAAAAAAAAAAAAAAAAGAAATACTAACGTAACAGGTTGCGTGTAGCAAGCAATGAAGCCAGGCCGACTGACCGGCAAAGGTAGGCCTAAATAATGACTCTGATTAGTGCTCGGAAAGCAGGTGAGCATCCCGAACACCAATCAGAGGCAGGTGAAAATACTAATTAACCATGGTAACTAAAACAAATTTAACGGTGCACAAAACAGGAACTCAGGGAGTCCAAAACTAACAGAACATAACAAAACATGATCTGGGCCACGGATCATGACAGTAGATTAATAATTAATTTTCTACCACTTGTCCCTCATAATTTTGACAAAATAATAGAATGATAAATGACACAATATGTTACTGCATACGTCAGCAGACTAAATTAGGAGCCTTTGTTTGTTTACTTACTACTAAAAGACACGTTGTCTAGTATGTTGACTATTTTATTTAAGGACAAACTTGCAATAAGAAACATATGTTTAATGTACCCTTGTCACGACTGGGACTATGGCGTGGTTTGTTCTCCCGAGGTGCAAGTGATTTGGACCAGACATGGCGTGAAGGTGAATACATGATTTATTTTAACACTATATATCAAAAAGGAACAAACGAAAAGCGCGCACAATGGCGGAGGTACAAAACTGGGCTATTGAAAACAAAACTTGCACATAGGCAGAAACTGTGAACAATTAAACAAAAACACTAACTGTGGCATTAATAAACAAAAAAAAACTTACTTGGCATGGACTATGAAGTGCGCAGAGGTAAGAGTGTGACAGGGGTATGAATCCGGGATGTCGCCAGAAAGACAAACTGAAAACAATGAACTTAAATACTACAGACATGATTAGTGAAAACAGGTGCGTGACTCAAAACGTGAAACAGGTGCGTGACGTGACAGGTGAAAACTAATGGTTGCTATGGTGACAAACAAACAAAAGTGCACAAAAAGTCCAAAAACAAAACCGAACATGACTAAAACAAAACATGATCACACAGACATGACAACCCTAAGGTTTTTTGTTAAAACAAAGCCAATAATTAGAGATGTCCGATATTATCAGCCAATAAATGCTTTAAAATGTAATATTGGAAACGATCGGTATCGGGTTTTTTTATTATCGATATCGTTTTAAAAAAAATGTATTTTTTTATTTTTTTATTATTAAATCAACATAAAAAACACAAGATACACTTACAATTAGTGCACCAACCCAAAAAAAACTCCCTCCCCCATTTACACTCATTAACACAGAAGGGTTGTTTCTTTCTGTTATTAATATTCTGGTTCCTACATTATATATCAATATATATCAACACAGTCTACAAGGGATACAGTCCGTAAGCACACATAATTGTGCGTGCTGCTGGTCCACTAATAGTACTAACCTTTAACAGTTAATTTTACTCACTTTCATTAATTAATGAAGCGTGCCAACTGTCGTGAAAGCACATTGACGCAGAAAGAAGCCAGAAGGACGCTAATAACTAGCTAGAAGCTAGCTGCTAAGCTAACGAAGCTAGCGCGGAGAAAGGCGTCGCCGGTCAGAAGGAATCTACTCCTGCACACCGTGACCAGGGCTTCTCGGAAGACAGCAGGAACTTCACTCGGTGACAGAAAACACCGTGAGTATGGCTTCCTGCGCGTCTTGCACCTTAATCACGGAGAGGCTGGCTCTGCTAGAGGGCCGTGTCCGCCAGTTAGAGCAGAGTAATCTCGTAACTTTAGATGTTGCGGACACATCTGCTAGTGTTAGCTGTAGCGAGCTAACTAGCCCAGCCTGTAGTAGTCCTAAGCGGCCTACAAGCTACGGTGTACCGGTTGAGACGCATAATAGATTTAGCTCTTTAGCTAGTCCTACACCCCAGTCTACCGGGCACCACACATTAGTCATAGGGGACTCCATCACCCGAAACATAAAGCTTAGCAAACCAGCCACAATTAAGTGCATCCCTGGGGCCCGAGCACCTGACATTGAGGCTAATCTTAGGGAGCTAACTCGCAACAGGCCTAGTAAACACGTACGACAGGCTAATCGCACCACCAGTTATGCGAATATAGTTGTACACGTTGGCTCCAATGACACTAGAATGAGACAGTCAGAGATTACAAAGAGAAACATAGCCAGGACTTGTGATCTCGCTAGAAAGATGTCCAGGCATCGAGTAATTGTCTCTGGCCCCCTGCCTGCGAGAGGCAATGATGAGAGATATAGCAGATTAGTCTCGCTTAACAAGTGGCTGGCTAGCTTCTGTAGACAACAGGGACTAACGTTTATTGATAATTGGCCCTCTTTCTGGGGCAAACCAGGCTTGCTGATGAGGGACGGCCTTCACCCTAACCAGGAAGGCGCCATCATCCTGTCTAAGAACATAGACTACTGTTTAAGTCACATTTGACTAACTACACTAGAGCAAGCCCGGTCACAGGCAATTACAGAGCCTGCTAGTCCGGGTGAGGAGTCAGTTAAGCTAGAACTAGCCAGCACCAGGCTGGATAATTCCTGTACGCATAGCAATTTTCTTAGAATAACACACAACTCACATAATGTGTTTTCTGTTGTGAATGTGTCCGGGGTAGATATGCATTCTACTGAGGTGGCAAATCATGATGCGTTCAGTCGATCGCAGCATCAAGCAAACAATCTGAAAATTCCCGTCGTATCAATTCCTAGATATGGTCGAAACTATTTAAAGTGCACTACGTATAATAAACGCAACATTATTAATATTTCTACTACGGATAATTTAAACAAAAACTCGTCAAAACAGCCCAATACTTATAATATGGGCTTTTTAAACATAAGATCATTGTCTCCCAAAACGTTATTAGTTAATGAGGTCATTAGAGACAACTATCTTAACGTCATTGGTCTTAGCGAAACCTGGCTCAAACCAGACGATTTTTTTGCGCTAAATGAGGCATCTCCTCCTAACTATACGAATGCGCATATTGCCCATCCCCTTAAATATACTAATATACAATGAAAACTTTAACCTTACCCCTAACCTAAATAATTAATACAAATCGTTTGAGGTGCTTACTATGAGGTCTGTCGCACCGCTGCCTCTCGATATGGCTGTTATCTACCGCCCCCCAGGGCCCTACTCGGACTTTATTAATGAATTCTCAGAGTTTGTTGCTGATCTAGTGACGCACGCAGACAATATAATCATAATGGGGGACTTTAATATCCATATGAATACCCCATCGGACCCTCAGTGCGTGGCGCTCCGGACTATAATTGATAGCTGTGGTCTTACACAAATAATAAATGAACCTATGCATCGCAACGGCAATACGATAGATCTAGTGCTGGTCAGGGGTGTCACCACCTCCAAAGTTATGGTACTCCCGTATACTAAAGTAATGTCCGATCATTACCTGATAAAATTCGAAGTTCTGACTCATTGTCAACAAACTAATAATAATAATAACTGCTATAGCAGCCGCAACATTAATGCTGCCACAACGATGACTCTTGCTGACCTACTGCCTTCGGTAATGGCACCATTCCCAAATTATGTCGGCTCTATTGATAACCTCACTAACAACTTTGACAATGCCCTGCGCAAAACCATTGATAGTATAGCACCACTAAAACAAAAAAGGGCCCCTAAAAGGCGCACCCCATGGTTTACAGAAGAAACCAGAGCTCATAAATTATCATGTAGAAAGTTGGAACGCAAATGGCGCGCGACCAAGCTTGAGGTTTTCCATCAAGCATGGAGTGATAGTTTAATATCGTATAAACGCATGCTTACCTTAGCTAAAGCTAAATATTACTCAAATCTCATCCGCCTCAACAAAAACGACCCTAAATTTTTGTTTAGTACAGTAGCATTGCTAACCCAACAAGGGACTCCTCCCAATAGCTCCACCCACTCGGCAGATGACTTTATGAATTTCTTTAATAAGAAAATTGAACTCATTAGAAAGGAGATTAAAGACAACGCATCCCAGCTACAACTGGGTTCTATGAACACAGATACAACTGTATCTACGACGGATACTGCAATACAAAATAGTCTCTCTCTTTTTGATGAAATAACATTAGAGGAACTATTACAGCGTGTAAGTGGGATAAAACAAACAACATGTTTACTTGATCCACTTCCTGGGAAACTTATCAAGGAGCTTTTTGTATTATTAGGTCCATCAGTGCTAAATATTATAAACTTATCACTTTCCTCTGGCACTGTTCCCCTAGCATTCAAGAAAGCGGTTATTCATCCTCTGCTCAAAAGACCTAACCTTGATCCTGACCTCATGGTAAACTACCGACCGGTGTCCCACCTTCCCTTTATTTCGAAAATCCTCGAAAAAATTGTCGCACAGCAGCTAAATGAACACTTAGTGTCTAACAATCTCTGTGAACCTTTTCAATCCGGTTTCAGGGCAAATCACTCTACGGAGACAGCCCTCGCAAAAATGACTAATGATCTACTGCTAACGATGGATTCTGATGCGTCATCTATGTTGCTGCTTCTTGATCTTAGCGCTGCTTTCGATACCGTCGATCATAATATTTTATTAGAGCGTATCAAAACACGTATTGGTATGTCAGACTTAGCTTTGTCGTGGTTTAACTCTTATCTTACTGACAGGATGCAATGCGTCTCCCATAATAATGTGACCTCGGACTATGTTAAGGTAACGTGCGGAGTTCCTCAGGTTTCGGTTCTTGGCCCTGCACTCTTTAGTATTTACATGCTGCCGCTAGACGACATCATACGCAAATACGGTGTTAGCTTCATTGTTATGCTGATGACACCCAACTCTACATGCCCCTAAAGCTGACCAACACGCCGGATTGTAGTCAGCTGGAGGCGTGTCTTAATGAAATTAAACAATGGATGTCCGCTAACTTCTTGCAACTCAACGCCAAGAAAACGGAAATGCTGATTATCGGTCCTGCTAAACACCGACATTTATTTAATAATACCACCTTAACATTTGACAACCAAACAATTACACAAGGCGACTCAGTAAAGAATCTGGGTATTATTTTCGACCCAACTCTCTCGTTTGAATCACACATTAAGAGTGTTACTAAAACGGCCTTCTTTCATCTCCGCAATATCGCAAAAATTCGTTCTATTTTATCCACTAGCGACGCTGAGATCATTATTCATGCGTTCGTTACGTCTCGTCTCGACTACTGTAACGTATTATTTTCGGGTCTCCCTATGTCTAGCATTAAAAGATTACAATTGGTACAAAATGCGGCTGCTAGACTTTTGACAAGAACAAGAAAGTTTGATCATATTACGCCTATACTGGCTCACCTGCACTGGCTTCCTGTGCACTTAAGATGCGACTTTAAGGTTTTACTACTTACGTATAAAATACTACACGGTCTAGCTCCGTCCTATCTTGTCGATTGCATTGTACCATATGTCCCGGCAAGAAATTTGCGTTCAAAGAACTCCGACTTATTAGTGATTCCCAGAGCCCAAAAAAAGTCTGCGGGCTATAGAGCGTTTTCTATTCGGGCTCCAGTGCTATGGAATGCCCTCCCGGTAACAATTAGAGATGCTACCTCAGTAGAAGCATTTAAGTCCCATCTTAAAACTCATTTGTATACTCTAGCCTTTAAATAGCCCCCCTGATTAGTTGGGGGGCTAGTTGATCTGCCGTTTCTTTTCTTTTCTCCTCTGCTCCCCTTTTCCTTGAGGGGGGGGGGGGGGGCACAGGTCCGGTGGCCATGGATGAAGTGCTGGCTGTCCAGAGTCGGGACCCGGGGTGGACCGCTCGCCTGTGCATCGGCTGGGAACATCTCTGCGCTGCAGACCCGTCTCCGCTCGGGATGGTGTCCTGCTGGCCCCACTATGGACTGGACTCTTACTATTGTGTTGGATCCACTATGGACTGGACTCTCACAATATTATGTCAGACCCACTCGACATCCATTGCTTTCGGTCTCCCCTAGAGGGGGGGGGGGGGTTACCCACATATGCGGTCCTCTCCAAGGTTTCTCATAGTCATTCACATCGACGTCCCACTGGGGTGAGTTTTTCCTTGCCTTTATGTGGGCTTTGTACCGAGGATGTCGTTGTGGCTTGTGCAGCCCTTTGAGACACTTGTGATTTAGGGCTATATAAATAAAGATTGATTGATTGATTGATTGATTGAATTAATAGTTTCTATGTAACTGTTTTTATATTGTTTTATTTTCTTTTTTATTCAAGAAAATGTTTTTAATTTATTTTATTTTATCAATTTTTTTAAAAAGAACCTTATCTTCACCATACCTGGTTCTCCAAATTAGGCATAATAATGTGTTAATTCCACAACTGTATATATCGGTATCGGTAATTAAGAGTTGGACAATATCGGAATATCGGATATCGGCAAAAAAGCCATCATCGGACATCCCTACCAACAAAGCAATTGTTTCTGGTCCCGTTTATTTGGAAAAGTACTGAAAAGTACCGAAAAGTTTCGCAATACATTTTGGTGCCGGTACTGGCACCAAAATATTGGTATCGGGACAACACTAGTGTCTAGTGGGATTCAAGATTGCCATAATATATTTAACTATTGCAGGGTGTGCGTAGTGCACAGTTACATTAAACTATAAAATTAAGTAGAGGGCCACAAAATAAAAGTTACACTATGATGTCCGGCCAACAAGAATGAAAAAAATGGAAGTTGAGTCACCACTGGGGCTTGAAAGGTGACCACCAAATAGTCCCAACACTGGCTTATCTAATCAGTTGCATTACAGTAAAGACAGAGTGGAGGTGAAGTTCCATTGATGCCAGACTCCCCAGTAGTCAACAGATGAATGCCTTCAAACAAGACTGGAGGAGCGTTCATGTTAAATAAACGTATACGTCATCAATCATACGAAGAGCACCTCTTATAATAGAAACCTGGTCTCGGAGAATATGCTCTCAGTCTTCTTGGTGCTTGGATAAAGGAATAGAGATGAGGGCGAGGTGAGAGGCAAGGAAAGCATCATGCCCCCTTCTGAGATGGACAAGACCCCATTATCCCTCCTTGCACCAGCCTTCTCCTTGTCTGAGTGGGGGCTCATAATTGGACCTTTGTGCAGTGTGTGAATTCTTCGCCTGCACACACTTTCCCAGACTGCGTCCAGCCACCAAACAGATGGGGCTTGTATGCAGAGGACACACACACAAATATCCACAGGACATGTCCTGTCACACACTCTTGCCAGACCGTCCCATTGCCCGTTGACGCAAAAAAAAAAAACAGTTAGAAAAGGTCTCGCAACCGTGAATTCAAAAATCACAGTCTATTGAATAATGTTTGTCATTATTCAATAATGTTTGTCCATCCATCCATCCATCTTCTTCCGCTTATCCGAGGTCGGGTCGCGGGGGCAGCAGCCGAAGCAGGGAAGCCCAGACTTCCCTCTCCCCAGCCACTTCGTCCAGCTCCTCCCGGGGGATCCCGAGGCGTTCCCAGGCCAGCCGGTATATATAGTCTTCCCAACGTGTCCTGGGTCTTCCCCGTGGCCTCCTACCGGTCGGACGTGCCCTAAACACCTCCCTAGGGAGGCGTTTGGGTGGCATCCTGACCAGATGCCCGAACCCCCTCATCTGGCTCCTCTCGATGTGGAGGAGCAGCGGCTTTACTTTGAGCTCCCCCCGGATGACAGAGCTTCTCACCCTATCTCTAAGGGAGAGCCCCGCCACCCGGCGGAGGAAACTCATTTCGGCCGCTTGTACCCGTGATCTTGTCCTTTCGGTCATGACCCAAAGCTCATGACCACAGGTGAGGATGGGAACGTAGATCGACCGGTAAATCGAGAGCTTTGCCTTCCGGCTCAGCTCCTTCTTCACTACAACAGATCGATACAGCGTCCGCATTACTGAAGACGCCGCACCGAT
This sequence comes from Nerophis lumbriciformis, assembly GCF_033978685.3. Taxonomy (NCBI): domain Eukaryota; kingdom Metazoa; phylum Chordata; class Actinopteri; order Syngnathiformes; family Syngnathidae; genus Nerophis; species Nerophis lumbriciformis. The sequence continues at coordinate 19,161,516 of NC_084575.2, forward strand.
CCGCCTGTCGATCTCACGATACACTCTTCCCTCACTCGTGAACAAGACTCCGAGGTACTTGAACTCCTCCACTTGGGGCAAGATCTTCTCCCCAACCCGGAGATGGCACTCCACCCTTTTCCGGGCGAGAACCATGGACTCGGACTTGGAGGTGCTGATTCCCATCCCAGTCGCTTCACACTCGGCTGCGAACCGATCCAGTGAGAGCTGAAGATCTTGGCCAGATGAAGCCATCAGGACCACATCATCTGCAAAAAGCAGAGACCTAATCCTGCAGCCACCAAACCAGATACCCTCAATGCCCTGACTGCGCCTAGAAATTCTGTCCATAAAGGTTATGAACAGAATCTCTGGATGTTGTGGGGCTGTCTTGGTTGACAAGATTCTGCAACATCGCGTGGACATCGGGGGCGGTACCTCTGGATTGGCAGACCGGGGTGGTGGTTCCTCTCTTTAAGAAGGGGAACCGGAGGGTGTGTTCTAACTATCGTGGGATCACACTCCTCAGCCTTCCCGGTAAGGTCTATTCAGGTGTACTGGAGAGGAGGCTACGCCGGATAGTCGAACCTCGGATTCAGGAGGAACAGTGTGGTTTTCGTCCTGGTCGTGGACCTGTGGACCAGCTCTATACTCTCGGCAGGGTCCTTGAGGGTGCATGGGAGTTTGCCCAACCAGTCTACATGTGCTTTGTGGACTTGGAGAAGGCATTCAACCATGTACCCCGGGAAGTCCTGTGGGGAGTGCTCAGAGAGTATGGGGTAACGGACTGTCTTATTGTGGCGGTTCGCTCCCTGTATGATCAGTGTCAGAGCTTGGTCCGCATTGCCGGCAGTAAGTCGGACCCGTTTCCAGTGAGGGTTGGACTCCGCCAGGGCTGCCCTTTGTCACCGATTCTGTTCAATAATGTTTGTCATTGAAATTAAATATCTATGCTAGTTATTAAAAGAATAGTTATTCTTCATCGGTGGCGGCTTTTTCTCCCTCGTTGTTCGGCGGCTATTTCTTCTTTGTGGCGAACATTAATCTTTTGTTTGTTATTTGGCAGCTACTTCTTCTGCATTGGTGGCAGCCGTCTCTTCTTCGTTGTTAGGCAGCTATTTTTTTCTTCGTTGTTCAGCAGCTATTTCTCCTTTGCGATTTTTTTCCGATGGTGGTTGCTATTTCTTCATTGGCGTATTTTCCGGACTATAAGGCGCACTTAAAAATAGTTTTTCTTCTTCTCAAAACTCGACAGTGCGCCTTATAACCCGGTGGCGGCTATTTCTTCTTTTTTGGTTGTAACTATTTATTTTTTGCTGTTTGGCGGTTATTTCTTCTTTAGTGGTGGCCACTAATTTCTTCTTTGCTAGTGGCGGCTATTTCTTGTTCTTTGTTTGGAGTCTATTATTTCTTCATTGGTGGCAGCTATTTATTCTATGCTGGTGGCGGCTATTTCTTCTTTTTTGGTTGTAACTATTTATTTTTCGCTGTTCAGCGGTTATTTCTTCTTTAGTGGTGGCCACGATTTCTTCTTCGCTAGTAGCGGCTATTTCTTGTTCGTTGTTTGGCGTCTATTATTTTTTCATTGGTGGCAGCTATTTATTCTATGCTGGTGGCGGTTAGTTCTTCTTTTTTGGTTGTAACTATTTATTTTTTGCTGTTTGGCGGTTATTTCTTCTTTAGTGGTGGCCACGATTTCTTCTTCGCTAGTGGCGGCTATTTCTTGTTCTTTGTTTGGCGGCTATTATTTCTTCATTGGTGGCAGCTATTTATTCTATGCTGGTGGCGGCTAGTTCTTCTTTTTTGGTTGTAACTATTTATTTTTCGCTGTTCGGCGGTTATTTCTTCTTTAGTGGTGGCTACTAATTTCTTCTTCGCTAGTGGCGGTTAAGTGAAGTGAAGTGAAATGAATTACATTTATATAGCGCTTTTTCTCAAGTGACTCAAAGCGCTTTACATAGTGAAACCCAATATCTAAGTTACATTTAAACCAGTGCGGGTGGCACTGGGAGCAGGTGGGTAAAGTGTCTTGCCCAAGGACACAACGGCAGTGACTAGGATGGCAGAAGCGGGGATCGAACCTGCAACCCTCAAGTTGCTGGCACAGCCGCTCTACCAACCAAGCTATACCCCTTTTGGTGGCGGCTATTTCTTCTTTTTTGGTTGCAACTGTTTATTTTTCGCTGTTTGGCGGTTATTTGTTCTTTAGTGGTGGCCACTATTTCTTCTTGCTCATTGTTTGGCGTCTATTATTTCTTCATTGGTGGCAGCTATTTATTCTATGCTGGTGGCGACTCTTTCTTCTTTTTTGGTGGTAACTATTTCTTTTTCGTTTGTGACGACTATTTCTTCTTCGTTGTTGGCGGTTATTTCTTCCGGTCGGTCATGGAAACTAGGACTCAAAATTCCAGACTGTCCTGTATGTTAAGGCAAAGTTTGAAAGGGCCTTGCCCACAAGAATGCAAAACTCACAGCCTATTCAATAATGTCTGACATTTAGGGTGCTTGTGGAAGAAAACGTACATTTTGGCGATGAGAAAAGGAGAGTAGTTGTTATTCCTTGGCTTTATTCAGATTATGACTAAACATTGCATGGCTTAGAGGAAAGAAACACATCGTCCAGGCAACCATTGCCTGTTAGTACTTTAGAGCTTGCAGCTGCAATGGGCACTTGTCTGAAAGAGCTTTTTTGGACCATTGGCAATAATAATGAGAAGGGGAAAGGGTGGTGGGTCGGGGAGGCTCCTTTCAAATGTTTTCAAAATAACAATAGCCTTCCTCCTCTTTTTGACCCCCCTCATCTCTGTTTAATTGCCATCTTCCTTCGTCATTCACCTCTTCCGTCTCCCCATCTCTTTTTGTCTTTCTCTTTCACTTTTTGGGTAAGTTAAGAAAACCGGCATGGCGGATTTGCTCCTGAAAAACTTGTATTATATTATAGATAGAATAGAATAGAATAGAATAGAATAGAAAGTACTTTATTGATCCCTGATGGAAATTCAGCACCACAGTTTGCGCACAATAAACAATAAACACATAGGTATTTTTTTTTACATGTGAATAATGTAAATACAGTCTATTATACAGCATTATTAACTTGTGAATAATATAAATACAGTCTATTATACAGTATTATTAACATGTGAATAACAAATACAGTCTATTATACATTTAAGTACAGTCAAAAAGGAACATATGCATTATTCAAAAAGTAACATATGCATTATAACATATGCATTATCTGTCTAATCCACATTGTTTGTCCATATAGGCATTGTTCACACTGCAGGTTAAGTCCATATGTGACAGATTTTGTTCATGTCAATGTGAACAGTGCAATTCCGAATTTTTCAAATCCGACCAAGGCTTCTTTCGTATGTGGATATAAATCGGAAATGTATCCCATGTGACTGCAGTCTAAACAATCGGGTCGCATTCATTCGACCAATACATCATCAAAAAGCGACAAGCGTCATAGTTCTTCACCAAAACAGACGGTTGCAAAATAAATAGTTGACAAATGAGCATAAAACAGCCTCATCTGTGGTCACCTAATAACCTCTCCACGCAGGAGAGGGGGGCAGAGCAGAAAAGAGACGGCAGATCAACTGGTCTAAAAGGGGGGTCTATTTTAAAGGCTAGAGTATACAAATGAGTTTTAAGATTGGACTTAAATGCTTCTACACTTCTAAACATTCTACACTGCAGTGTGAACGTAAGCTATTAGCAGAGTCAGTTATTAGACAATATACCCCAAAGCCAAACACGACATAAGTCATTCATTTTTCAAAGGACATAAAAACATTTTGGATTCATATTTTATGGTACTTTTTTTGCTTGAATCTCGCAATCAATTTTAGCCTTAAAGAAAAATACCAAATATATAATGTATTTTTTTATTCGAAGGACTTTTGATCAAATGTCACTGTTTTCAGTTAGTATACATATGTGTCAGAATAATTGTATCTAAGTTACCACAAAACTTTGTGTTTCAATGAGTTCCCGGCGAGCAGACAAAAGCTGTGTTTAATCTTACCAATCAAAAGGCTTGTAAAATTCCACTGTGTAGGATGGGAAGCGACATGAAGGTGTCGGTTTCTTTGATCTATTGTAATCCACAGGAAGATTTTGTCTTGACCCGAGATCTACAAAGCGGAGAGGAAGCAGGACCTGACCCCCTCCAGGCACCTTTTACTTGAACTGTTTTGTGACCAAAGGCAGCGGCTGTTTACGACCCCCCTTCCTTTAGAAACAGCTGTTCCTATGTAATCAGGGAATATCCAAATAAAAGAGGAGGCGTGGACCTTTTTCGTCAGAGCGTGGTGGAAGACTGTACAAAGAGTACAGCCCAGACGTTTCTACTCAATGAGCTAAATTTAATTCTGTCTCTGTTTAATTCCTTGCTTCTTGTCTGTTTAGTAGATGTCATCAGTGTTTGAACCTGACATTTGCATAAAAAACAGTATACATTTGCATAAAAAACGTCCCCAGAGGATTAAGAAATATTATTTGTTAATGAAGTGTATTTCTGGTCTTGTCACCCCCTCCCGGGCAGGAGGACAACACGGTAGTGCGGCTGGATCAAAAGAGACGTCGGAGACGCTTTGCTCAACAAAAAGTTACTTTTCTACAAGTGAGCGTCATTAAACAGGTCTGCAGTACCCGGAGGAGCCTAGGTCAAGAAATGAAGGACTCCTAAACTGGGGAAGCCAAACCACCAGTCTTTTATTCCTTCTTTCTCTGTCTAGGTGTGTGTTAAGTCAGGACAGCACAACCTGACCATGTAAGGAGATGTTCATGTGAAAGTGATTTAAGTCACAACTCAAATGTTGGCTTTGAGCTAGACATGTAGTCTCCTCTCAAGGATAGGGCTTTAACTTTTGCATTCCGAAGTCCCAATTAGAGCCTCTTTTCCTATGAGAAGTGATCCTGCGGATATCAAACTAAGGGGCCTTATCAGATTATGTGATCAAACTTCTCCAAGCTAGATCTTCACTATAAGCAAAACATGATACGAGTTGATTAATTCACTTCATTAACTTTGTAACACAGTCGTACTTCACCTTTTTAGTATAATCAGTTTTAAGCGAAGATTTTTACCAAAATTATGTCTCGCTTTTATACTCTGCCTCGGTTTTAGTACGATCAAATACACATCTGTGTGCTCTTTTTACTCAGTATTATCTCTCTTTCTCGATAGGTCGTCCTCAGACGAACCATCTATTGTCGTTTCCAGTCATCCTGGTTCTCCATGCAACCGGCCAGCTCAATGGTGCTTTGCGCTCCTGCATATTTTTTGAGTACATCCACAAATGTTACTGTGGGATGCCAATGTGTCGATTCCCACGGCACCAGTGTGCTGGCTGGCAGCTCTTGGTGTCTCTGGCAGTGTCCTGTGAGTCTCACCCTCCTGGCTGATATGTTGTCGCTAGCCCTGAATATTCCAGCATGCAGATTCTCGTTGGTAACATGTGCGTCCTTGTTGATGGTGAGAACTACACAAAACATTCTGGTGTAGCACCCGTCGAGAGCCTTCTGCGGTGTTGGACTCAGGGTCCATCATTCGCTGCCACAAAGGAGGACGGATTCTATCGTTGAGTAGAGGAAGCTGGTTTTAGGTTCCCTGGGGGAGGTTGGAGTTCCTTACACTGGCCATGCCATTCAGGGCCCTCCATTCCTCACTTTTAGACCTTGTTCTGTAGAGTTGACCCATGAGCCAGGTACTTGAAGTCATTGACTTCCTACAGAGCAGGACCTCCTGTTGTTGTGAGAGGTGGATGTTCCACTTGTATGTTTTACATACTTGCCAACCCTCCCGGATTTTCTGGGAGACTCCCGAAATTCAGCGCCTCTCCCGAAAACCTCCCGGGACAAATTTTCTCCCGCAAATCTCCCGAAATTCAGGCGGAGCTGGAGGCCACGCCCCCTCCAGCTCCATGCGGACCTGAGTAACGTGTTGACAGCCTGTTCACACGTCCGCTTTCCCACAATATAAACAGCTAATGATCGAGGGCGAGTTCTTGGTTTCTTATGTGGGTTTATTGTTAGGCAGTTTCATTAACGTACTCCAAGCGCGGTAACAACACACAACAACAGCAGTCAAATGTTCATCTACCGTAAAGCAGTTCGTCTGCCGTAAACAGCAATGTTGTGACACTTTTAAACAGGACAATACTGTACATGCATATGTGACCCACCCATAATGTGTCACATTTTTGTGTTGATTTATTTAGTTTATTTTGTGGTTTGAATTCGTTTTTGGAGCTGTCATTACACATTTATCGGTATTCACATTGGTCAGTAGGGGGCAGTAGGGCGTTTCTTCCCAATTGAATGCTATCACCTGCAGACCGGAAGTGTCTTGTCATTCTGATGAGCGCGACCAGTCTGTGAACAATTGAAACGTCCTGTGTGCTTTTTCCCCCTGTATAACAGGTTAGTTTTGGTGAATCCACTCACTGAATAATATCCATGTGATCTTTATAAGTTTAAGTACACATTCTGATGGTGGAGCCTAACTCTAAAGTGTTTGTGAGTTGTAGTTTGTATTTGTGAATGAATCCAGTGCACAGCTTCAGTAATCAATACAAAAAGGCGACATGAGTGTGCAATGTTTATATAGGAACTTCTGATCCTAATTCAGACTCCCAAATTAGAGCTCCCGTTTTCTTATTGATTTTATAATGTATATTTGTATAATGTGTGTGTTCTGAAATAGTGACAGAGAATAGAACAAGGATGGACAATTCAACCCTTAACTCAACAATGAGTAGATGAGTGTTATGTGTGTGTATATGTGTAAATAAATGAACACTGAAATTCAAGTATTTCTTTTATTTATATATACATACATATATATATATATATATATATATATATATATATATATATATATATATATATATATATTATAAAATATATATATATATATATATATAGCTAGAATTCACTGAAAGTCAAGTATTTCTTATATATATATATCTTAACCACGCCCCCAACTACGCCCCACGCCCCACCCACGACCACGCCCCCACCCCCTACCCCCCACCTCCCGAAATCGGAGGTCTCAAGGTTGGCAAGTATGATGTTTTAGGTGACCAGCTCAGATTTCTTAGCATCCGGTCAAAGGCCGACCTTGGCACACTCTGACTCCACTCTACTCAAGAGCTTTTGTGCTTGCTCCATGTGGTTGGAGAGCAGGCAAATGTCGTCCACATAGTCAAAAATGTTGTTGTACTTGTGCGATGACAATAAAGAGCGTTCCATACCATAGTCTAAGTCAGTCAGGACTATTGCAGGGTGTCTTCTTGACCTCCTTGGTGTGAGAGTGAGGCCAAGATCCTGCTCTAGCCCATTGATGGCCTTCCTGTGCGCGTAGTCCAGGACCATGACAAAGAGGAAGGGGGCTAGGGTATCTCCCTGTATTACCTCAGCCAGAATGTCAAACTCCTCACTGCCGCCATCTGGGGTCACCACCTTGGCCCGTGTACCTGCATACATGGTCGCTATTGACCAGAGCAAGTTGGGAGGGACACCATAGACCTTCAGGATCCTCATCATGGTGCCTCTATGTATTGAGTCAAAACCCTTTAAAGTCAATAAAGCACAATACAGCCGTCAGGTTGTTCTTCTTCACCTCCTCAATTAGTCTCCCCAGGGCCAGGATCTGGACTAGTGTGGTCCTCTCCCATCAAAAGCTGTTTTGGTTTTCCCTCAGATAAGGGTCGATGGCATGCCGAATCCAGTTCAGTATCATGCGGTTGTGAGCCTTCGCAGCAATACAAGTCAGGCTGATGCCTCGGTAATTGTCGGGTTCAATACAGAAATTATAGATTATAATAAACGATAAATTGTGGAATTAAAAGTATTGTCTGGTTGATATAAAGTAACGTGAAGTGAGTTATATTTATATAGCACTTTTCTCCAGAGACTTAAAGCACTTTATGTGACGGCCAGGGCGCATTCCAATGCGCCTCATCCTTGCGCTCTGCTTGTCGCTCCTCGGGACACGCCCACGGCCGCGCACATCCAGGGACGCGCCGGGCACGTCTCCGCCCTGCAGCAGCCGCCATTCACCGGCAATCAGCGCACCTGCCTGTAATGAAGGAGCTGCCTTCATAAGCCTGCCAACCTGCCATGCCGGTGCCGGAATATAACCTTCTGTTGGTGTACCGTAAGCTCGTATCCAGCTTCCTAGTTGCCTTCTGTCCTGATCACTGTGTTTTTCCCTGCGTTGATTGTCGTGTCCTCCCTCACCCCACAGTTCCCTGTGTGCATCCCCGAGTCAAGCTGTGCGTCTTTTGCTCCTGGATCTTCCTTGCCTCCCTTGTGCTTCCTGGTTCTCGACTCCCCGCTTGCCCCCGGACTACGACGACTCGTTCCTGCCTCTCGACCCCGCTTTCGCCCCTGGACAACCCTGCCTGCCTTGCCCTTGTCGGACAGCACCGCTCCTCTCAACACGCACCTCCAACATTTACGGTAAAACGCTCCAGTTAAATACTACACATACTCTTACACCATACACACTCTTGGATTTTGTCACACTCCATTTCCTTAGTTATTATATTCAGTATTGTTTGATTATTATATATATATATACAAGTCTATATATATATAAAATAAATCTCAGAGCTACACACTGCCCCCTGATGTCTGTTGCCGTCATCTCCCTTAGTGTAACCATAACACTTTACATAGTAAAACCCATTATCTACATTTTAAACCAGTGTGGGTGGCACAGGGGTCAGGTGGGTAAAGTGTCTTGCTCAAGGACACAACAGCAGTGATTAGGATGTTGGAAGCGGGGATCGAACCTCTAACCCTCAAGTTGCTGGCACGGCCGCTCTACCAACCGAGCCCCGCCGCCCAAATACACAACACGTCTAGAACATAATAAATAGGTAAACAACTGCAGGGTTTACATACGTGAGAATAAAAAGCTCAAAGTCGTCATCTAATTAGATTTTTTTTCAGCACTGCAGACCTAGCCTAAATGTTTTTCCACCCCAGTTCTCGCGTTCCTTGTTCCAGAGTTAAGTTCCTGTGACCTCAAATCTGCATTTTTTTTGTATAATATATCACACCAGGAACCAAAAGACTGTAACAGGCAGACATCCTTGTCTTTTTTTTGTTCCATTGTGGCTTTGACCTGCTCAGTGGGCTTGTGGTTAGAGTCTCCGCCCTGAGATCGGTAGGTCGTGAGTTCAAACCCCGGCCGAGTCATACCAAAGACTGGTTGGAATTGGGGGTTAAATCACCAAATGATTCACGAGCGGGGCCACCTCTGCTGCTCACTGCTCCCCTTACCTCCCAGGGGGTGAACATGGGTATGGGTCAAATGCAGAGGATAATTTCACCACACCTAGTGTGTGTGTGTGTGTGACAATCGTTGGGACTTTAATATAGTGACCATTTACTGCCCCAGTTGTGTCAGAGTGCATGCTGCTGTTTGCAGAAACCACCACAAGAAAAAAAAAATTAACATTCCAATCTACTGACTGCTATTCTCGTTAGAAATGTGGTAATAGGATTGATATCACAAGACGTAATACACGATATGAATGTAAGAGACAAACTGTTCTATTTATCTTTTGGAGAGTCTCAAGCTTTATAGCAAACAGCTTTCCACACCAAAGGGTGCGCTCCTATTTTTTTTTCTTCTACCCGCTTTTAGGCAGTACAAATTGGAACAGGGCACTTTTGTAATTCAAAGCATACACGCATGATGGCTTCTGGCAGGGATTTCTTCCAAATCAATAGTCATGCCTTTTGGGATGGAATGTAGCTGGAACATCTGCTGCCCTAGGTCGGACTAACAGGTGGCACAGAGCAGCAAAGTGGCGTGAGAACACACAATCTTCTGGGACCGTGGCAAGGCCAGGTGCTGCACGGACATCCACGGTTTGTAGAAGGGATCTACTTTATTAAAATACCCCCTAAAAAATGTTCACTAGGACACAGCGGACCTACATGTTTTCCAACGAGCTGAGCAATCCAGTCAAAAAAAAACAGTTTCTAAACCCAGATCTGATCTCTGTCAGGTCACGGGGCTCCGTCGACAGGGGCTCAGAGTCAAGTCGCTTCTCCTCCACATCGGATGTGGTGGCTGGATGCCCCCCGGACGCCTCCTTGGGCAGGTGTTTAGGGCACGTCCGACCGGTAGGAGGCCACGAGGAAGACCCAGGACACGTTAGAGAGACTATTTCTCAATGCTGGCCTTCTGAAAGCTTTGGGATACCCCGAGAAGAGCTGGATGAATTGGCTGGGGAGAGAAAAGCCTGGGGCTTCTCTGCTTAGGCTGCTTCCCCCGCAACCTTGGGATGGATGAAGTCATACTAGTTCAGTCCTTCTCAAATAGTTGGGCGGGCCCCCCCTGCAAAAGTTGGTTATGCACAATGTTGCGAAAACAAAACGCCAGATAATCTCCTTAGATGCATCCTCGCTCATCCATGCGGACTGGACACTGGTGGAGAGTTAGTGGGCGGCCGAGGGTGGAGTCGGCTCTCTTGCTTGCTTTGTTGGGTCTGCTCTTGTCTCTGGACAGGCCACCACAGTGTATATGTTTTTTTTGTTGGTTTTACTTTTGTAGCTGTATGTAGAAATGGCTGGTTGCATCAGCTCTGCTCTTTTAATGTATTTAATGTCTTTTGTGTTCTTTGATGTTGGATGTTTCCCTCTTACACACATGCTTATGGGTGCTATGGCTATGAGTTTTTTTCTTCTTCTTGGCTTCAGTCTAGACACCCTCTCCAGGGGCCCAGGCTTAGACTGAATTTACCTGCGTTTACCTGTTTCTCAGCTTTTTTGTAAATGATAAATGGGTTGTACTTGTATAGCGCTTTTCTACCTTCAAGGTACTCAAAGCGCTTTGACACTACTTCCACATTTACCCATTCACACACACATTCACACACTGATGGAGGGAGCTGCCATGCAAGGCGCTAACCAGCACCCATCAGGAGCAAGGGTGAAGTGTCTTGCTCAGGACACAACGGACATGACGAGGTTGGTACTAGGTGGGGATTGAACCAGGGACCCTCGGGTCGCGCACGGCCACTCTTCCACTGCGCCACGCCGCCCCCATTGTAAGGGGCGCCGGAGGTTGGCAGACCCGTCAGCGATCCTGTTCTGTCTCCCTGTAATGTTTGTCTGATCTTCAATGAGATTGTGCTGAAAATATTGATTTCCCCTCGGGGATTAATAAAGTACTTCTGATTCTGATTCTGATTCTGATAATATGTCTGCTAATTTTGCGGCCCTTATACACACACTATAACTATAACCGTATACTGAAGCGCAGTACGTCTGACTATGGTAGCCGTAATGCGCTGACAATCCATCAAGCGGAGCGCCTTCTTACCTTACCAAAGGCGTATTAAAACATTTTGACAGATTTTTGAGCACCGTGTGTAATGTTCTATATTCTCAATGAACATTTAAAGAGGAAGTCTGGGCTTAGTGCGATGCCAGGGGAATATGCTTTTTTTTAACCATAGCAGAACATGATGAAGCACTTGGCTTCACTGTAACCACCGTGGGAGACGAGGAAAGGCAGGCGTGTTGTTTAATTTAATGTTAATAAACTTATAATGTTATGCAGAGGTATAGTTATAACAATTTTGTAGACAAATTATACTACTTATAGTCATGGGGGAGAGTGAGCGGGCCCATAATATTTTCTTATTCCTAAGGGGGGTGTCAGAATAATTGTATCTAAGTTATCACACAACTTTGTGTTGCCATGAGTTCCCGGCGAGAAGACAAAAGCTGTCTTTGATCCTACCAAGAAGAAGGTTTGTAAAACTACACTGTGTAGGATGGGAAGCAATATGAAGGTGTTCTGTTTCTTTGATGTATTGTAATCCACAGAAAGATGTTGTCTTGACCCGAGAACTACAGAGCGGAGAGGAAACAGGACCAGACTCCTCTCCAGGGGACCTTTTCTTTGAACTGTTTTACGACCTTTTCTTTGAACTGTTTTAATCAAAGGCAATGGCTGTTTACGACCCCCCTTCCTTAGAAACAGCTGTTGCCATGTAATCAGGGAAAGTCCAAATAAAAGAGGAGGCGTACAATCTTTCGTCAGAGCGTGGTGAGTCCAGACGTCTCTCCTCAATTGAGCCAAATTTAATTCTGTCTCTGTTTAATTCCTACCAAGAAGAAGGCTTGTAAAACTCCACTGTGTAGGATGGGAAGCAACATGAAGGTGTTCTGTTTCTTTGATGTATTGTAATCCACAGAATGATTTTGTCTTGACCTGAGAACTACAAAGCGGAGAGAAAGCAGGACCAGACTCCCCTGAAGGCGACCTTTTTTTTAAACTGTTTTACGACCTTTCCTTTGAACTGTTTTAATCAAAGGCGATGGCTGTTTACGACCCCACTCCCTTAGAAGCAGCTGTTGCCATGTAATCAGGGAAAGTCCAAATAAAAGAGGAGGCGTACAATCTTTCGTCAGAGCGTGGTGAGTCCAGAAGTCTCTCCTCAATTGAGCCAAATTTAATTCTGTCTCTGTTTAATTCCTACCAAGAAGAAGGCTTGTAAAACTCCACTGTGTAGGATGGGAAGCAACATGAAGGTGTTCTGTTTCTTTGATGTATTGTAATCCACCGAATGATTGTGTCTTGACCCGATAACTACAAAGCGGAGAGGAAGCAGGACCAAACTCCCCTGAAGGCGACCTTTTCTTTGAACTGTTTTACGACCTTTCCTTTGAACTGTTTTAATCAAAGGCCATGGCTGTTTACGACCCCCCTCCCTTAGAAACAGCTGTTGCCATGTAATCAGGGAAAGTCCAAATAAAAGAGGAGGCGTACAATCTTTCGTCAGAGCGTGGTGAGTCCAGAAGTCTCTCCTCAATTGAGCCAAATTTAATTCTGTCTCTGTTTAATTCCTACCAAGAAGAAGGCTTGTAAAACTCCACTGTGTAGGATGGGATGCAACATGAAGGTGTTCTGTTTCTTTGATGTATTGTAATCCACAGAATGATTTTGTCTTGACCCGAGAACTACAAAGCGGAGAGGAAGCAGGACCAAACTCCTGTGAAGGTGACCTTTTCTTTGAACTGTTTTACGACCTTTCCCTTGAACTGTTTTAATCAAAGGCGATGGCTGTTTACGACCCTCCTCCCTTAGAAACAGCTGTTGCCATGTAATCAGGGAAAGTCCAAATAAAAGAGGAGGCGTACAATCTTTCGTCAGAGCGTGGTGAGTCCAGAAGTCTCTCCTCAATTGAGCCAAATTTAATTCTGTCTCTGTTTAATTCCTACCAAGAAGAAGGCTTGTAAAACTACACTGTGTAGGATGGGAAGCAACATGAAGGTGTTCTGTTTCTTTGATGTATTGTAATCCACAGAATGATTTTGTCTTGACCCGAGAACTACAAAGCGGAGAGGAAGCAGGACCAAACTCCCGTGAAGGCGACCTTTTCTTTGAACTGTTTTACGACCTTTCCTTTGAACTGTTTTAATCAAAGGCGATGGCTGTTTACGACCCTCCTCCCTTAGAAACAGCTGTTGCCATGTAATCAGGGAAAGTCCAAATAAAAGAGGAGGCGTACAATCTTTCGTCAGAGCGTGGTGAGACTGTGCAAAGACTACAGTCCAGACGTCTCTCCTCGATTGAGCCATATTTAATTCTGTCTCTGTTTAATTTCTTGCTTTTTGTCTTGTTTAAGAGATGTCTTCAGTGTTTGAACCTGATAGAGGGGGGCGTAACAGAAAATAATTGATAAGCACTGTAAACTTGTTTAACCTGAACTTAAGAAAAGAGTGGAAAGAAACAACACAAGCAAGGACAGCACCAGAGGAAATCCATCATTCGGTGTCCTATCCTGGCGGGATAGAGAAAAGGGGTTTGTGTGCTTGACATTCTGGCCACACTTAAAGGGGATCTAGGATGATTTTCCACTTTTCTGACTTATGAATGCCATCCATCCATCCATTTTCTACTGCTTGTCCCACTTGAGGTCACGGGGGGTGCTGAAGAATATCCCAGTTGCACTCGGGCAGAAGGCAGTGTACACCCTGGACAAGTCGCCGCCTCATCGCAGGGCCAACACAGATAGACAGACAACATTCACACACTAGGGCCAATTTTAGTGTTACCAATCAACCTATCCCCAGGTGCATGTCTTTGGAGGTGGGAGGAAGCCGGAGTACCCGGAGGGAATCCACGTAGTCACGGGGGAGAACATGCAAACTCCACACAGAAAGACCCCGAGCCTGGAAAACGAACCCAGAACCTTCTTATTGTGAGGCACACGCACTAGCCCCTTTTCCACCGTGCTGCCATGACTTATGAGCGTTGTTACAATATTGGATACTCGTGTTTAACAATGCCAAAGCGTCAAATCCTAAGGTTTATACCTTTTGGCAGAAGCTTGCGCGCCGTTTCGGATGCCTCTTTTTGCAGGGTTTTACAGTCTGGCTACCCTGTGGCGTCTTATTTGGACATTAGGGCAAGCTCTTTGCAGAGGAAACACAAGAGAAAGTAAAATAAAGTATTCATTAAATCTGATGGTGGCATGTGCTTTAAGGGAGCTCTTTTTGGACTCTTGCCTATCGTTCACAATCCTTATGTAAAACACGAATACGCAAGTTTTTCTTTTTTAATGCATTCTACATAGGGATGTCCGATAATATCGGACTGCCGATATTTTAATGGGCCGATAAATGCTTTAAAATATATCGGAAATTATCGGTATCGGTTTCAAAATTATCTGTATCTGTTTCAGAAAGTAAAATTTATGACTTTTTAAAACGTTGCTGTGTACACGGACGTGGGGAGAAGTACAGAGCGCCAATAAACCTTAAAGGCACTGCCTTTGCGTGCCGGCCCAGTCACATAATAGGGAATGCAATACATACTTGGTCAACAGCCATACAGGTCACACTGAGGGTGGCCGTATAAACAACTTTAACACTGTTACAAATATGAGCCACACTGTGAACCCACATCAAACAAGAATGACAAACACATTTCGGGAGAACATCCGCACCGTAACACAACATAAACACAACAGAACAAATACCCAGAACCCCTTGCAGCACTAACTCTTCCGGGACGATGCAATATACACCCCATGCTACTACCCCCTCGCGCCCCACCTCAACCTCCTCATGCTCTCTCAGGGAGAGCATGTACCAAATTCCAAACTGCTGTTTTGAGGCATGTTAAAAAAAATAATGCACTTTTTGACTTCAATAATAAATATGGCAGTGCCATGTTGGCATTTTTTTTCCCATAACTTGAGTTGATTTATTTTGGGAAAACCTTGTTACATTGTTTAATGCATCCAGCGGGGTATCACAACAAAATTAGGCATAATAATGTGTTAATTCCATGACTGTATATATCGGTATCAGTTGATATCGGAATCGGTAATTAAGAGTTGGACAATATCGGAATATCGGATATCGGCAAAAAAGCCAGTATCGGACATCTCTAATTCTAAACATTAAATAAGTGTAATCAAAAGTCTGCCTACAATGCAGCCTATAGGAATCGCTCTAGTCCGCCTATAAAGCGCTCTAAAAACATCCAAACACCTTCATTAGGGTTTTTATATACTTATAAATATATATGTAATGTAGTAACAGGCTCATTTATATTAACATGTCATATTTACATATTTTGATCAGTTCCAAAATTTGGCGACGCATTCATTTAAAAAACATTTTTTTACATCACTAATTATTACTCACTGCATACTTCATGAGAGCCAACAGACATAGTTCATCATCACTTACTGTACAATGTCTGCTGTCATTAGGATGCCGACTGCTATTTAGATGAAGAATGACTCACAATTTTTAATTTTTTTCCTTTGTGTGGTGAAATTAACCTACGCATTTGACCCATCCCCTTGATCACCCCCTGGGAGGTGAGGGGAGCAGTGAGCGGCACCGGTGGCCACGCCCGAGAATAATTTTGGTGATTTAACCCCCAATTCCAACCCTTGATGCTGAGTGCCAAGCAGGGTGGTAATGGGTCCCATTTTTATAGTCTTTGGTATGACTCGGCCGGGGTTTGAACTCACGACCTACCACTCTAAATCCTTGCAAAGAAAAGGAT
Organism: Nerophis lumbriciformis; assembly: GCF_033978685.3. Taxonomy (NCBI): domain Eukaryota; kingdom Metazoa; phylum Chordata; class Actinopteri; order Syngnathiformes; family Syngnathidae; genus Nerophis; species Nerophis lumbriciformis. Next base: position 19,177,567 of record NC_084575.2, read on the forward strand.
GAAAAAGGTGTTTCTCGACATTCCTGGGTTTAATATTTGGATGCCAAAGTTGACCAACTTGTGAGAATGTGTCCTCATCTTTCTACTATCAAGGTGAGAGGCATTGTTTATGATCTACAATAAACGTTCAAGCTCCGAGGCGTGAACGTAGCCGCTGGTGTCAGTACAACAGCACAAGCTGTTAGCACCCCTCTGATCACAGCGCAGCTATAAATAGATTTTCTGCGATAGCGCTTATAATAACAATGTCACTAATACATGTGTGGAAGTCGCTTCCTAGCGGTCCCACTGACAGACACTTCACAGGCGTGCAAAGTTGAACAAAGTTTTTAATGCACATAGATTTTATCCAAGTCTTTCTTCCGCAGAACGTGACTTTTCAGTCACGTCCGTATCCTCTCTCCCCTCCTGCTCCCGGCCGCTTACTGTTAAAGACAACAGATGATTAGATTAACACGTACCACCTGTGAAATCTAATCACCTGCCAGCTGTGTCTCGCCGTCAGCCCATGCCCGGCCCCTATCCGATGGTGCTCGTCCTCAGCACCATAGACAGAGGCGGTGACCTTTGCTCCTGCAGGCGCGCTGGCCACATCTCCCTCCACAACTCGGTTAACATTTAAGTCACGAAATGTAAATTGAGTATTGTTGGTGCTTTTTGGACGGTTATTTGGAGGGCTTTATGGGCGGAATAGAGGACCTCCCATTGACTCAGACTTTACGTTTATTTACGAGTTAGAATGCATTAAAAAAATACATCTGATAGGCAAAATTACCCCCCAAAAAAGTGCATTTCCCCTTTAAGAACACTGACGTGCAACATGCAGTGACGCACATTTTATGCACTCTCTGAATCGATTGGACGGTGTGCAGGTGTGTGTTGTGACCAGGTGAATCTATATAATGTTTCTGAAGCTTATTTTCGCCCGTGTCTGGAAAAAAAAACAGCGGCGACGGCGACTTCAAGATATATTTTCATGTATACATTTATTTTTAAACTATACATTCTGATACTTTTGTGGAGGGTGAGTAGGCCCTGGTCTTAATTGCATTCTGGGAACGCCTCCCCTAATTTGTCCAGGGTGAACCCTACCTTCCGCTCGAGTGCAGCTGGAATAGGCTCCAGCCCCCCTGCAGCCCCAAAAGGTTCAAACGGTGGGAAATGGGTGGATGGTTTTCATACATAAAGTTACCCTGTTGCTCCAATATATTTTTCTAATATTGTGCAACACTTCAGACCACAGAACACTTTTCCACTTTGCATCAGTCCATCTTGTATGAGCTCGGGCCCAGCGAAGCCGGCGGCGTTTCTGGGTGTTGTTGATAAATGGCTTTTGCTTTGCATAGTAGAGTTTTAACTTGCGCTTACAGATGTAGCGACCAACTGTAGTTACTTGACAGTGGTTTTCTGAAGTGTTCCTGAGCCCATGTGGTGATATCCTTTAAACACTGATGTCGGTTTTTGATGCAGTACCACCTGATTGGTCTAAGGTCCGTAATATAATCGCTTTCGTGCAGTGATTTCTCCAGATTCTCTGAACCTTTTGATGATATTACGGACCGTAGATGGTGGAATCCCTAAATTCCTTGCAATAGCTGGTTGAGAAATGTTGTTCTTAAACTGTTGGACAATTTTCTCACGCATTTGTTCACAAAGTGGTAACCCTCGCCCCATCCTTGTTTGTGAATGACTGAGCATTTCATGGAAGCTGATTTTATACCCAATCATGGCACCCACCTGTTCCCAATTAGCCTGTTCACCTGTGGGATGTTCCAAATAAGTGTTTGATGAGCATTCCTCAACTTTCTCAGTCTTTTTTGCCACTTTTGCCAGGTTTTTTGAAACATGTTGCAGGCATCAAATTCCAAATGAGCTAATATTTGCAAAAAATAACTGTGTTTTCCAGTTCGAACGTTAAGTATATTGTCTTTGCAGTCTATTCAGTTGAATATAGGTTGAAAAAGATTAGCAAATAATTGTATTCTGTTTTTATTTTCGATTTACACAACGTGCCAACTTCACTGGTTTTGAGTTACTATTAAAAAGGTTACTATACATATGTTTTTGGGGTTTGATTTCAATAAAAGTGGGTCAAAACTGAAGATGTGGGTCTCGGGATGCACGTGACCAGCTTCTTTTTGCTCATCCACGATCTTGAAGACAGCAAACGCTGAAATATTTTCTCTTATTCCAAAAGGAAACCGGTAGCGTGAAATATGAGGGAACAACTGGGAATGTGGAACTATTAGAGAGGTAAAAGATGTGATGAACACGCAACAAAATTGTTTAGTTTGGCTTTACCGTCAGCATTCTGGTGTTGGGGATGACAGAGATATAATTTTTAGCCTGAAAAATAACTAAAATGACACTTCCCTCCCAGAATTGTTTATGTTTCTCTTATTTTTTTCCTGTATTGACATAGCTGCTCCTTCATTCCGGCCCGTCCTGTCCTGTCTTTTCACAAACACAGCCAGGTGCATGCTGGGAGTGCAGCAGCCAGCCAAACTTGTCATTTCAAGCCCTCACAGCTCAGAGGAATTGATGAATGTCAACACCTCATCTGAAGTGTGAGCAGATGGTCCAATAAATGGAATGTGGCTCCAAAATACAACTGATGGGGAAAATATTTTTTTGAAAAAAGTATGCTTTTAGGTGCTGGAATTTAGTGCATTTTGTTTTCCAGCACATTTGTGTAAACTTGATTTTGGTCAGATTTGGAAAAGTGGTGTCGTTTGTCACAAAAGGGGGAATTGTAAAATCCAGCTGTCGGATTTGACAGCTTTGGGTAACAGCTGACCTGTGCTCATGAATAGTAGGAGTGTACGGCAGATATGCATGCGTTTATATGAATTATCGCTGTCAAACGGTGAACATTTTTAATCACATTTAACACAGAGTTGGAGTGGATTAATTTCTATTAATCACAATTTCATTATGATACATTTTAAATCAATGTTAATCGGGTTTCATTTAGCATGGGCAAAAAGACTCAAGAAATACTTATTTATGCTTGTTTATGAACATATTTTTTTATCAATCAATCAATCAAAGTTTACTTATATAGCCCTTAACCACAAATGTCTCAAAGGGCTGCGATATATATTTTATTATCACAAAATGTTTTGTCTTTTTGTTATTCTTTATAAAAGCCATGAAATATGTCTCTGGACACAGGAGAACCTGAATTCTGACCAATATATGACCCTGTAACAACTTGTTATTGGACGATAACAACACAACAATAAGTGATTATTACATTTTAAGTGTAAATAGAACATGTTAAAACAGAAAGTGAGCAGATATTAACAGTAAATTAACAAGTAGATTAATAATCCATCATCATTTTGACAAAACAATAGAATGGGAAATGACACAATATGTTACTGCATTAGTCAGCAGTCAAACTAGGAGCTTTTGTTTGCTCACGTTGTCTCGTTTGTTCACCATCTTATTTAATGACAAATTATTTTAACGTAACGTATGTTTAACGTATCATAAGATTTTCTGTTCAAATAAAGCCAATAATGAAATTTTGTTGTGGTCCCCTTTTTTTTGAAAAGTATCGAAATACATATTATACAAATTTTTTTATATATATATATATATATATATATATATATATATATATATATATATATATACACACACACACACATATATATATATATACATACATATATACATATATATATATATATATATATATATATATATATATATATATATATATATATATATATATATATATACACACACATATATATATACATACATATATACATATATATATATATATATATATATATATATAAATTGTTGCGTTTGGACCAGTTGTTCCTCCCAGGGAATTCAAGTTTCTGGTCATCGCTCCCAAGCTCTTTACGACACTTAAAGCTGAGTAAAAGAACCACCAGAGACAGAATAGGTATTTTGTAATATATTTGCAAAGCTTTTTAAATATAAATGAGACCAGTCCAGCATAGAACATTCCATCGCGCAGCTAAGATGGTCTGATCTCAAATATGGAAACCTTCTCTTCTATAAAGTCTCTCTCCCTCCCACCCTCGTTGTCTTGTCTTTCCAGCCCAAACACATGCCCGTTGTCCTCCGCATCTGGACAGAAGAATAGATAAGAAGAAGGAGTATCTCTCTTTCTTACATTCCATACCCAAGGTTAGCACACAGTATTTGCAGACAACCAAAAGACCACAATTGGAAGAAAAACACTAGCTGTTTTGCAATATGATTATGAAATTAAAGAAGTAACACTTAAATACAGATATATGTAAATATCTGCCTCCGACAATATATATATATATATATATATATATATATATATATATATATATATATATATATATACATGTATGTATGTATCTATAAATACATACACACATACATACATATTATATATATTTACACATATACATGTATGTATGTATGTATGTATGTATATATAAATACATACATACATACATACATACAGACGCATTCTTCCAAAAGCGCATTGGTGAGGTCACACACTGATGATGTTGGTCGAGAAGGCCTGGCTCTCAGTCTCCGTTCTAATTCATCCCAAAGGTGTTCTATCGGGTTCAGGTCAGGACTCTGTGCAGGCCAGTGAAGTTTATCCGCACCAGACTTTGTCATCCATGTCTTTATGGACCTTGCTTTGTGCACTGGTGCCCAGTCATGTTGGAAGAGGAAGGGGCCCGCTCCAAACTGTTCCCACAAGGTTGGGAGCATGGAATTGTCCAAAATGTTTTGGTGTCTTGGAGCAGTCAAAGTTAATTTCACTGGAACTAAGGAGCCAAGCCAAACTCCTGAAAAACAACCCCACACCATAATTCCTCCTCCACCAAATTTTACACTCGGCACAATGCACTGTACTATATATACAGTATATACTGTATATATATACACACACATACGTATATAATGATAATAAATCATATGTATATATTTTATACAAATATTACTATTGGGACAACCCTAATACATACATAATCTCCATTTTTGCTACATGAGGCCCCTGGTCTTGTCTATAAAAGCGTGTTTCATCATGTTTTCCTGCCGGTACTCTACGCAGACAAGGGGCCCCTGCATGATTGTACCACTCCTTCATGCCCATCTCTTGCTATAAAAGAAGTCTGTGTTAAAAGTGATGGGACTCCTCTCTCAATTTGTAAGTCTAATGAAAATCCAACACCTCCCTACCGGCTGCCTCCCTTATCTGCAGATCCCTGCCACGACAACGAGAAGAGAAGAAATCCGGTGAAGTGAAAGGAGACTGTAAGAGCCCTTATCGGAGCTGAGATATCATGTTACCGCTGGGTTGACAGATTCTGGTTGTGAGCCGTCCCATTGAAGGGAGAAAAAAAACAGTCTCTTTCATTGTGAGTTCCACCGGCCCGAGGTCTTCTCACACCGAAAGGTATGGTGATATGATCGGAACAGTCTGGGGACCTAATCACACCTGTGGGAGGTCCAACATTGGGGTTATCGTGGCATCCGTCAACTCCCCTCGTGTTGGGGAGGCAGCGAAAGCCTGGAAGTTGAAGAGGTCCTCACGGATTATATTGCTTTTAAAACCGATACATATCAGAAAAAAGACGAGGAGGGCCTTTTCACAGTGTCACACCAATTGTGTACCTATAGAGCTTTATTTGTCCTCTGTAATCACAAAATCACTGGGAGTGAACGTCGACCATATGAACGCAGACAGTGCTGACTTTGAAGAATAGACTACCGTGTATCCTCCCTGTTACTTTACGCCATCTATCACGCCACGTAATCTGGACCTATGCATGGTCCTGACTTGCTGATAGCCAAAGGTTAAAACCATCTAAATGGGACAGCAGGGAGAAAGATACTATTGTGGAACAATGCCATCTGTCCATAAATCTGGCCTTTTTTTGGGCAACACAACCACATGTTGTCACAACGTGGTTTTCGCTTACTGCGGGGTCGTTCTCCCAGGAAGGCAAACGGATGACTCCGGACAGGACTTGCAGGTAGGAACATGATTACATTTTAAGAAACACTGAACGAGGTACAAAACAGAAAACAACCCGAAGGCAAGCGTGCCTATCACAAGCGGAAGCTAAGGCAAAAACTTAGGACATAAAACTGTAGACATGAACCTCACGAAACTGTGGCATGAAACAAACATGAAACTGTGGCATGAAACAAACACGAAACTGTGGCATGAAACAACTAGCATTAACTATGGCATAGAACAAACACGAACTGTGGCATGAAACAACTAGCATTAACTATGGCATAGAACAAACACGAACTGTGGCATGAAACAACTAGCATTAACTATGGCATAGAACAAACACGAACTGTGGCATGAAACAACTAGCATTAACTATGACATAGAACAAACACAAACTGTGGCATGAAACAACTAGCATTAACTATGGCATAGAACAAACACAAACTGTGGCATGAAACAACTTACTGCGGGGTCGTTCTTCCAGGAAGGCAAACGGACGACTCCGGACAGGACTTGCAGGTAGGAACATGATTTGATTTTAAGAAACACTCAACGAGGTACAAAACAGAAAACAACCCGAAGGCAAGCGTGCCTATCGCACGCGGAAGCTAAGGCAAAAACTTAGGACATGAAACTGTAGACATGAACCTCACGAAACTGTGGCATGAAACAAACACGAAACTGTGGCATGAAACAAACACGAAACTGTGGCATGAAACAACTAGCATTGACTATGGCATAGAACAAACACAAACTGTGGCATGAAACAACTTACTGCGGGGTCGTTCTCCCAGGAAGGCAAACGGACGACTCCGGACAGGACTTGCAGGTAGGAACATGATTACATTTTAAGAAACACTGAACGAGGTACAAAACAGAAAACAACCCGAAGGCAAGCGTGCCTATCACACGCGGAAGCTAAGGCAAAAACTTAGGACATAAAACTGTAGACATGAACCTCACGAAACTGTGGCATGAAACAAACATGAAACTGTGGCATGAAACAAACACGAAACTGTGGCATGAAACAACTAGCATTAACTATGGCATAGAACAAACACGAACTGTGGCATGAAACAACTAGCATTAACTATGGCATAGAACAAACACGAACTGTGGCATGAAACAACTAGCATTAACTATGACATAGAACAAACACAAACTGTGGCATGAAACAACTAGCATTAACTATGGCATAGAACAAACACAAACTGTGGCATGAAACAACTTACTGCGGGGTCGTTCTCCCAGGAAGGCAAACGGACGACTCCGGACAGGACCTGCAGGTAGGAACATGATTACATTTTAAGAAACACTGAACGAGGTACAAAACAGAAAACAACCCGAAGGCAAGCGTGCCTATCACACGCGGAAGCTAAGGCAAAAACTTAGGACATAAAACTGTAGACATGAACCTCACGAAACTGTGGCATGAAACAAACATGAAACTGTGGCATGAAACAAACACGAAACTGTGGCATGAAACAACTAGCATTAACTATGGCATAGAACAAACACGAACTGTGGCATGAAACAACTAGCATTAACTATGGCATAGAACAAACACGAACTGTGGCATGAAACAACTAGCATTAACTATGACATAGAACAAACACAAACTGTGGCATGAAACAACTAGCATTAACTATGGCATAGAACAAACACAAACTGTGGCATGAAACAACTTACTGCGGGGTCGTTCTTCCAGGAAGGCAAACGGACGACTCCGGACAGGACTTGCAGGTAGGAACATGATTTGATTTTAAGAAACACTCAACGAGGTACAAAACAGAAAACAACCCGAAGGCAAGCGTGCCTATCGCACGCGGAAGCTAAGGCAAAAACTTAGGACATGAAACTGTAGACATGAACCTCACGAAACTGTGGCATGAAACAAACACGAAACTGTGGCATGAAACAAACACGAAACTGTGGCATGAATCAACTAGCATTAACTATGGCATAGAACAAACACAAACTGTGGCATGAAACAACTAGCATTAACTATGGCATAGAACAAACACGAACTGTGGCATGAAACAACTAGCATTAACTATGGCATAGAACAAACACAAACAGTGGCATGAAACAACTAGCATTAACAATGGCATAGAACAAACACGAACTGTGGCATGAAACAACTTACTGCAGGGTCGTTCTCCCAGGAAGGCAAACGGATGACTCCGGACAGGACTTGCAGGTAGGAACATGATTTAATTTTAAGAAACACTCAACGAGGTACAAAACAGAAAACAACCCGAAGGCAAGCGTGCCTATCGCACGCGGAAGCTAAGGCAAAAACTTAGGACATGAAACTGTAGACATGAACCTCACGAAACTGTGGCATGAAACGAACACGAAACTGTGGTATGAAACAAACACGAAACTGTGGCATGAAACAACTAGCATTAACTATGGCATAGAACAAACACAAACGGTGGTATTAAACAACTAGCATTAACTATGGCATAAAACAAACACGAACTGTGGCATGAAACAACTAGCATTAACTATGGCATAAAACAAACACGAACTGTGGCATGAAACAACTAGCATTAACTATGGCATAGAACAAACACGAACTGTGGCATGAAACAACTAGCATTAACTATGGCATAAAACAAACACGAACTGTGGCATGAAACAACTAGCATTAACTATGGCATAGAACAAACACAAACTGTGGCATGAAACCAATAATGACGCCAGGACGACTGACTGGCAAAGGCAGGCTTAAATAGTCCTCTGATTAGAAGCAGGTGCGTGACCCGAACACCAGAGGCAGGTGAAAATCATAAGTAGCCATGGTAACTAAAACCAACTCAGGTGTCAAACACGAACTAAAAGAGTCCCAAACTAACAGAACATAACAAAAACATGATCCGGACCACGGATCATGACACATGGAGACACGGAAACCTTGTCCACATGCTGTTTACTTGGTCTTAATCAGGGATGCACCAGAAAGAAAATTCTTGGTCGAAACTGAAAATTGTCAGGAAGTATTGGTGACGAACCCCAAGATGCAGAGATGGCAGGTTTGATGCAGGGAAACTTGACTTTAATGCAGGGGTGTCGAAGTCATTTTAGCCCAGGGGCCGCATGGAGGAAAATCTGTTCCCAAGTGGAGCCGTAATGGTAAAATCATGGCATGATAACTTAAAAGTAAAGACAACTCTATGTTGTTTTCTTTGTTTTACGTTGGCAATAAATGGAACAAGCGCATTCTGAAAACGTACAAATCATAAATAAATTCTCTGGACAAAACACCTTAAGTTTGTTGAAAATTCTGAGGAAATTGGTAGAGATGTCCGATAATATCGGACTGCCGATATTATCGGCCGATAAATGCTTTAAAATGTAATATCGGAAATTATTGGTATCGGTTTCAAAATTATCGGCATCGGTTTCAATAAGTAAAATTTATGACTTTTAAAAACGCCGCTGTGTACACGTACGTAGGGAGAAGTACAGAGCGCCAATAAACCTTAAAGGCACTGCCTTTGCGTGCCGGCCCAGTCACATAATATCTACGGCTTTTCACACACACAAGTGAATGCATAGCATACTTGGTCAACAGCCATACAGGTCACACTGAGGGTGGCCGTATAAAGAACTTTAACACTGTTACAAATATGCGCCACACTGTGAAAACATCACCAAACAAGAATGACAAACACATTTCAGGAGAACATCCGCACCGTAACACAACATAAACACAACAGAACAAATACCCAGAACCCCTTGCAGCACTAACTCTTCCGGGACGCTGCAATATACACCCCCTGCTACCCCCTACCCCCGAACCCCCACACCTCAACCCCGCCCCCCCAACCCCGCCCACCTCAACCTCCTCATGCTCTCTCAGGGAGAGCATGTCCCAAATTCCAAGCTGCTATTTTGAGGCATGTTAAAAAAAAAAAAAAACATTTTGTGACTTCAATAATAAATATGGCAGTGCCATGTTGGCATTTTTTTTCCAAAACTTGAGTTGATTTATTTTGGAAAACCTTGTTACATTGTTTAATGCATCCAGCGGGGCATCATAACAAAATTAAGCATAATAATGTGTTAATTCCACGACTGTATATATCGGTATCGGTTGATATCGGAATCGGTAATTAAGAGTTGGACAATATCGGAATATTGGATATCGGCAAAAAAGCCATTATCGGACATCTCTAGAAATTGGTGAAGCTTCAAAAACACAATGATCTTAGACTTGGTCTCAGTGTATCTACAAAGCCAGGATTAAACCTTGAGTCACAGTCTTTTTGGGATTGAACAAAAAAAACACAACATGTAAACTCTTCGAGGTATCAAATACCTCCCTTGTCATGTCCACGTATTACTCCAGAGCTAACTCAACAAACCGAAGGAAACGGAGGTTAAAACTATTCAAAAGGGTTAAGATAATCAATCAATCAATCAATCAATCTTTATTTATATAGCCCTAAATCACAAGTGTCTCAAAGGGCTGCACAAGCCACAACGACATCCTCGGTACAAAGCCCACATACGGGCAAGGAAAAACTCACCCCAGTGGGACGTCGATGTGAATGACTATGAGAAACCTTGGAGAGGACCGCATATGTGGGTAACCCCCCCCCCTCTAGGGGAGACCGAAAGCAATGGATGTCGAGTGGGTCTGACATAATATTGTGAGAGTCCAGTCCATAGTGGATCCAACATAATAGTAAGAGTCCAGTCCATAGTGGGGCCAGCAGGACACCATCCCGAGCGGAGACGGGTCAGCAGCGTAGAGATGTTCCCAGCCGATGCACAGGCGAGCGGTCCACCCCGGGTCCCGACTCTGGACAGCCAGCACTTCATCCATGGCCACCGGACCTGTGCCCCCCCCCCTCAAGGAAAAGGGGAGCAGAGGAGAAAAGAAAAGAAACGGCAGATCAACTGGTCTAACAGGGGGGCTATTTAAAGGCTAGAGTATACAAATGAGTTTTAAGATGGGACTTAAATGCTTCTACTGAGGTAGCATCTCTAATTGTTACCGGGAGGGCATTCCATAGTACTGGAGCCCGAATAGAAAACGCTCTATAGCCCGCAGACTTTTTTGGGCTCTGGTAATCACTAATAAGCCGGAGTTCTTTGAACGCAGATTTCTTGCCGGGACATATGGTACAATGCAATCGACAAGATAGGACGGAGCTAGACCGTGTAGTATTTTATACGTAAGTAGTAAAACCTTAAAGTCACTTCTTAAGTGCACAGGAAGCCAATACAGGTGAGCCAGTATAGGCGTAATATGATCAAACTTTCTTGTTCTTGTCAAAAGTCTAGCAGCCGCATTTTGTACCAACTGTAATTTTTTAATGCTAGACATAGGGAGACCCGAAAATAATATGTTACAGTAGTCGAGACGAGACGTAACGAATGCATGAATAATGATCTCAGCGTCGCTAGCGGATAAAATAGAACGAATTTTAGCGATATTACGGAGATGAAAGAAGGCCGTTTTAGTAACACTCTTAATGTGTGACTCAAAGGAGAGAGTTGGGTCGAAGATAATACCCAGATTCTTTACTGATTCGCCTTGTGTAATTGTTTGGTTGTCAAATGTTAAGGTGGTATTATTAAATAAATGTCGGTGTTTAGCAGGACCGATAATCAGCATTTCCGTTTTCTTAGTGTTGAGTTGCAAGAAGTTAGCGGACATCCATTGTTTAATTTCATTAAGACACGCCTCCAGCTGACTACAATCCGGCGTGTTGGTCAGCTTTAGGGGCATGTAGAGTTGGGTGTCATCAGCATAGCAATGAAAGCTAACACCGTATTTGCGTATGATGTCGCCTAGCGGCAGCATGTAAATACTAAAGAGTGCAGGGCCAAGAACCGAACCCTGAGGAACTCCGCACGTTACCTTAACATAGTCCGAGGTCACATTATTATGGGAGACGCATTGCATCCTGTCAGTAAGATAAGAGTTAAACCACGACAAAGCTAAGTCTGACATACCAATACGTGTTTTGATACGCTCTAATAAAATATTATGATCGACGGTATCGAAAGCAGCGCTAAGATCAAGAAGCAGCAACATAGATGACGCATCAGAATCCATCGTTAGCAGTAGATCATTAGTCATTTTTGCGAGGGCTGTCTCCGTAGAGTGATTTGCCCTGAAACCGGATTGAAAAGGTTCACAGAGATTGTTAGACACTAAGTGTTCATTTAGCTGCTGTGTGACAATTTTTTCGAGGATTTTCGAAATAAAGGGAAGGTGGGACACCGGTCGGTAGTTTACCATGAGGTCAGGATCAAGGTTAGGTCTTTTGAGCAGAGGATGAATAACTGCTTTCTTGAATGCTAGGGGAACAGTGCCAGAGGAAAGTGATAAGTTTATAATATTTAGCACTGATGGACCTAATAATACAAAAAGCTCCTTGATAAGTTTCCCAGGAAGTGGGTCAAGTAAACATGTTGTTTGTTTTATCCCACTTACACGCTGTAATAGTTCCTCTATTGGGGCGGTATAGCTCGGTTGGTAGAGCGGCCGTGCCATCAACTTGAGGGTTGCAGGTTCGATCCCCGCTTCCGCCATCCTAGTCACTGCCGTTGTGTCCTTGGGCAAGACACTTTACCCACTTGCTCCCAGTGCCACCCACACTGGTTTAAATGTAACTTAGATATTGGGTTTCACTATGTAAAGCGCTTTGAGTCACTTGAGAAAAAGCGCTATATAAATGTAATTCACTTCACTTCACACTTCACTCTAATGTTATTTCATCAAAAAGAGAGAGACTATTTTGTATTGCAGTATCCGTCGTAGATACAGTTGTATCTGTGTTCATAGAACCCAGTTGTAGCTGGGATGCGTTGTCTTTAATCTCCTTTCTAATGAGTTCAATTTTCTTATTAAAGAAATTCATAAAGTCATCTGCCGAGTGGGTGGAGCTATTGGGAGGAGTCCCTTGTTGGGTTAGCGATGCTACTGTACTAAACAAAAATTTAGGGTCGTTTTTGTTGAGGCGGATGAGATTTGAGTAATATTTAGCTTTAGCTAAGGTAAGCATGCGTTTATACGATATTAAACTATCACTCCATGCTTGATGGAAAACCTCAAGCTTGGTCGCGCGCCATTTGCGTTCCAACTTTCTACATGATAATTTATAAGCTCTGGTTTCCTCTGTAAACCATGGGGTGCGCCTTTTAGGGGCCCTTTTTTGTTTTAGCGGTGCTATACTATCAATGGTTTTGCGCAGGGCATTGTCAAAGTTGTTAGTGAGGTTATCAATAGAGCCGACATAATTTGGGAATGGTGCCATTACCGAAGGCAGTAGGTCAGCAAGAGTCATCGTTGTGGCGGCATTAATGTTGCGGCTGCTATAGCAGTTATTATTATTATTAGTTTGTTGACAATGAGTCAGAACTTCGAATTTTATAAGGTAATGATCAGACATTACTTTAGTATACGGGAGTACCATAACTTTGGAGGTGGTGACACCCCTGACCAGCACTAGATCTATCGTATTGCCGTTGCGATGCGTAGGTTCATTTATTATTTGTGTAAGACCACAGCTATCAATTATAGTCTGGAGCGCCACGCACTGAGGGTCCGATGGGGTATTCATATGGATATTAAAGTCCCCCATTATGATTATATTGTCTGCGTGCGTCACTAGATCAGCAACGAACTCTGAGAATTCATTAATAAAGTCCGAGTAGGGCCCTGGGGGGCGGTAGATAACAGCCATATCGAGAGGCAGCGGTGCGACAGACCTCATAGTAAGCACCTCAAACGATTTGTATTTATTATTTAGGTTAGGGGTAAGATAAAGATAACTTTTCTCGTGTTTGACAGAGACATTTTGGGGCAACGAGGATGCCAAATGACCATGTGTTCCACGCAGAAGACAGAACAGCAGGTTTTAAGTTCCATGTGGGTGGAGGAGGAGGAGCCGCAGTCACCCTTTACTGCGTACCTCTTGCTTGGCCACGGTATAAACAGTTTGCTTGCCTAACAGAATTGCTATTGTGACACCCAGTGGACACATTTAGAACAGCAGTTTCTTTCGTTAAAAAAAAAAAGCAGTTCATTTTAATACTTGGCAAACTCATCAGGCGGACTGGAGAAAACCTGTTCGCGTGCCGTACGTTTGACACCCCTTCTTTAATGTAAAAAAATGCAGGGAAAACACAAACCAGGAACCAGGAGACCGGATACCAGGAAAGCAGGCAACAGGATTCAAGGAAAACTGGAGACAGCAAACAGTCTACAGCATACAATACTCCAGCACTGACTGGAGGGCGAGGCAGGTATAAATAGTAGCCTGATTGGCAATTGCCACCAAGGTGTGCCAGGCTGCCAATCAGGGACAGGTGAGGGAAACGAGCGCTCAGGGAGACGTGCAGGAACTGGAACCAAAATAAGAGCGCTGACAGGAAATAAAACACAAACACAGAGGGAAAACCCAAACATAACCAAACTGTCAGTGACAAGCCTGACAAAAATGAGGAAACAAAGACCGAAAACCAATATCGTTCCTATTTCATGGCCATGACCATGTGTGCAGGGTTGCCAACTCGCCGACTTTGTGGCTAAATCTGGCGACTTTTCAATCGTCTTGGCGACTTTTTTGGAAACAGCTACTGGTATACTTGCCAACCCTGCCGGAATTTCCGGGAGACTCCCGAAATTAAAATTTTCTCCCAAAAATCTCCCGAAATTCAGGCGGAGCTGGAGGCCACGCCCCCTCCAGCTCCATGTGGACCTGAGTGACGTGTTGACAGCCTGTTCACACGTCCGCTTTCCCACAATATAAACAGCTAATGATGGAGGGCGAGTTCTTGGTTTCCTATGTGGGTTTATTGTTAGGCAGTTTCATTAACGTCCTCCCAGCGTGGCAACAACACACAACAACAGCAGTCAAGTTTTCGTCTACCGTAAAGCAGTTCGTCTGCCGTAAACAGCAATGTTGTGACACTTTTAAACAGGACAATACTGCCATCTACTGTACATGCATATGTGACCCACCCATAATGTGTCACATTTTTGTGTTGATTTATTTATTTTATTTTGTGGTTTGAATTCGTTTTTGGAGCTGTCATTACACATTTATCAGTATTCACATTGGTCAGTAGGGGGCAGTAGGGCGTTTCTTCCCAATTCAATGCTATCACCTGCAGACAGGAAGTGTCTTGTCATTCTGATGAGCGCGACCAGTCTGTGAACAATTGAAACGTCCTGTGTGCTTTTTCCTCCTGTATAACAGGTTAGTTTTGGTGAATCAACTCACTGAATAATATCCATGTGATCTTTATAAGTTTAAGTACACATTCTGATGGTGGAGCCTAACTCTAAAGTGTTTGTGAGTTGTAGTTTGTATTTGTGAATGAATCCAGTGCACAGCTGCAGTAATCAATACAAAAAGGCGACGTGAGTGCGCAATGTTTATATAGGAACTTCTGATCCTAATTCAGACTCCCAAATTAGAGCTCCCGTTTTCTTATTGATTTTATAATATATATTTGTATAATGTGTGTGTTCTGAAATAGTGACAGAGAATAGAACAAGGATGGACAATTCAACCCTTAACTCAACAATGAGTAGATGAGTGTTTTGTGTGTGTATAAGTGTAAATAAATTAACGCTGAAATTCAAGTATTTCTTTTATTCATATATATATATATATATATATATATATATATATATATATATATATATATATATGTATATATATATATATATATATATATATATGTATATATATATATATATATATATATATGTATATGTAATAAAATATATATATATATATATATATATATATATATATGTATATATATATATATATATATATATATATATATATATATATATATATAGCTAGAATTCACTGAAAGTCAAGCATTTCTTATATATATATATATCTTAACCATGCCCCCAACCACGACCCCGCCCCACCCCCGACCACGCTTCCACCCCCCCACCTCCCGAAATCGGAGGTCTCAAGGTTGGCAAGTATGGCTACTGGTGACAAATCTAGCAACTTTTTCCAGTGTAATTGGAGACTTATTTTTGCGTCTTGGAGACTCCAGGTAAGAGGTGTCAAACGTACGGCCCGCAAACAGGTTTTATCCGGCCCGCGTGATGAGTTTGCCAAGTATAAAAATGAGCCGAAATTTTTGAATGAAAGAAACTGCTGTTCTAAATGTGTCCACTAGATGTCGCAATAGCAATTATTTGTATCTATGTAGATCGGTGGTTCTTAACCTGGGTTCGATCGAACCCTAGGGGTTCGGGGAGTCGGCCTCAGGGGTTCGGTGGAGGTCGAGACACACCCGATTCATCGTGTAAATAAAAACTCTCCCTATCGTCGTATTATGGATACGGCAACAGCAGAAGTCACACTGGTTTTCAGGTGTGTAATTTGTTGTGAGTTCATGCACTGTGTTGGTTTTGTTCTTTAACAAGGTGATGTTCATGCATGGTTCATTTTGAGCACCAGTAAAAAAAAACATATTATTTTTCACTAAAGAAGGGTTCGGTGAATGCGCATATGAAACCGGTGGGGTTCGGTACCTCCAACAAGGTTAAGAACCACTGATGTAGATGATGCTACATATGTAAAAAAATAAATAAACCACATGATGTTAGTGCACCAGTCGAGGAAAATGAGCAAACTACATAAATAATACTGTAATTTGATTTTGATATCATTTTTTTATATTGATAGATTGAAAATGAACACCAATGAGTTGACTGATTACATTATCACATAATTTATTCAGAAAGTATAAATGACGACAAATAAAGGTAGAATACTATTAACCGCAACATGTAGGTGTAAAAACTCCAACATTATGATTTGTACATTTTCAGAATGTGCTTGGTTTTTTTTTAAACAAAGAAAACAATCTGAAGTTGTCTTTATTTTTAAGTTATCGTGCCGTGATTTTTCCAGTCCGGCCCACTTGGAAGTAGATTTTTATCCATGATTTTGACACCCCTGCTCTAGGTGAAAGCACGCAGCGGCCACAGTCCTCAACGAGCACAACAGACTTTTATGGCACGTTCCATTAGTACTGGGAAGTCTGAATTTCCGAGTCTCCAGCCGGAAGTTTCGACTGGAACCCCGAATTTGATTTGCCTACTCAGTCACTCACTCACCTGGTCTGTGTGTGTGTGTGTGTGTGTGTGTGTGTGTGTGTGTGTGTGTGTGTGTGTGTGTGTGTGTGTGTGTGTGTGTGTGTGTGTTCTAGCAATGCTTACCTAATGGGGACATCGCTCTGTTTACACAGTCACCTTTAGGGGACCTCTGACGGTATGGGGACAAAAAAACAGGTCCCCTAAAGCAGTGGTCCCCAACCTTTTTGTAACTGCGGACCGCTCAACGCTTGAAAATTTGTATAGTATTTTTTTTTTTTTTTCATAAAAAAATACAATCATGTGTGCTTACGGACTGTATCCCTGCAGACTGTAATGATCTATATTGATATATAATGTAGGAACCAGAATATTAATAACAGAAAGAAACAACCCTTTTGTGTGAATGAGTGTGAATGAGTGTAAATGGGGGAGGAAGGTTTTTTGGGTTGGTGCACTAATTGTAAGTGTATCTTGTGTTTTTTATGTTGATTTAATAAAAATAAAAAAAAATAAAAAAATAAAAATATTTCTTGTGCGAACCGGTACTGGGCTGCGGCCCGGTGGTTGGGGACCACTGCCCTAAAGGGAAACCTTTTTAAATGATAGTCAGATCCATTCTGAAGATGCCTAAGTGATTTTTAAGCTTTGGGCCATAAAACATGTTTACTGGTTAGTTTGAGTGTGAGACATTTGCACAGCAGCCCCCTAATCGGGCTGTAGCTGGTACTGCACTCGCTGCTCTGCTCACACTTTTTCCGTGTATAGTTAATCACTTCCACCTGGTCCCCATAAGGAAGGTGGTTATTAATAATACTGTGATTCTGTATGGTTTCCATCCTTAGTTAAAACTAATATATTTTTCCAAAAACAAAAATATAGTTTAGTGTTCCTTAGGATGACATTTTCATACAGCATGATTATAAAACATTATTACTTTAAAGTATGATTCACATTCAGGATTGTCCATCCTTCTATAAATGGTAGTTGGAGTTGCAGACAACTTCTTTTCTGCTAAATAGCAGTTTTCAGTGATGTCACAGAAGATGCAGGATTTGCTTTAACATTTAAGTGGTGAAACTTCCTTTAAGAGGACAGCTGTGGCGCTGTATTCTAAGGATCATGTCATATTTAATTTGAACTTTTTTTTTAAATGGTCCTCAGTAGTCATGTACAAATTTGTGTGAATTATGCAAAATTATTTAAATTTGGTCCCCATGAACCATATCAAAGGCCTACTGAAACCCACTACTACCGACCACACAGTCTGATAGTTTATATATCAATGATGAAATCTTAACATTGCAACACAGCAACTTTAGCTTACTAAAGTGCAATTTTAAATTTTGCGCGAAATATCCTGCTGAAAACGTCTCGGTATGATGACGTCAGCGCGTGACGTCACGGATTGTAGAGGACATTTTGGGACAGCATGGTGGCCAGCTATTAAGTCGTCTGTTTTCATCGCAAAATTCCACAGTATTCTGGACATCTGTGTTGGTGAATCTTTTGCAATTTGTTCAATGAACAATGGAGACAGCAAAGAAGAAAGCTGTAGGCGTTAAGCGGTGTATTGCGGCAGGTGTTGTGCCGGATAACGCACCCCCGCCGTAGAATGCACCCCCTGACTGTTGTGCCGGATAACACAGCCGGTGTTTCATTGTTTACATTCCCGGAAAATGACAGTCAAGCTTTACCATTGGCCTGTGGAGAACTGGGACAACAGAGACTCTTACCAGGAGGACTTTGAGTTGGATGCACAGACGCGGTACCGTGAGTACGCATGCAGCTGCGGCTTCCAAACATTTGATCGCTTGCCCGTACGTGCGTGCCGCTATGTGCATGTCATGTACATAACTTTGGGGAAATATATGTGCTGTATGAACTTTGGGGAGGTGAACGGTACTTTGGGCTGTGGGATTGAGTGTGTTGTGCAGGTGTTTGAGTTGTATTGGCGGGTTATATGGACGGGAGGGGGGAGGTGTTTGTTATGCGGGATTAATTTGTGGCATATTAAATATAAGCCTGGTTGTGTTGTGGCTAATAGAGTATATATATGTCTTGTGTTTATTTACTGTTTTAGTCATTCCCAGCTGAATATCAGGTCCCACCCGCCTCTCACAGCATCTTCCCTATCTGAATCGCTCCCACTGCCCTCTAGTCCTTCACTCTCACATTCCTCATCCACAAATCTTTCATCCTCGCTCAAATTAATGGGGAAATCGTCGCTTTCTCGGTCCGAATCGCTCTCGCTGCTGGTGGCCATGATTGTAAACAATGTGCAGATGTGAGGAGCTCCACAACCTGTGACGTCACGCGCATATCGTCTGCTACTTCCGGTACAGACAAGGCTTTTTTATCAGCGACCAAAAGTTGCGAACTTTATCGTCGATGTTCTCTACTAAATCCTTTAAGCAAAAATATGGCAATATCGCGAAATGATCAAGTATGACATAGAATGGACCTGCTATCCCCGTTTAAATAAGAACATCGCATTTCAGTAAGCCTTTAACTCTTTTTCCCCAGGGTCCCCAGTAAGAATGATCCGCATGATAGGGTGGTCCCCACAAGTGATGATCAAAAACTTGGTCCCCATTCCAAATGATAACCAGTATGTGTGTGTGTGTGTGTGTGTATATCTCACTGTGACAAAAGTTGAACATCTCGCTGGCTAACTCATAATGTCAGGGCAGAGAGAAGAGCCACACACCTCCAGACTACAAATGAAATGCACATGTCCAAAGCTGGCACTTTTTCCGCCTTGGTTTACAGAGCGAGATGTAAATATTTCTTCACTGTCATGTCAAGCTAATATAAATCACTGCAAAGTCCCAATTCCATCGTTCATGTTAATGAACCAGTCATTAGATTTGGTTCGTTAGTGAACGTCACAACCCTTCATTTTTTTTAATCAAACGTCATACTTCCACATTTAACAATGCAGAACAAAATTGATTTAAAAAAAACGACTAAGAATCAAAAGAAAATAGTTAATTTGCCGTTCTAATCATACTTAACTTTTTTTTTAAACTCACTTCTGTATGTCTCCTGCAGCGTCCTTTGCAAACATTATGCAAATAAGGCGATGATGTCATCTTGCGACTTCTAGTTCAGCCAATTGCTACTTTCCTCGCTGAGGAGTTAGCATCACTGTATGTGTGTTAACCTCATTAAAATCTAGCAATTGTAATAGCATAAATTAACATGTCAAAAGTAATACAAAAAAAATCTGATTAATCACACTTTTCAATTTGGATTAATTGTGCTATATCACAGCAACTTACTTGTAATTACCGTACATTTCGGACTATAAGTCACAGTTTTTTTCATAATTTGGCTGGGGGTGCGACTTATACTCAGGAGCGACTTATGTGTGAAATTATTAACACATTACCGTAAAATATCAAATAATATTATTTAGCTCATTCACGTAAGAGACTAGACGTATAAGATTTCATGGGATTTAGCAATTAGGAGTGACAGATTGTTTGGAAAACGTATAGCATGTTCTATATGTTATAGTTATTTGAATGACTCTTACCATAATATGTTACGTTAACATACCAGGCACGTTCTCAGTTGGTTATTTATGCCTCATATAACGTACACTTATTCAGCCTGTTGTTCACTATTCTTTATTTATTTTAAATTGCCTTTCAAATGTCTATTCTTGGTGTTGGGTTTTTTCAAATAAATTTCCCCAAAAAATGCGACTTACACTCCAGTGCGACTTATATATGTTTTTTTTCTTCTTTATTATGCATTTTCGGCAGGTGCGACTTATACTCCGGTGCGACTTATACTCCGAAAAATACGGTAATCATGATTAATCACAGTAAATTACTTGCGATTATTTTTTAAATTTACAGTTAAATTAAATGTTTACATAATTTTAATTAATCTAAAAAAAGACCATACTATTGTGACAAATGCAATTTTACCTTAGAATCTCATGTAAGATGTAAAGGATAGACTTTGATTTATCCCACAAT
This sequence comes from Nerophis lumbriciformis, assembly GCF_033978685.3. Classification (NCBI taxonomy): domain Eukaryota; kingdom Metazoa; phylum Chordata; class Actinopteri; order Syngnathiformes; family Syngnathidae; genus Nerophis; species Nerophis lumbriciformis. The sequence continues at coordinate 19,198,661 of NC_084575.2, forward strand.
AGGGAAATTACATTGTTGCTGCGCAGGTTTATACATATAGTAACAGTTGTAAAGCGTAATGAAAAACAAAATAATTGTAATAAATAATAAATATTACCCACTAATATTTATGGATAGAAGATAAAATACAACAAAAAACCACTAGCATCAATATTGCACACCAGGAAAAAAAACATCATACTAATCACATAAGTGCGTTGTAAAATCTTATTGCTGTGGGTACACTGCAAAAAGTCAGTGTTCAAAAACAAGAAAAAAAAAATTACAAAAATTAGGGTTATTTTACTTGAACCAAGCAAAATTATCCGCCAACAGAACAAGAACATTTGGCTTGTCAAGACTTTCCAAAACAAGTAAAATTAGCTAACCTCAATGAACCCAAAAATACCTTAAAATAAGTATATTCTCACTAATAACAAGTGCACTTTTCTTGGTCGAAAAAAAAAAAGAGACCTTTTTGCTCAATATGTTGAAAAATAATCTTAAATAAGTAAATGCCAGTGCCATTATCTTGACATAATGATATGCGCTCGGCATCATGATTTTTTTTTCATGCTTGAAGTAAGAAATTATTACTTTAAAAAAGTAGTTTTATACTTGTGAGTGTTGATGACACAGCTTTGCATCAGTTGATATTCTAGTTTCAAGCATGTTTTACTCAATATAGGTCATAAAATCTCAGCTACAAGCTGTAATATCTTACTGAGATAATTTAGGACCAAAACCCTTAAAACAAGTAAAACACTCTAACATAAAATCTGCTTAGTGAGAAGAATTATCTTATCAGACAGAAAATTAGCAAATATCACCCTTATTTGAGATTTTTAATCTTACTTAGATTTCAGTTGTTGAAGTGTAGAAAGGAGCTGTGATAGCGTTTAAATTGTGAGTAGAGTCCAGGTTATTGTTGAGGTGAACACCCAGGTATTTAAATGAGTCCACTATTTCTAAATCTGATCCCTGGATGTTCACCAATGTGGGGTGGTGGAGCTGACCGCCCGAAGTCAATCACAAGCTCTTTGGTTTTACTGGTGTTCAGATGCAGGTGATTATGTGCACACCAGTCAACGAAGCCTCAGACAAACATCCCACCACTGCAGAGTCGTCTGAGAACTTCTGCAGATGGCAGCGGTTGGAGTCATGCCTGAAGTCTGAGATATAGAGCGTGAACAGTAAGGTGAGAGCACCGTCCCCTTGGGGAGCCCCTGTACCGCGAACTACCACATCTGAAGAACAGTCACACAGCCTCACGTACTGCGGCCTGTCGATGAGCTAGTTAATGATCCATGCAACCAGGTGACTCTTCCAGTTTCACCCGCAGCACTGCCGGCTGGATGGTGTTGAAAGCACTGGAGAAGTCAAAGAACATGACTCTCACCACACTTCCTGCAGTCTCCAGGTGGGTGAGGGTCTGATGCGGCAGGTAGATGATGGCATCATCCACCCCGATGCCTGGACAGTAAGCAAACTGCTAGGGGTCCATTCCTGAAACACTGGCTGAGGATAATCCGCTCCATGGTCTTTGTGATTTGGGAGATCAGGGCAATAGGTCTGAAGTTGTTTGGCTCATTGGGATGAGGTGTTTTAGGGATTGGAACCATACAGGAGGTCTTCCAGAGTGTAGGGACTTTTTCCAGGCTGAGGCTCAGATTGAGAATGTAATGGACCACAGCATTTAACTGGTCCGCAAATACCCTGAGTAGCCTGGAACTGAAGCCATCTGGGCCTGTGGCCTTCCTGACCTTGTTCCTACCCAACTCCCTCCTCACTTGATCCAGACTGATGGAGTGTTGGGTGGGTGATGGCTGGGTGTGGTGAACCGGGCTGGTAGGTTGTGGGGGGCTGACTGAGAGGGGTTTGTTAGGAAGGTGTGGACCATGCTGAGGTGTGTTTTACTGGAGGTTATGCTATTTATTTGCTTAAAAAGAAAAAAACAGTTTTGTCTAAAGTGAAAGAGAATAGAACACCAGTCGGTCTTCTGATCACTGACTGTTACGTCTGTTGAAATTGCGTGATTAATCTGCAACTATACATGATTAATGCCATCATTTTTCACCTTATTTGTTAAAGCCCTGATATTTATCTTCCAAAGAATAAACCTATCATTGTCAGAGTGTGTAGGTGACAAACCCCAAGATGCAGAGATGGCGGAAGGCATTGAGCAGGAAAACATGATTTAATTTAACTCTAAAACAAGAAACAAACAAAAGGGTACAAACAAAAGGTGCTCACAAGGCGGAGAACAAACTTGGCTATGAACAAAACTACACTTACTGTGACGTGAAAAAACAAACACTTACGTGGCAAGAAACGAGACTATGGCATGAACAGAGTGAACAGAAGTAGACACAGCTACAACGACCAGTAGCTGGCTGATTGACACCAGGTGTGGCCAGGTGCCAATCAGCCACAGCTGAGGGGACAGAGCACTCAGGGAGACAAGCAGCAAATAGAACCAAAATAAGAGCGTTTACAGGAAATAAAGACAGACAGGGGAAAAACTCAAAACATAACTAAACTGTCAGTGACAAACATGACGATCATAACATTGAAAAATCTGTTTATATTTATTTACCACTGGTATGACAACAATATAAGATTACTGAATGGTGCCATAGACCAATATTTCCATATTTCCACATTGCACGTTTTGCAGATTGCTGTCCGCGGGTCTTTCTCAGTTCTATATTGAAGAACCTTCACACCGAAGACATGTTGTCTCCACTCGACAACGTGTCATCACAGCATCCAGTTTTGACGGTGTTGTTTGGTGATAAAAGTCTTTAAAGGCCTACTGAAATGCGATTTTCTTATTTAAACGGGGATAGCAGGTCCATTCTATGTGTCATACTTGATCATTTCGGGATATTGCCATATTTTTGCTGAAAGGATTTAGTAGAGAACATCGACGATAAAGTTCGCAACTTTTGGTCGCTGATACAAAAGCCTTGCCTATACCGGAAGTAGCAGACGATATGCGCGTGACGTCACAGGTTGTGGAGCTCCTCACATCTGCATATTGTTTACAATCATGGCCACCAGCAGCGAGAGCGATTCGGACCGAGAAAGCGACGATTTCTCCATTAATTTGAGCGACGATGAAAGATTTGTGGATGAGGAAAGTGAGAGTGAAGGACTAGAGGGCAGTGGGAGCGATTCAGATAGGGAAGATGCTGTGAGAGGCGGGTGGGACCTGATATTCAGCTGGGAATGACTAAAACAGTAAATAAACACAAGACATATATATACTCTATTAGCCACAACACAACCAGGCTTATATTTAATATGCCACAAATTAATCCCGCATAACAAACACCTCCCCCTCCCGTCCATATAACCTGCCAATACAACTCAAACACCTGCACAACACACTCAATCCCACAGCCCAAAGTACCGTTCACCTCCTCAAAGTTCATACAGCACATATATTTCCCCAAAGTCCCCAAAGTTACGTACGTGACATGCACATAGCGGCACGCACATACGGGCAAGCGATCAAATGTTTGGAAGCCGCAGCTGCATGCGTACTCACGGTACCGTGTCTGCGTATCCAACTCAAAGTCCTCCTGGTAAGAGTCTCTGTTGTCCCAGTTCTCCACAGGCCAATGGTAAAGCTTGACTGTCATCTTTCGGGAATGTAAACAATGAAACACCGGCCGTGTTTGTGTTGCTGCAGTCGGCCGCAATACACCGCTTCCCACCTACAGCTTTCTACTTTGCTGTCTCCATTGTTTGTTGAACAAATTGCAAAAGATTCACCAACACAGATGTCCAGAATACTGTGGAATTTTGCGATGAAAACAGACGACTTAATAGCTGGCCACCATGCTGTCCCAAAATGTCCTCCACAATCCGTGACGTCACGCGCTGACGTCATCATACCGAGACGTTTTCAGCAGGATATTTCGCGCAAAATTTAAAATTGCACTTTAGTAAGCTAACCCGGCCGTATTGGCATGTGTTGCAATGTTAAGATTTCATCATTGATATATAAACTATCAGACTGCGTGGTCGGTAGTAGTGGGTTTCAGTAGGCCTTTAATGGCTGAAAAGTTGGCGCTTAACTGGTCTTAATGTGAAGCTAGGCATACCCCAGGGATCAGTACTGGCTCCAAAACTGTTCTATCCCTGTATTAACAACAGTTATAAAGTTATTTAGAGGACTAAAGTTAGTACTATTTCAAACTGTACTTACTTTATTTGTTCAAACTTTATTTGCAGATGACCACAATTTATTCGGGAGAGACCACAGACGCTAATACAAATAATAACAGAATAATTTAAAAAGTAAAAAGATGGTTTGACGAAAACAGGCTATTTTTGAATCTCAGTAAAACTAAAATGATGCTATTTGTAACAGTAGAAGAGAAAGGCAGACACAAATATAAATAGAGTCAACATCGACATTGTAAAAAAAAACACATTTCTAGGCTTAATAATATATAATAAAATGAGCTGGAAATCGTATATGAAATATACAACATAAAGTGACAAGAAATACTTCAATAATGAATAAAGCAAATCATGTTCTGCACCCAACACCACTCTATAGTCTCTACTGCTCGCCTGTGTTACCATATCTGAGATAAAGGGGAACTGCACCTTTTTTGAAATGTTGCCTATTGTTCACAATCATTATGAAAGACATGACAGATTTTTTAATTTTTTTTCAATGCATTCTAAATATCAAAAGTCAGCTTACACTGGAGGCTATGGGAGCCTCTTTATTCTGCCTATAAAGCCTTTAAAAACATCCAAACACCTCCATTAGGTTTTATATACATGATGTAAGTATATGTAATGTAGTAAAAGGCATGCAATAATATTTGATAATTACGCATTTTGATGATTTTAAAAACGCATCACAACGTTCGCATTTTTTTCAACTCCATCACTGATTATTACTCGCTGCAGACTTTGAGAGCCAACAAACATAATAAAACATCACTTACTGTACACTGTCTGCTGTCATTAGGACGCTAACGGGGTCCCCACATCTGCGGTCCCTCCCAAGGTTTCTCATTGTTCCCATTGGGTTGAGTTATGTCTTGCCCGGATGTGGGTTCAGATTGGGGGATGTCGTTGAGGCACTTGTGATTAAGGGTTATATAAATCAACTTTAATTGATTGATTGATTGACTTTGTGCTTGAAATGCACACATTATTGTATGAAATAAAGCAACAGTGATGATAACAGATAATGTGTGGTGCACTCTAAAAATAATTACTGAATGTGTCATTTTTCTTATCGTTTTGCTGCGTCCAGAAAAAAGTATCAAAGTACGAGTCCGACGCTCTTTTTAACTTTCATTGCCAAACATCAATAACACATGACCATACTCCTTAACACCAGCATGTTGTTTCAATAGTTATTTAACAGTATTTATTCACAATTACATAGCTCTCTTTTGTCCCGTTGCAAATAATAATAATAGGGTCCTTTGCCGCGACTTGTTCAGAAGTTGCACAGTCCATCTTCACGAAGGTATTTGCCTCTGGTTTATAAGTAAAACATTTATCTACAGTAAACTGATGTTTTTCAATGATTAGTTCCAGTGCAGACAAAGGTGTCGATATTGTGGCTGTCGTCACTCTAAATGACAAGAACTTACATTTCTAGTCGCCAACGACAGGAGACACTGCCCTTTAGTGTTTTGGAAGAGAATTAAAAGGCGCAGTGGGAGCGATTCAGATAGGGAAGATTCTGTGAGAGGCGGGTGGGACCTGATATTCAGCTGGGAATGACTAAAACAGTAAATAAACACGAGACATATATATACTCTATTAGCCACAACACAACCAGGCTTATATTTAATATGCCACAAATTAATCCCGCATAACAAACACCACCCCCCTCCCATCCATATAACCCGCCAATACAACTCAAACACCTGCACAACACACTCAATCCCACAGCCCAAAGTACCGTTCACCTCCCCAAAGTTCATACAGCACATATATTTCCCCAAAGTCCCCAAAGTTACGTACGTGACATGCACATAGCGGCACGCACGTACGGGCAAGCGATCAAATGTTTGGAAGCCGCAGCTGCATGCATACTCACGGTACCATGTCTGCGTATCCAACTCAAAGTCCTCCTGGTAAGAGTCTCTCTTGTCCCAGTTCTCCACAGGCCAATGGTAAAGCTTGACTGTCATCTTCCGGGAATGTAAACAATGAAACACCGGCCGTATATAAATCAAACAAGACGTCGTCAGAGGAACGCAAGCTACGTTACGTGAGAGTATATTCCAGCCTTTATTGTGAAAGGGACAAGGGGTACAAAATGTATGGATGGATGGATGAATGTTACAAAAAAAAGTTCAGTTACAATAATACATAACGTTGGAAATAGAAATATTAGAAAATTCAATGATTTGGTGCATTTGCAAACAGCTTAAATTATGCACAAATCTAATTATAACCTGTTGCTAGGGATGTCCGATAATGGCTTTTTGCCGATATCCGATATTCCGATATTGTCCAACTCTTTAATTACCGATACCGATATCAACCGATACCGATATCAACCGATATATACAGTCGTGGAATTAACACATTATTATGCCTAATTTGGACGACCAGGTATGGTAAAGATAAGGCACTTTTAAAAAAAATTAATAAAATAAAATAAGACAAATAAATTAAAAACATTTTCTTGAATAAAAAAGAAAGTAAAACAATATAATAACAGTAACATAGAAACTAGTAATTAATGAAAATGAGTAAAATTAACTGTTAAAGGTTAGTACTATTAGTGGACCAGCAGCACGCACGGACTGTATCCCTTGCAGACTGTATTGATATATATTGATATATAATGTAGGAACCAGAATATTAATAACAGAAAGAAACAACCCTTTTGTGTGAATGAGTATGAATGGGGGAGGTAGGTTTTTTGGGTTTGTGCACTAATTGTAAGTGTATCTTGTGTTTTTTATGTTGATTTAATTAAAAAAAAATAAAAATAAAAATAAAAACCCTGATACCGATAATTTCTGATATTACATTTTAATGCATTTATCGGCCGATAATATCGGCAGGCCGATAATATCAATCAATGTTTATTTATATAGCCCTAAATCACAAGTGTCTCAAAGGGCTGCACAAGCCACAATGACATCCTCGGTACAAAGCCCACATAAGGGCAAGGAAAAACTCACCCCAGTGGGACGTCGATGTGAATGACTATGAGAAACCTTGGAGAGGACCGCATATGTGGGTAACCCCCCCCCCCTCTAGGGGAGACCGAAAGCAATGGATGTCGAGTGGGTCTGACATAATATTGTGAGAGTCCAGTCCATAGTGGATCCAACATAATAGTAAGAGTCCAGTCCATAGTGGGGCCAGCAGGACACCATCCCGAGCGGAGACGGGTCAGCAGCGCAGAGATGTTCCCAGCCGATGCACAGGCGAGCGGTCCACCCCGGGTCCCGACTCTGGACAGCCAGCACTTCATCCATGGCCACCGGACCTGTGCCCCCCCCCCCTCAAGGAAAAGGGGAGCAGAGGAGAAAAGAAAAGAAACGGCAGATCAACTGGTCTAACAGGGGGGCTATTTAAAGGCTAGAGTATACAAATGAGTTTTAAGATGGGACTTAAATGCTTCTACTGAGGTAGCATCTCTAACTGTTACCGGGAGGGCATTCCATAGTACTGGAGCCCGAATAGAAAACGCTCTATAGCCCGCAGACTTATTTTGGGCTCTGGGAATCACTAATAAGCCGGAGTTCTTTGAACGCAAATTTCTTGCCGGGACATATGGTACAATGCAATCGACAAGATAGGATGGAGCTAGACCGTGTAGTACTTTATACGTAAGTAGTAAAACCTTAAAGTCACATCTTAAGTGCACAGGAAGCCAGTGCAGGTGAGCCAGTATAGGCGTAATATGATCAAACTTTCTTGTTCTTGTCAAAAGTCTAGCAGCCGCATTTTGTACCAATTGTATATCGGACATCTCTACCTGTTACCTAAAAATGTACAACAATTCTGATCAGCAAAATAGGTGAAATATGGGTGGAAGGATAGAATTTTAACGTTATTGCACTTAAAAAGTACAGGAGTTTAACCCTAAAATCTAACTTTAGGGTAAAACTACATTTCAAACTTGTGTGCACAGTGCCATGATCATAACCAAAATGTAAACTTCTATTTCAGGCTGCATTTTCTTCACATTTACATTTTGTTAGGTTGCACGATCAGCAACAAATATGTGGGTCATGTGGTCGGGAGGAAGGGACAGCTAAAAAAAAACACCACACACCTGTTTCTTGCTCCTAATGCATCCTTTGAGCAACAGCAGGGATGACAGGTTGTTGGTCGGAACAGTCCTTGGCCCTGAAGGTCGAGGACAGTAGTATTGTCACCCATTTGGAAGACGTCTAAGACACATGGTTCACCCTTTTACCATGGTTGCAGAGTGAGGGTGAAAGCAGGCCGTGGGTCACAGTAGCGGGGTGCTATGACGGATGTGCTGCCGAGTTCCTAAGCAAACACAGAGCGGGTGTGGCAGTCAAAAGGGTAACATGGGTAAGAGAGGATTAGTGCGCCGTGACCCTGCCCTTTGGAGAGAAAATAGAAGGGGAGGTGTCATATTGTGCCGTATTGGCATGGCAATACGAAGATGCATGGCAGAATGCAAAGTGCAGCCACAAAAGCAGCAATATGGTTTCACCTGTTGCATGTATTTTACTGGCCCACCCAATCACTGGGACACAAGCCTGACAGAGAACATGTGCGCAAGAACCCGGTGGGTATTGCTGTTACACAACAGAAACTGGATATGCTTTGATTGCTAACATTGGGTCCCTGTCCTGCCCTCAGTGCTCCCACTCCATTATGAGGGTGACGAAAGAGGGGCAGAAAGAATGAACCGGTGTCCGGCCTATTTCAGGCCAAGGGCTGCTTGGTTGCACAGTCCATGTGTCGATGAGGAGTTGCAGGATTGAGCCGAAGACGTGGACACATCTGGAAACGACACACGTGCTACCATGCATAGGATGGACTTGAGCTGCATGATACTTTTACAGTCTATGAGTTGACACATGCATCCACTCGCAACACTGCTAATCCTATTCAGACGATACATTGCAATCATTTGCAGATGCATCAAACAGAAAACTAAGCATCTTGAAATTGCAGAATTTAGACCATACTTGCCAACCCTCCCGGATTTTCCGGGAGACTCCCGAAATTCAGCGCCTCTCCCGAAAACCTCCCGGGACACATTTTCTCCCGAAAATCTCCCGAAATTCAGGCGGATCTGGAGGCCACGCCCCCTCCAGCTCCATGAGGACCTGGAGGGTCTGCATGGAGCAATGTTGTTGTAATATATTGAGTTGGAGGCAATAAACAGGCAAGGGGATGAAGTACGTCTCTTTACTGTAGACTTCAGAACAGACACTTGACGTCAGGTGTGCAACACCACGTAAATCGTTGACCAACCAAAAGTAACCCCAGTACGCTATGGCCAACATTCGCCAGGAGATGGCAACAGACAAACATAGATCACTCTATTACATTCCAGTCTCTCCATGTTTTCTCGCCATGGTAACATGTGATCCTCATGCACTCTGTCCCTCTTGATATATATATATATATATATATATATATATATATATATATATATATATATATATATATATATATATATATATAGAATGTTGTCTGTCTATCTGTGTTGGCCCTGTGATGAGGTGGCGACTTGTCCAGGGTGTACCCCGCCTTCCGCCCGATTGTAGCTGAGATAGGCTCCAGCGCCCCCCGCGACCCCAAAGGGAATAAGCGGTAGAAAATGGATGGATGGATATATATATATATATATATATATATATATATATATATATATATATATATATATATATATATACTTCAAGTACTTCACTTTCAGTGAATTCTAGCTATATATATATATATATATATATATATATATATATATATATATATATATATTTATTTAATATATATATATATATTTATTTATTTAATATATATATATATATATATATATATATATATATATATATATATATATATATACATATACATATATATATATATATATATATACTGTATATATATATATATATATATATACTGTATATATACATATATATATATATATATATATATATATATATACTGTATATATACATATATATGAAATACTTGACTTGGTGAATTCTAGCTGTAAATATACTCCTCCCCTCTTAGCCACGCCCCAACCACGCCCCCGCCCCACCCCCCACCTCCCGAAATCAGAGGTCTCAAGGTTGGCAAGTATGATTTAGACCCCCTAAATAATCTAACTGGACTGTGGGAAGAAGCCTGAAGATGGCAGAAGTATGCAAACTCCACACAAAGAGGCTGATTCCAAAGCAAAACGTTCTTGCTATTATGATACTTGAGGCAGGACAAATACGATGTCTTGAAATCGCATATTTAGACCTAAAAGTCTTTAATATAGGGTTGGGTCTCAACCATTTGTTTTGGGACTAACTGTAGTCCCAGAAGCAGAATATGAACATTTAAAGAGGAAAATAATTTGCCTTTTTTTAATTAAAAATGGTGTTACAATGTTAGATACCCGTGTTAAACAGTACTAAAGTGTCAAATCATAAAGTTCATGCATTTTGACGTGAGCTTGCAAGCAATTTTGGGTGCCTCTATTCGCTGGGTTTTGCTGTCTGGCTCAGCGGTGTGAATGAACCGTACTTTCGGGGATATAAAGTGCACCAGTGTTTAAGCCGCACCCACCAACTATTAGAAGGGATGAATACAACATAAGCCCCAGATATATACCGGTACGAAAGATTATGTAAATGTTGATTTACATACTTTAATTGTTTCCAAATGGTATCTGTAATGGTATCTTTACCATGAATTGATTAACGTAAGTTGGAAAAACTTATCCGGGTGTTTTTGTACGGACAACATATTCAGTTGAATGCACTACAAAGACAACATATTTGATGTTCAAACTCATAAACTTTATTTTTTGTCCGGAGGACACGACGTTCACAGTTTCCAAAAACAATTTGAAATGTGAACTCGTCAGACCACAGAACACGTTTCCACTTTGTATCAGTCCATCTTAGATGAGCTCAGGCCCAGCAAAGCCGACGGCGTTTCTGGGTGTTGTTGATAAACGGTTTTCGCCTTGCATAGGAGAGTTTTAACTTGCACTTACAGATGTAGCGACCAACTGTAGTTACTGACAGTGGGTTTCTGAAGTGTTCCTGAGCCCATGTTGTGATATCCTTTACACACTGATGTCGCTTGTTGATGCAGTACAGCCTGAGGGATCGAAGGTCACGGGCTTAGCTGCTTACGTGCAGTGATTTCTCCAGATTCTCTGAACCCTTTGTTGATATTACGGACCGTAGATGGTGAAATCCCTAAATTCCTTGCAATAGCTGGTTGAGAAAGTTTTTTCTTAAACTGTTCAACAATTTGCTCACGCATTTGTTGAGAAAGTGGTGATCCTCGCCTCATCCTTGTTTGTGAATGACTGAGCATTTCATGGAATCTACTTTTATACCCAATCATGGCACCCACCTGTTCCCAATTTGCCTGTTCACCTGTGGGATGTTCCAAATAAGTGTTTGATGAGCATTCCTCAACTTTATCAGTATTTATTGCCACCTTTCCCAACTTCTTTGTCACGTGTTGCTGGCATCAAATTATAAAGTTAATGATTATTTGCAAAAAAAAAAATGTTTATCAGTTTGAACATCAAATATGTTGTCTTTGTAGCATATTCAACTGAATATTGTCAAGACTTGGTCCTGGGTGTTTGCTTTTCCGGGATGCAACGGAAAGTTGGCTCGGGCGAGACGGGAATGTAAGTACATTTTTATTTAAACTACAAAAAAAAAGGAAGTAAACATAAGGCGCGCACAATGGCGGAGAACAAACTATGAAACCAAATACTTGCACAAAGGCAAAAACTATGAACAACAAAAAACACTAACTGTGGCAATAATAAACAAAACTTACCTGGCATGGACAAAAAGGAGCAGCGTGAACGATGGACATGAAAAAAGAGTCAGAACTGTGCAGAGCATAAATGTGGGGATGTCACCAGAAAGACAAACTGAAAAACAATGAACCTAAATACTACAGACATTATTAACGAAAACAGGTGCGTGACTCAAAACGTGAAACAGGTGCGTGACGTGACAGGTGAAAACTAATGGGTTGCTATGGTGACAAACAAGAGTGCACAATGAGTCCAAACGTGGAACAGGTGAAACTAATGGGTAATCATGGAAACAAGACAAGGGAGTGAAAAGCCAGAAACTAAAAAGTCCAATAACTAAACAAAACATGACTAAGGCAAAACATGATTACACAGACATGACAAATATGAGTTGAAAATGATTTGGAAATCATTGTATTTCGTTTATATTTACATATAACACAATTTCCCAACTCATATGGAAACGGGGTTTGTATTTACAGATTTGGATGATTTGCAGTTAATTGAAATACCACATCACTGGATATTGTTCAGATATGTTACATTTAAGAACTTGCACACAAAGCAACACTGGAGGTGACTATGACGTGGGCATTCTCCGCGCATGCGTACTAGGTCACGTTGCGCCGGCGGATGGAGGGGGGGAGTGGGTCTTAAAAGGTTAGGTGGGATTTACCCTGGATAACCTTAACCGGCTTAGTGTAGAAGGGGCCTTAGACAGGCTCACAGCGGCACAAGGTTCGACATTCATGCAAATAAACACAAGTGTCGTCGACGCTCTTCGAAATAGCCGCGCCCATATGTACAGGATGTAAACAGGATGTGACATGGAGGGCCCCGGGGTTCTTCAAAATAGAGGGGTCGGTGAATCACTGCATTAAAAACTGTATAGCAACACGTGGCCTCCATTTTACTAAAGATGTCATATGAAAAAGTCCTTGAGCACCTGAACCGTACCTTGGCACGCCTTCTAAAACATGTCTGGCGAAGCATGCACTATATGAGCGGCAAACATGAGCTGCGGAATGTCCGATAGAAGTTCAGAGGTGAGAAGGAAGCATGCCTTGGCAGGGACAGAGGGACATAGCCACCTGGTCATCTGGGTTAATTATAAATGAGGCGGGCCACAGGGGGGGGGGGGGGAGATGAGCTGGACAGCTGCCTCTCCAGACACACATTTAAACACACACACACACGCACACACTCCAGACTACAGCCCATATGCATTGTCCACTCCACTGAGCACCGGATCCCAGGGGCCCAACATGGCTGAAAAGTCCTCCCATGCAGCCAGGTGAAACTGGGGAAAAGTTCAACACAACAGCCGCTAATCTCTTTTCAACTATTTTCCATCTCTTTCTTTATTCGTAGAGGTTCCAACAGCAACAACGGATAAAACGTCTTCCTCGGGTTCAGCTATCGCAATTCTACGGCATTCTCCCCACACACAAAAAAATACAAAAATGAGGGGTATTTTTATTTGAACCAAGCAAAATTATCTGCCAATAGAATAAGCAAATTTGGCTTAGCTTTCCTTAGAATCGCATGTAAGATGTATAGGATAGACTATAATTTATCCTACAATAGGGAAATTACATTGTTGCTGTGCAGGTTTTTACATACAGTAACAGTAGTAAAGCATAATGAAAAACAAAAGAATTGTAATAAATAATAAATATTACCCACTAATATGTATGGATAGAAGATAAAATCCAACAAAAAACCACTAACATCAATATTGAACACCACGGAAAAAAAACATCATACTAATCACATAAGTGCGTTGTAAAATCTTATTGCTGTGAGTACACTGCAAAAAGTCAGTGTTCAAAAACAAGAAAAAGAAGAAAAAAAAATTAGGGTTATTTTACTTAAACCAAGCAAAATTATCTGCCAATAGAACAAGAAAATTTGGCTTGTCAAGACTTTCCAAAACAAGTAAAATTAGCTAACCTCAATGAACACAAAAATACCTTAAAATAAGTATATTCTCACTAATAACAACTGTACTACTATATGAGTACGTATTTTCTATTGTTTCATTGAAAATAAAACAGCAAAGTCCATTTTGGCTGTCATCTGTTTTTATATGAGACACAGATTTTTTTTTTTTTCATGCTTGAAATAAGAAATGATTACTTTAAAAAAAGTAGTTTTATACTTGTGAGTGTTGATGACACATCTTTGCAACACTTGATATTCTAGTTTCAGGCATGTTTTACTCAATATAGGTAATCAAATCCCAGCAACAAGCTGTAATATCTTACTGAGATCATTTAGGACCAAAACACTTAAAACAAGTAAAACACTCTAACATAAAATCTGCTTAGTGAGAAGAATTATCTTATCAGACAGAAAATAAGCAAATATCACCCTTATTTGAGATATTCAATCTTACTTAGATTTCAGTTTTTGCAGTGCACGCATGAGGGATTTGATTTGCCAAAAGATGACGGTGAAATGTGCAAAGTACATCTTGTCGCACGGTCCATTTCCAAATTTCAGAAACAGTGGCCTTGTGGTTAGTGTGTCCGCCCTGAGATCGGTAGATCGCCTAATTCAAACCCCGGCCGAGTCATACCAAAGACTATAAAACTGGGACCCATTACCTTCCTGCTTGGCACTCAGCTTTACAGGGTTGGAATTGGGGGTTAAATCACCAAAACGATTCCCTGGGCGTGGCCACCGCTGCTGCTCACTGCTCCCCTCACCTCCCAGCGGGTGGAACAAGGGGATGGGTCAAATGCAGAGGGTAATTTCCTCACACCTAGTGTGTGTGTGACTATCAGTGGTATTTTAACTTTAACTTTAAACACAGAAAATGGTTGGAAGGAACAATGTGATGACAACTACAAGGCACACTAAAACTGAAGATAGAGTCCAATTGTCCACTAATGTACAAACCCCGTTTCCATATGAGTTGGGAAATTGTGTTAGATGTAAATATAAACGGAATACAATGATTTGCAAATCCTTTTCAACCCATATTCAGTTGAATGCACTACAAAGACAAGATATTTAATGTTCAAACTCATAAACTTTTTTTTTCTTTTTGCAAATAATAATTAACTTAGAATGTCATGGCTGCAACACGTGCCAAAGTAGTTGGGAAAAGGCATGTTCACCAATGTGTTACATGGCCTTTCCTTTTAACAACACTCAGTAAACATTTGGGAACTGAGGAGACACATTTTTTAAGCTTCTCAGGTGGAATTCTTTCCCATTCTTGCTTGATGTACAGCTTAAATTGTTCAACAGTCCGGGGTTCTCTGTTGTGGTATTTTAGGCTTCATAATGCGCCACACATTTTCAATGGGAGACAGGTCTGGACTACAGGCAGGCCAGTCTAGTACCCGCACTCTTTTACTATGAAGCCACGTTGATGTAACACGTGGCTTGGCATTGTCTTGCTGAAATAAGCAGGGGCGTCCATGGTAACGTTGCTTGGATGGCAACATATGTTGCTCCAAAACCTGTATGTACCTTTCAGCATTAATGGCGCCTTCACAGATGTGTAAGTTACCCATGTCTTGGGCACTAATACACCCCCATACCATCACAGATGCTGGCTTTTACACTTTGCGCCTATAACGATCCGGATGGTTCTTTTCCTCTTTGGTCCGGAGGACACGACGTCCACAGTTTCCAAAAACAATTTGAAATGTGGACTCGTCAGACCACAGAACACTTTTCCACTTTGTATCAGTCCATCTTAGATGAGCTCAGGCCCAGCGAAGCCAACGGCGTTTCTGGGTGTTGTTGATAAACGGTTTTCGCCTTGCATAGGAGAGTTTTAACTTGCACTTACAGATGTAGCGAACAACTGTAGTTACTGACAGTGGGTTTCTGAAGTGTTCCTGAGCCCATGTGGTGATATCCTTTATACACTGATGTCGCTTGTTGATGCAGTACAGCCTGAGGGATCGAAGGTCACGGGCTTAGCTGCTTACGTGCAGTGATTTCTCCAGATTCTCGGAACCCTTTGATGATATTACGGACCGTAGATGGTGAAATCCCTAAATTCCTTGCAATAGCTGGTTGAGAAAGGTTTTTCTTAAACTGTTCAACAATTTGCTCACGCATTTGTTGACAAAGTGGTGACCCTCGCCCCATCCTTGTTTGTGAATGACTGAGCATTTCATGGAATCTACTTTTATACCCAATCATGGCACCCACCTGTTCCCAATTTGCCTGTTCACCTGTGGGATGTTCCAAATAAGTGTTTGATGAGCATTCCTCAACTTTATCAGTATTTATTGCCACCTTTCCCAACTTCATTGTCACGTGTTGCTGGCATCAAATTCTAAAGTTAATGATTATTTGCAAAAATAAGTTTATCAGTTTGAACATCAAATATGTTGTCTTTGTAGCATATTCAACTGAATATGGGTTGGAAATGATTTGCAAATCATTGTATTCCGTTTATATTTACATCTAACACAATTTCCCAACTCATATGGAAACGGGGTTTGTACAAGATAGCAGAAAAAGCAAGCATGCAAAGGACGGTTAGAAACAGTAAAGGTGAAGCAATATGTGCAAAATTAAAGTAGATCCCAAGAAAGTTGCTAAGAAATGTTTCATATGCAAAAAAAAAAATGCTATTACCTCTAAGTCTCCTTTAAACAAGCACCAGTACAAGAATATGTCATATTCAGCACTTATGGCACTTGATGATATTTCACCGGCTGAGTGGTGATTGAATGAAATTGATGATGCGGGCTGATTATTTTGAGCTGATCCCGTCTAAAACCCGGCAGAGTGTTCCAGCGCATAGCGCGCTACGCAAAATAGCTCTCGGGTTTCCCGTGCAGATATGAGAGATCAGGAGGACAGAATGCACGTGACCTTTATGTGGAAGCGTAGTGCCCCAAAAAGTGCTGACGGAAGGAAAACCTGTGGTGGAATGAAATAGCATCCTCGTGTGCTAGTGAAGCCATTGTAGCAAAGTAAGGGTCTAATTCACACAAAGTGGTCTCGGAAGAAATGAGTAATCATGTCCTAATAGTGATATTTGCAAGTTAAAAGACAGAATTCTCACGTGCATTAAAGGCCTGATTTACTAAGATCCAAATACCAGGCGCTAAACAGCGTGTGCAATCCATAAAATAGTGTGTAGTATTAGTGGATGTGTTGTGTGTGATAGGGTTGTACGGTATACCGGTGTTATTATAGTACCACGATACTAATGAATCATATTCGGTACTATACCGCCTCTAAAAAGTAACGGTCAAAACCCCCCTTACTAATAAAGGATAAGTTTTCTTGTACGTTCACTATTTTATTTAAGGACAAACTTGCAATAAGAAACATATGTTTAATGTATCCTAAGATTTTGTGTTAAAATAAAGCCAATTATGCCATTTTTTGTGGTCCCCTATATGTAAAAGTACCGAAAAGTATCGAAATACATTTTAGTACCGGTACCAAAATGTTGGTATTGGGACAACACTGGTGTGTGATCATTTTGTTGGTTCTCTGACATGGACTTGTTTCTTCAGCATTGTGCACACGTTTAAGTCAGGACTTTGGGCCACAGAACTTTCCTCTAGAAGGTCTTATCTTTGTCCATGTGATGTCAGATGAAACAAAAATTGAGCCGTTTGGCCACAATACCCAGCAATATGTTTGGAGGAGTAAAGGTGAGGCCTTTAATCCCAGGAACACCACACCTACCGTCAAGCATGGCGGTGGTAGTATTATGCTCTGAGCCTGTTTTGCTGCCAATGGAACTGGTGCTTTACAGAGAGTAAATGGGACAATGAAAAAGGAGGATTACCTCCAAATTCTTCAGGACAACCTAAAATCATCAGCCCGGAGGTTGGGTCTCGGGCGCAGTTGGGTGTTCCAACAGGACAATGACCCCAAACACACGTCAAAAGTGGTAAAGGAATGGCTAAATCAGGCTAGAAGTAAGGTTTTTAGAATGGCCTTCCCAAAGTCCTGACTTAAATGTGTGGACAATGCTGAAGAAACAAGTTCATGTCAGAAAACCAACACATTTAGCTGAACTGCACCAATTTTGTCAAGAGGAGTGGTCAAAAATTCAACCAGAAGCTTGTGGATGGCTACCAAAAGCGCCTTATTGCAGTGAAACTTGCCAAGGGACATGTAACCAAATATTAACATTGCTGTATGTATACTTTTGACCAAGCAGATTTGGTCACATTTTCAGTAGACCCATAATAAATTCATAAAAGAACCAAACTTCATGAATGTTTTTTGTGACCAACAAGTATGTGCTCCAATCACTCTATCACACAAAAATAAGAGTTGTAGAAATGATTGAAAACTCAAGACATTATGTTCTTTATGTGTATGTAAACTTTTGACCATGACTATATATATATATATATATATATATATATATATATATATATATATATATATATATATATATATATATATATATATATATATATATATATATATATATATATATAGTCAAGGTTACTGTGGTTTATCTGTTATACAGTGCTCAATACCCGGGTAGAGTGGAATATACGTTAGGTCAGGAAAAAACATGGAGGCTATTTCATCCCTACAAGCCTGTTTCGCAGGTTTTCATGCTCTTCGGGGGATTTTTGGATTTTTCAAATTAATAAAATCCCCTGAAGAGCAGGCTTGTAGGGATAAAATAGCCTCCGTGTTTTTTTCCTTACCTAACATTCATATATATATATATATATATATATATATATATATATATATATATATATATATATATATACCTATTTAAGTAGGAACAGCTTAAACATATGTAGTTGGAGGAAGGGGTGAGAAATCGCCAATTGAAGACGTTTTTATAGATCAAACTTCTTCCTTAAGGGTCAATCAGGCTCTATGTATTACACAACTGTACAAACAGTTGAGGATGTGCAGTCCATATATGTCTACACTCAAAGTTCGATACAACGCAGTTGTTGGGGTCCATAAAATACTGATCGCATTATTCCAGAGGTCGCGTTCTATAGAATTCCTCATATTTTCCGACAAAGAGAAAAAATAGTTAACGCAGCTCTTGGTTCAGTTGTACTCTTTCTTGCCCCTTTGTCGTCATCAAAGCTAAGTGCTATCTCTCTATTTATGTGCTCTAGCACTTCTCCAACACATTTTGTAGTGTTATCCAAATTACAGAGCACTTGCTCTCTTTGTTTCACTGCTTCAATTTCAGCTCGCTAGCTGGTCCGAAGCCTTTTTTTCCCCATGTATTTGAATAATAAATATTTTTTTCATACACTGTATAAAAAGTATTTGTAGATTTTACAGTAAAAAACTGACAGTCACCGGAATTTTACTGTAAAATATACAGTGTTTTTTTTTTTTACAACATAAAGTAATACAGTAAATGGAAGAAATAGTACAGCTGGGTTTTTTACTGTTTTTTTTTTTTTTACAACATATTAGTGTAAATAGAAAAACATTACCACTGTATTTTTTTATTCTGGCAATTGATCTGCTATTTTTTTTACTTGTTTTACTTTAATTCCATTTTCAGTAAGACACCGTAAAAACAGCCACAGTTTTTCCGGTAAAAAAACTGGCAGCTCAGTCGACAGAATTTTACTGTAAAAAAAAGTAGTAGTTTTTCAATTTCAATTTTTTCAATAAGCTATTAAAACCACCTATTTTTCCTTTTTTTTTTTTTTTTTTTTTACAATGTACAATTGAATGAATAACTTGCTTTGAAATCATAAGTCAAACAAGTATTTATTTTTATTTTGAAAAAAAAATTGTTTGAAAAGTATCATCAATCAATCAATGTTTATTTATTTATTTATTTATATATTTATTTATCTTAACCCCCATTTTTATTCACTGGCTTTTAACCCAACATGAGACTTTAAACTGTTTTTAGCTTTTAACTTTTTTAACTGTTTTTAACTTTTAAACTGTTTTTTATCTAACAAACTGTTCTTAGGGTAATTTATATTTGCTTTTTTAATGTGTATTTTTATTTCTGTTTTAAATGTTATTTTTTAGTCTGTCCTTTGCCTCTATTTCTTTGTGGTGTACAGCCCTTTGTTTTTCAACTGTGCTTGTTTTTAAAGGGCTTCATAAATATAGTTGGCATGGTATGGTATGGTATTTATATAGCCCTAAATCACGAGTGTCTCAAAGGGCTGCACAAGCCACAACGACATCCTCGGTTCAAATCCCACATCAGGGCAAAAAAAAACTCAACTCAATGGGACAATGAGAAACCTTGGAGAGGACCGCAGATTTGGGGACCCCACCAAGGGCAACCGGTGCAATGGACGTCGAGTGGATCTAGCATAATATTGTGAGAGTCCAGTCCATAGTGGGGCCAGCCGGAGACCATCCTGAGCGGAGACAGGTCAGCAGCGCAGAGATGTCCCCAACCAATGCACAGACGAGCGGTCCACCCCTGGTCCCGACTTTGGACAGCCAGCGCTTCATCCGTGGCCACCGAACCTGTGCCCCCCCTCCACGAGGGAGAGGGGGGCAGAGCATAAAAGAAACGGCAGATCAACTGGTCTAAAAGGGGGGTCCATTTAAAGGCTAGAGTATACAAATGAGTTTTAAGATGGAACTTAAATGCTTCTACTGTAAATGCTTCTAAGTAAGATAATATGATATTTGTTGCAATGTAGGATAATATTAAAGTTGAAAAGTTATGTAATTTAATGCATGATTTCTTTCTATCAAAATGGAAAAAAAAAAAAAAACATTTCATAGGAAAAGATAAGGTACTTTACTGACGCAAATTCTTTCAGGTGGTGGGCCAGTTCTGGCCCCCAGGGCCTTGGCCTTGAGTTTGACCCCTGTGCTTTAGATGCTGTGGACATGCTTGCCAGTGTTAGCCATATTAGGCTAACTAGCCCAGTTTGTAGCAGTCCTAAACGGCCTACAGGTTATATGGTCAGCCGGCTAAGACGCATAAATTATTTAGCTCGTTAGCTAGTCCTACACCCCAGTCTACCGGCCACCACACCGTGATGAAAACGGGCAAAAATTCTGCGTCCATGGCAAGACCACGTTATATAGAATAAATTGGACCGCATTACATCAAACCTTGAGTGTATTATATTTAATGCAAATCTTTGATTGTCAACAATCAGCCTCTGTAGAGTTATTTCTGAAAGAATCAGCACACTTTACTGTAATGATACTTGTCATATACAAGGAGAGGATCGAAGGGTTAGCTTTCTAATTTCCAAACACATAATGACGTCTGCAGAGCTCTGTTGTGCATCAACCCATTAAGTACATACACTTCCTTCCAAGGGCATCCATCTGCCTTTGAGATACAGCAATGTCATACATCACTCAAAAGAGTCATTAGACCAGTCAGGAACCCAGGAGATCTGATTAGAGAGCCTGTTAGCATTTAACTCACTAAGAGAATGAAACGCTCTGCAGTTTTTCCAGTTTATTGTGGTTGACACCTGCTGTCAGCAGCACGCGGAAGCTGCCCTCAAATAATAGATGGATGTCTAAGAAGTCGGTCACCGGGGCAAACTTTGGCATCAAGTCGGATGGGGGCAGATTAACAGACCTAGACTTTGCGATTGACCTGGCTCTGGTTAGCCATACTCAGCGTGTGCACTCCAAGAGATGACTAACAATCTCCATGAGCACGGAGAAAGAGTCGGACTACGGATGAGCCAAGAAAAGATCAAGGCCATGGCCGTGGGACAAATACAACACTTTCCACCACTTTCCAACACTTTTTTCAACTTCACCTATCTTGGAAGTAACATCTAAAGTACAGGAGACGTGGAGAAAGACGTCAATAACAGAATTAGTAAAGCTGCAGGAGTGTTCCAACGGCTCCGAAACATCTGGTCGTCCAAAGCCATCACAACGGCCATCAAGCTACGCCTCTACATGTCAGTGGTCATACCAACAGCAACCTACGCCTATGAGACGTGGATGAAGACAGCCAGTATTGCCAACAACCTGGATGTCTTCCACTGATGATGCCCCAGATCCATCCTGAAGATCTCCTGGGCTGGATGTCTTCCACCGATGATGCCCCAGATCCATCCTGAAGATCTTCTGGAGAGACCACATCTCCAACGAGGAGGTGATAAGAAGGGCAGATGTACCAGCACTGTCTGACATTGTCGCCGAAAGGAGAAGGAGAATGATGGGGCAGGTACTCCGACTGCTAAAAGAGACACCGGCAAGTATGGCAATGGACTGGATGCCAGAAGGTGGAATAAGGAAGAGACCGAAGAAGACGTGGAGACAGACAGCCAAGGAAGACTTAAGGGAGATGGGTGTCAGCTGGCACAGAGCAAGAAGAGCCACCAGAGACCGGAGAAAAAGGAGGGGACTTGTCGCCCAATGTTCCAAAAGGAACGGGGGAGGAACTAGGTCTAAGTCTAAGACTAAGGGCTTTAGAAATTTTTAATGAAAGCACAGTGTCTAATGGCTGATGATGGATCCGAAAGGAATTCGTCATGAACAATTATGGTTTGGATCTAATTCTACACTTAACAAAGTGTCGTAAAGTGAACTGCTGTACTATATAAAGATAATGCCCTTTAACTCAGTAGGTTTGTGTTCCAGCCTTTGAATAGCCTCGGTCTTCACTGTGAACTCGCATAACTGACCCTGAACTTTTAAGTCTGTCAGTTCAAAGAAGAGATACCAGTCTTGCACTATTAGCTGTACATAGTACACGGTATTTAATCATTGTATCATCAAACACCAGAGATTTATTGCATTTCTGTGGGAGACAAAGCCAGCTGCTTTAAACTCGCTGTTTACAGCAGCTGGCTTCAGGCCCGTGTCGCCAACAGCATCCAGCCAAAGATAAATAAAGAAAAAGTGCCGATCAGCTGCAAGTTGAGACCAGCTGTTGCTAGCAGCGGCGGAGTAGAGAGCAGGGTGGGTGACAACGACGTGTCCAGTGCAGGGAGAAGGGCGGTGGTGAGGATGCAGTAGTGGGTGCTGGAGGGAACACAGGGGATGAAAGGGATCAGCCCGGAGTGTTTGAGGCAGGATCGCATGGTGTTTGGCCGAAGCCTGAGGAAGTATCATATGTGACACATTCATGTGAGTTACTCTTGACTGACTCAGTCCCTGGGACCACCCACCTGGGGACATGCTGACAGACACACAAAAGAAGGGCCACAAAGGGGCAAACTCACACACAGTTGCACACACTAAGAATGATGCATGTTTAAAGACTGAGGCTGCTTCTACGATAAGCCGGCTAAGGTTATACAGGGTATATCCCACCTAACCTTCTCCCTGTCCACACATACACATTGCCATCGTTTAAGACCTCCTCACCCCTCTGTCCGCCGGCACAACGCGACCTAGTACGCATGCGCGGAAAATGGCAGAAGCGCATATATATTACGTCATAGTCACCTCTGACCTGGAAGTGTATCCTTACCCTGTGTTTCAATGTAGACTATTGCCACATTTCTTTTAACAGTAAACCTTGCTTGCCTCACCATCAGCAGCTGTTAGACTATTGTAGTGAATCACACCTGAGCCATCATACATGAATCATATCTTTAATGGATGTGTGAAAGTAAACTATGTGATACAGAACATTTGACAAGAATGAATCTAGGGATTTAGATATCTGGTCAGGACACTCCTCACTCTTTTGCCTTCACCTTCATTGTCCATTCTTGCAATCCTGCCTGTGCTTGGAGGCTGAAATTGGCGGTCGTACTTGACGGCCGCAACCACTTCATGGCTTCACAATAGTTACGGAGTACAAAACTAGACGTTGGGTAATCACTCGACATACATCGCGGACACTAACTGATAGTCTGCTTGGCCAGTCCAAATTTATTAGCTGTTTTCCGTAGTCCTCCCTCATCCACGGGACAAATGACAAATGGACAAAGTTTTTCGCAAAATAAAATCACAGCTGATCTGGACATTCAAAAGTTATTTTGCCGTTCCTCTGGCACAACACACTCGGTGACAAACATATCCCACCAGGCTGCCGTTCTACCAGGCCTTATCCAAAACCGTCGCTCAACATTGCTATGTTGCCGTCTGAGAAGTGTTGTATCTGAAATAGCTGCAATCGCGCTTTTCCTTCTCTTAAGGTATTCATGTGTGATTTCCACCAGTGTCTGTATATGTACAAGAAGGAGAAACACGGGCATGTCTGGATGATTCACCTCCATCTTTCCAGTGGTTACCTCCGAGTTACGAAACCGGTTGTTATGAAGCTGGCTGTTTCTTTCTGGCGTCACTTCCTTTGTAAACGATCAATGAGTCCATACAAAGCTAAGAGCTGGAGATTCAAGAAATAGACGGCGCACTTACCCGTGTAAAAAATTATCCAAGGAGGGGAACCTTAAACGATGGTTTAGTGTGTCTTAGGCTAAATAATTACCGTATTTTTCGGAGTATAAGTCGCACCGGAGTATAAGTCGCACCTGCCGAAAATGCATAATAAAGAAGGAAAAAAACATATATAAGTCGCACTGGCCAAACTATGAAAAAAACTGCGACTTATAGTCCGAAAAATACGGTAAGGAGTTATCTGGCCTAATGTAGACAGGGCCTGAGAGAGATTCTCTGCGAGTATCTAACTGTGACTATGGTTCATATTAAAACTTTTTAACCAAAAGGTAATTATGCAGAGCAACAGTCGTACAGAATCTGACTGAAATGGAAACTGCATCCAAAACAACACATGACATGGAACTATTAATGCACAGATTAAGAACTGGAGAGGAATTACGTCGGGAAAATGGGAGAATCGGACACCAACAACATAAAGACTCTTTAAGGGGGATGGATATTATTTAATGCACTTCATTGTTGTATACAAAACATGTAATGGTGGTTCTTTGGTCAAAACCTGTGATGACGGGTCAGAATACATTCACATTCATCCATCCATCCATTTTCTACCGCTTATTCCCTTTGGGGTCGTGGGGGGCGCTGGAGCCTATCTCAGCTACAATCGGGCGGAAGGCGGGGTACACCCTGGACAAGTCGCCACCTCATCGCAGGGCCAACACAGATAGACAGACAACATTCACACTCACATTCACACACTAGGGCCAATTTAGTGTTGCCAATCAACCTATCCCCAGGTGCATGTCTTTGAAGGTGGGAGGAAGCCGGAGTACCCGGAGGGAACCACATTCACATTCGAAATCTTTTTTTTTCTTTGTAATGTGAACGCCCTCTAAAAAGACCGGATTTGACAAAAAAAATCAGAATTGGACATCCAACCCTGCAGTGTGAACATAGACTAAACCAAACGCTGGATTTTTTTAACAGTGGGTCATTTATGACATCAAAGATTGACAGACATACATATTTGGTCATTCTGGACATGCTGTGTCGGCAAAACTGCTCCGCCTTTGCTGAGCAAGACTGCTGCCACTGGAACTTCCTTCCATAAAATAAATACTATGAAACATATACTGTACAGGTCAAAAGTTTGGAAAATTCCTTCTCATTCAATGTGTTTTCTTTATTTTCATGACTATTTACATTGTAGATTGTCACTGAAGGCATCAATCAATCAATCAATTTTTATTTATATAGCCCTAAATCACAAGTGTCTCAAAGGGCTGCACAAGCCACAACGACATCCTCGGTACAGAGCCCACATAAGGGCAAGGAAAAACTCACCCCAGTGGGACGTCGATGTGAATGACTATGAGAAACCTTGGAGAGGACCGCATATGTGGGTAACCATATGTGTGGGGGGGGGGTCATGCACACTCTTGGCATTCTCTCGATGAGCTTCAAGAGGTAGTCACCTGAAATAATTTTCACTTCACAGGTGTGCTTGAAGCTCATCGAGCTTTCAATTTAATAATATGACTCCTTTAATGCGCCCAATAATTTGGCGTGCCTTATATATGAAAAAAGATCAAAAATAGACCATTTATCGGCAGTTCGCCTTATAATCCGGTGCGCCTTACGGTCCGGACAATACGTTTTTTAAAGACATTTACATGTGTGAAAAAATTGCGGTGGAAATACAACAAATATATTTTAAAAAGTCTACCAAAAATTCCACAGCCCCCTTGCAGTACCTATGCGGACCCCCAGGGGTTCATGGACCTCTGTTGAAGACCTGCCGATCTCGACCACAAGGAAGTTGTCACGGCCCCGGGCGCACACCAGTGCGCATTCATGTGTGCGCCAGGAGTGCGCCAGGCGCGTGTCAATCGCCAGGAATCAGCGCACACCTGTGGCTGATCAGGGGACCTGCCTTCATAAGCCTGCACAACCTGCTATCCCGGGCCAGAACGTAGCTACCTGTCCTGTACAATAAGCCGAATATATCAAGCCCTATGCACTCTTTCTCTCTCGGTGTTCCTCCCCCCCCCCGTCGTGTTTATTTTTGTCCCGTGTCCTCCTTGTCGTTCCAGCAGCGTACCTTCGATTCCCTCGTCACGAGCTGTGTGTCTCGTCTTCCCGTGTTCCCTCTGCTTCCCTGGCTGCCTTTTGGATCTCGACCTCCGGCCTGGACAGGGACTTTTGACGCCTCTCTCCTCTCCTCGACCTTACGTCTGTCTCACGGATCTCCGAGCTTCTCTTGCCCCCCCCTCAACACTTCCGGGTAACACTCTTCAGGTAATCGCCACACATCGTCGCACACCATACACTCTTGGATTTAGTCACACTCCATTCTGTTGTTTATTAATGTTATTATTTGTTGTTTATATATATATAGTATATATATATATAAATAAATAGAGCTTAAACGACATCCCTCCTGCCTGTGCCGTCTCCTCCTCCTGTACACGTAACAGAAGTGTTTTAAATGTAGATTAAAATCATCATAGGTTCCCTTAAAAGTGTTAAGGTTAGAATTAAGTTAAAAAAAAGAGTGTCAGACTCTGCTTATCTCCACAATAACGACGTGCAACATTTTTTCCGCTGATAAGTGGTAGCACAAACACAGCAAAACAGCTCACTGGTAAAAAAAAAACAACTGTGAGGCTCCACCCAAGCACAGCAAACAAAGCATGTTCACATATCTGCGGTCCCGATGCCATTGGCCGGGGACCCCACAATGAGCGAAACACTTATAAATCCCTTTTATCACTGCATCCGTGCTCGTGCTTTGGAAAACACAAGAGCTTAAAACAAAGTGAAGATGTGAAACAGATGTGTCGTCGAGGACAATAAAAACATTTGGTATATCGGAGCATTCTTCATGCAACACGGATGAAAGGATTTAATTAATCCAGAATGTTCGGCCATGTGTATCAATCACTGCCTCTCTCTCACAGAGATGAAAAGACACCTTCAATTTTTTTTTTCGTCAGCACATGCATCTTCCCATCCGTCGAGCTGTTCTTCAGATTGGTCTAATCAGCATGCGATGCTGTCACATGTAAGTGAGGTGTGTTCATGGATAGTCCTACTTCTCCATTCCACTCATGATCGACAGCTCAACTCTCAATAATTAATTTGGCCTGGGCTGTGCGAAGGTCAAGAGATCATCTGCAAAGGGTGCTGAAGAGAGGAGACACTGTCATCAAATATTCATAACAGACCATACAGTACTGCCAATACGCTCTGAAAATACTCAGCGAAATAGGGCACTGATTTGCACCCAGGAGCTTCACTCAAATAGCAATGTTAATGCAGTTTGAGAAGTGTTTTAGCACATAGGGAATAATAGCATTTCTATTTTTTTTACAAATTGCATGGCATAAATCAGTTTTTCAACCACTGTGTGCACACTAGTGTGCCGTG
Source organism: Nerophis lumbriciformis (assembly GCF_033978685.3). NCBI lineage: Eukaryota > Metazoa > Chordata > Actinopteri > Syngnathiformes > Syngnathidae > Nerophis > Nerophis lumbriciformis. Next base: position 19,226,325 of record NC_084575.2, read on the forward strand.
AGATACAGTCTGGTGTGCCGTGGGAGATTATCTAATTTCACCTATTTGGGTTAAAAATATTTTTTGCAAACCAGTAATTATAGTCTGCAAATTATGTGTTGTTGTTAGAGTGTCGGTGCTGTCTAGAGCTCTTCCATATCAGTAGGTGGCAGCCAGTAGCTAATTGCTTTGTAGATGTCGGAAACAGCAGGAGGCAGTGTGCAGGTAAAAAGGTATCTAATGCTTAAACCAAAAATAAACAAAAGGTGAGTGCCCCTAAGAAAAGGCATTGAAGCTTAGGGAAGGCTATGCAGAACAAAACTAAAACTGAACTGGCTGCAAAGTAAACAAAAACTGAATGCTGGACGACAGCAAAGACTTACTGTGGAGCAAAGACGGCGTCCACAATGTACATCTGAACATGACATGACAATCAACAATGTCCCCACAAAGAAGGATAAAAACAACTGAAATCTTCTTGATTGCGAAAACAAAGTAGATGCGTGGGAAAGCTTTTTTAATTTTCTCAGGAAGATTACAAAGTCGAGGGAACCCCAAAAAGGAAGTGCGCTAAGAGATCACAGACCTCCTGTAAAAAATTTAAAAAAAAAATCAATCCAAGGGAGAAAAATGTAATTCACCACAGATGATGTTAATTAACATGTTCCATGTTAGATACAACTCTTGAAAGAGTAATACATAGGGTCTTAAAGTAAAAAACCTTAGCTTTTTCTGTGGTTTCCTACAAATGGATCACATAAACATTTCTGCTCAGGTTTATGTTCAATGCCCTAAATCAGTGTTTTTCAACACACTAGTGTGCCGTGAGATACAGTCTGGTGTGCCGTGGGAGATTATCTAATTTCACCTATTTGGGTTAAAAATATTTTTTGCAAACCAGTAATTATAGTCTGCAAATGATGTGTTGTTGTTGAGTGTCGGTGCTGTCTAGAACTCGGCAGAGTAACCGTGTAATGCTCTTCCATATCAGTAGGTGGCAGCCGGTAGCTAATTGCTTCGTAGATGTCGGAAAAAGCGGGAGGCAGCATGCAGGTAAAAAGGTGTCAAATGCTTAAACCAAAAATAAACAAAAGGTGAGTGCCCCTAAGAAAAGGCATTGAAGCTTAGGGAAGGCTATGCAGAACAAAACTAAAACTGAACTGGCTGCAAAGTAAACAAAAACTGAATGCTGGACGACAGCAAAGACTTACTGTGGAGCAAAGACGGCGTCCACAATGTACATCTGAACATGACATGACAATCAACAATGTCCCCACAAAGAAGGATAAAAACAACTGAAATCTTCTTGATTGCGAAAAGAAAGTAGATGCGTGGGAAAGCTTTTTTAATTTTCTCAGGAAGATTACAAAGTCGAGGGAACCCCAAAAAGGAAGCGCGCTAAGAGATCACAGACCTCCTGTAAAAAAAATTGAAAAAAAATCAATCCAAGGGAGAAAAATGTAATTCACCGCAGATAATGTTAAATAACATTTTCCATGTTAAATACAACTCTTGAAAGAGTAATACATAGGGTCTTAAAGTAAAAAAACGTAGCTTTTTCTGTGGTTTCCTACAAAGGGATCACATACACATTTCTGCACAGGTTTATGTTCAATGCCCTAAATCAGTGTTTTTCAACACACTAGTGTGCTGTGAGGTACAGTCTGGTGTGCCGTGGGAGATTGTCTAATTTCACCTATTTGGGTTAAAAATATTTTTTGCAAACCAGTAATTATAGTCTGCAAATGATGTGTTGTTGTTGAGTGTCGGTGCTGTCTAGAACTTGGCAGAGTAACCGTGTAATACTCTTCCATATCAGTAGGTGGCAGCAGGTAGCTAATTGCTTTGTAGATGTCGGAAACAGCGGGAGGCAGCATGCAGGTAAAAAGGTGTCAAATGCTTAAACCAAAAATAAACAAAAGGTGAGTGACCCTAAGAAAAGGCATTGAAGCTTAGGAATGGCTATGCAGAATAAAACTAAAACTGAACTGACTGCAAAGTAAACAAAAACCGAATGCTGGACGACAGCAAAGACTTACTGTGGAGCAAAGACGGCTTCCACAATGTACATCCGGACATGACATGACAATCAACAATGTCTCCACAAAGAAAGATAAAAACAACTGAAATCTTCTTGATTGCGAAAACAAAGTAGATGCGGGAAATATCGCTCAAAGGAAGACATGAAACTGCTACAGGAAAATACCAAAAAAAGAGAAAAAGCCACTAAAATAGGAGCACAAGACAAGAACTAAAACACTACACACAGGAAAACAGCAATAAATTCCAAATAAGTCACGGCGTGATGTGACAGGTGGTGACAGTACACCTACTTTGAGACAAGAGCTATATTGATGCATGCTTGGTTATGGTTTGAAGTCATACCCAACAATTGCGACAACGACTTTTTACTGTCAACTGAGTTTAGTTTTTTTAATGATTTCTGCTGGTGGTGTGCCTCTGGATTTTTTCAACGCAAAATATGTGCCTTGGCTCAAAAAAGGTTGAAAAACACTGCCATAAATACATAATATGAATCCTGTTATTGTACCGTAAAGGTATATTCTACAGATCTCTCAACAAAGTGTCTTGTGTAAAGAGTGTTTGGGAAGAAAAAGGGTCTCCAATTTTCAGTATTTTATTTTTTTGTAAATAGCTCTACTGTTTAATTCACAAATACTTAGGGCCTGATCTACTAAGATCCAAATAACAAGTGTAAAATACTATTAGTGGGCGTGTGTTCCGTGTGATCTACTAAAACTGTGTTGCCCGATTGAAAGTAAGTGCAAAAGTGTTGCAGACCTCCCTATTCAAATGAGGATTTTGCATGTACTACGCACAATATAGACAACAGCACTTATTTTGCAATAAACCCGTGATTGTGCTCTGGAATGATCCATGCGCAAGAAAATGCCTGTGGCAAGAAATGCTTTCATAGGACATGTATTAATAATATATATTTGTATAAAGGAGATATATTAATAACGTATATCTCCTTTGAAAAAAACATATGTGTTCTGGTAAACCACTAATGGTAACATAAGTGTCCCTTCTTCTCCCAGCTTGCTCTCTTTGTTTTGTCTTGTCTGACCTTTTTTGAAGCCTCTTTCCTTGTGCTGTCCTCCAAATCTAAACATCAGACATGGAAATGATCAGCTGGACTCTCGACGCAAATGACAACATTTTTTGACGAGGAAAAGAGTTTCGGGGGAGCCTGGCTGCCCTGATGGAACCATTGCTGCGGGGTACGTGAGAGATTCCTGAGATAAATGGAGAATCATGTGCCTCTCAGTCCTTTCCATCGAGGACGTGGAAGACATCTACCTATTTGGAACCATGATCGCGGGGTACCTGCTGATTGAGCTGGGCATTGCTCTGGTGCATCGTCAAATTCGTAAGACGATGGCAGCCACTCAAGGAGCCCAAAGGCTGTTCGTCGCAATGGAAGGTTTGGGCCGGGCTGTGGGATCACAGTCTGTGGCAATTTCTGAACTGAATCATAAGATGGATCACATCATGGAGAAGCTTGCTGAAAAGGAAACATTTATATGAGAGCAGCCAGCATGGACGAATAGAACAGACAAGTCATTGTATTGTCTGCTCGCGGAAAACAAACATCCTAATCTACAATTTGACTCCCTCGAATGGCCTTGACGCTGTGAACAACAGGAACAGGCTGTTCTGAAAACACCCCCGAGGACACCTCAATGATGGACGCTTTTGACCTCCCTCCTTCCTCAACGACACCTGGAGTCGAACTTTTGCTTGCATGCAGAACGGCCCCAGTCTATGAACATTACATCATCACACCCAAGACAATGGGCACATACACACACACACACACCCTTCCCCACCCCACGCCTTCACCACCGCTTGTTTCCCCTCGGGGTGATGGACGGCTGGCAGCGCTTCATAGCAGCAGTCGACCTCCAGGGTCCCAACTCTCCGCCCCTCTGTTGCGAGTTGTCGTGATTAAATGTAACGTGTTTATGTGTGCATTGCATGGAGGTTTTTCCCCACTCTAGACTAGGCCCCCTTAGGAGCCCAGTCTAGATTGTATTTTTTTACTCATCTTCTTCCCCGGCGTTTTACCTTTTTCTTATCTTTTACAGGGCGCTTTTGGCGACCCATCAGCGTTCCCGTTCTGTAACCCTGTACACTGTTTGTTTGTCTAATCTTGAACGGGTTTGTGCTGAAAACATAGTTTCGTTGTACTTGTGCAATGACAATAAAGTCCTATCCTATCCTATAAACTTGAAAAGGTTAACAAACCAGAAAAGATCAGAATCTATCGACGACTAGCATTTCTACTTCCAGTTCAGGACCCGCAGGCAAAGGAAGTAGCTTACAGAACCGCAATTTCTGCAGTTAGTGAATCCGACCACAAAGGAGTCGGAGCATAAACAACTCGCAACTGTGAAACGGTTCTCATCGTTTTCCTAAAGGAGCCGTTCAAAATTCTTGTTCCCAAACGTCACATCTCTATTCGGCTGAGAACGGGTCTGTGACTCAAAACCCACGAGGAAGAATCACTCATTTAGAGTCTCCAATTAACCCAACACGCTTGTAAACCCATGAAGCTAAACTGTTGTAAATTAACAATATCTGTTGACAATTAATGCAGCTTTATATTCTGTCTTTTTACTGACAGTGCAGGTGTAGCTAAAGTCGTCTCTGAGGAAGTCAGATTCTGCCCTCATCTCCAAGCTACAGAACCATGGAATACTTTGAACATGGTCTGGATAGCAGATGTTTTTTCACAGTTGATAGAAAACTCCATCTGGAAGGGAAAAAAAACTATAGACAGACAGAATAAAAAGAATCTGTATTCATCTGCAAAAATCCGCGCTGAGGGTTTAAACCTGAAAGGAACGGCCTGATGAATTGCTTCACTTATCCAGAACAAAGGCGAGAGTTTTGTCCCGCTCAGAAAATGACGGAAACTTTAGAAGCCCTGCATAATTTGGTAAATATTTAGATAAGTTATCCGACTCACTAACGTTTTCTGTTTGTTTTTTCTTATCTTAATATGATTTATTGAAGGACTTTCAGGAAGGGCTTAGAATGCATGATAGCTCTGAGAAAAAATGTTAACAGCTTCTAAAGTGTAAAAGTGCAATTGATTCTAGTGTGCTGAAGTAGGGTTTTATTTTGTGTGGTTTGCTGCCATTGTTTTAACACTATTTCCATGACTGATCTACCGTATTTTTCGGACAATAAGTCGCAGTTTTTTTCATAGTTTGGCCGGGCTACAGTGCAACTTATATATGTTTTTTTCCTTCTTTATTATGCATTTCCGGCGGGTGCGACTTATACTCCGTTGCGACTTATACTCCGAAAAATACGGTACTTTTTATCCATTCTATTCCTATTAACCTATGCTATGTATAACCTACTCTATTCATAGCCTAGTCTATTTAAATGACTATGAGCATACTATTGTTCTTGTTGGTGTTTCTGGGTGTGCAATACGGATGTTCGTGTTTTTGTGTTATTGTATCTTCTATCTATACATATTAGTGCTCAATATGTAGTATTTTTTAATTTTTTATTGTTTTTCATTACGTTTTACCACTGTTACTGTATGTAAAACCTGCACTGCAACAGCATGAATTCCCAATAGTGGAAAAAATAATAATATATCCTATCATATCCTAAAAACAATCCAATATCAATAGAATATGTATTTAGAGCTGTATACACACACTTAATTTATGACAATGAATGCTTAGCCAGTGAAGGCGTTCCACAAGGGTCTATTCTTCAACCACTATTCAAACATTCCTATTTATGCGTATTAAAGTCTTCTTGCCATGTCACTCTTGTCATGATCTGTGGTCTGGATCATGTTTTTTGTTATTTTCTTCGGTGTCCTTTTCTTTTTTAAGTGACACAGTTAGTCATATGAAGCCCTCTGGTTCTCCTGCAGATGCCCTCCCACCTCGCCTGTTTAAGGAGGTACTTGCTACTATTGGATCAAGTGTCCTTAACATTATCAATAGTAGCCTCTCTTCTGGAATAGTTCCAGTAGAGTTTAAACATGCAGTGGTACGACCTCTGCTTAAAAAACCCAGCCTCGACCCCTCTCTCCTCTCTAACTTCAGACCTATCTCTAATCTTCCATACATTTCCAAAATATTAGAGAAGGTTGTCTACAGTCAGTTGTTGCCCTTCTTAGAGGATAATGGTATCACTGAGCTGTTCCAGTCCGGTTTTAAAGCCCTCCACAGCACAGAGTCAGCGCTTCTAAAAGTTTTTAACGATATCCTCCTGTCCACTGATTCTGGTAAATATGTTGTCCTGGTGCTCTTAGATCTGTCTGCTGCGTTCGACACCGTCGACCACGCCACCTTAATCACTCGTCTTGAGAACTGTGTGGGCATTAAGGGCGCCGCCCTCAACTGGTTCCGGTCGTACCTAACCGACAGGAGTTTTTGTGTAAAAGTAGACAGTTTTATGTCGTCCACAGCTCCTTTACCACATGGGGTCCCCCAGGGCTCAATCCTTGCCCCAATTTTATTTGCGCTTTACCTTCTCCCCCTTGGTTCTATTTTTAGGAAGTACAGTATTGCATTTCATTTTTATGCCGATGATTGCCAGATTTATTTTCCCATGGCACAAAATAACACGGTTCAACATCTTATTGACTGCCTGCACGACATCAAAGTCTGGCTTTCAGCTAACTTCCTGAGCCTAAATGAAGACAAAACAGAAGTTATGTTGTTCGGTCCAAGTTGCTCTCCCTCCCCCAACGTTGACCTCGGCACTCTGACCCCGTATCTCAGCGACTGTGTCACAAACCTGGGGGTAAAGTTTGACTCAGATTTTAAATTCGAAAAACAAATCAGCAGCGTCGTTCAAAAAAGCTTTTATCAATTACGCCAAATAGCGAAAGTGAAACCGCTTCTATCAAGACATGATCTTGAGAAATTAATCCACGCCTTCATCTCGACTCGTCTTGATTATTGTAATGCCCTGTATGTAGGCATTAGCCAGGCCTCCCTCGCCCGCCTGCAGCTCGTGCAGAACTCTGCTGCTCGTCTGCTAACACAGACCCGCAGACGTGAGCACATCACCCCTATTTTAGCGTCCCTTCACTGGCTCCCTGTGCGTTACCGAATACATTTTAAACTCCTTTTATTTGTTTTTAAATGTCTAAACAACCTCGCGCCAACCTATCTCTCCGACCTCCTTCAGCCTTACTGCCCCACCCGATCCTTAAGATCAGCCGATCAGCTGCTGTTGACGGTCCCTGACACAAGGCTGAAGCTTAGAGGGGACAGAGCTTTCGCCGTTGCTGCTCCCAAGCTCTGGAACGACCTACCCCTGAGTGTTAGACAAGCCTCCTCTCTTCCTGTTTTTAAATCTCTCTTAAAAACATACTTTTATTCCATGGCTTTTAACACTGAGTGATATCCATCCTGCAATGGCGCCCCATAATACACCTGCTGTGATCCTGTTTTTATGTTTTTATTAATTCTATTTTAATTATTTATTTTTTATCGTGTTCTGTTTGTGTTGTGTTGTGTTTGCTCGGTACTCGTTTTATCTTTTAACCTGCTCATTGTACAGCACTTTGGCTACCCCTGTGGTAAATTTTAAATGTGCTTTATAAATAAAGTTGATTTGATTTGATTTGATTTAGTTTAAGACTCCATAGTTCCTGTTTTTGTGCATCCTTGTTTGTTTTGGTTTCCATGACGACTGATTAGTTTCACCTGCCTCATGTGTTCGGGACACGCACCTGCCCTAATCAGAGACTATTATTTAAGCCTGTCTTTGCCAGTTAGTCATCCTGGCGTCATTGATTGTTTCATGCTTAGTTCATGCTGCTCGTTTCTTGCCACAGTAAGTTTTTTTTGTTTCATGTCCATAGTTCAGGCTAAGTTTTAGCGTATGTTTCCTGCTTTCAGTTTTATGTCCCTTAGTCTCTCGTGCAATCTGCACGCTTTCCTTTTGTTTTAGTTCCTGACTTTTGTCCTGTGTAGGATTTATTAATTAATAAATATGTTCCTACCTTCAAGTTCTGTCCGGAATAGTCTGTTTACTTCCTGGGAGAACAATCCTCGCAGTAAGTTGCGAAGACCCCCTCGTTATGACAACTCTAAAACAGGCCTGGGCAATTATTTTGATCCGGGGGACCAAATTTTGAGAAAAAAATGTGTCTGGGGGCCGATATATATATATATATATATATATATATATATATATATATATATATATATATATATATATATATATATATATATATATACCGGTCCCATACACATTTATTTATATATAGATACTATATATATATATATATATATATATATATATATATATATATATATATATATATATATATATATGTAAGCTGTGAAAATCTGCTGTACAGTATTTGCGCTTGGGTCCTATTTTTAGGACCACTAATACAAAACCTCACAATAATGTCTGATTGAACGCTAATAATGTTATGACAGACCGCCTTAAAAAATGGAATGGAATTTTTTTTTTTTTACTGGATAAGACACCCAGAATGTACATCAAAATAAAGATTGTGGGATTTAAAATATTAACTATGAACGATAAAACACTGAATATTGACAAAATATGACATATTTTACAATCAAGCGAACCGCAACAAAAATGCGACAAACACAGCGAAATATGAACTATCTGATATATCACTAAGCTTTAGAACTTTGTTGTAAAAATCTCCTTCCGCGTCTGTCCCTGACACCCGCATTTCAGGCTAGCCGCTCTGGAAACACTCTGTGGAAACGCTCCCCACCCACACTGCTTGGTGCCTCGTCTGAGCTGCTGTGACTTAGATTACCATACTAACTCGTATACCATGAAAAAGCGCAGATTTCAACCATTAAAATACTTTGTATAGTTCAAGACTTACGGTCATTTGAAAACATCACTGCACATCATAATGGCAGCTACAGTTTCCTTCTTATACATCTAAAAAAAATTGGTAACACTTTAGTATGGGGAACATATTCACCATTAATTAGTTGCTTATTAACATGCAAACTAGTAACATATTGGCTCTTAATTAGTCATTATTAAGTACTTATTAATGCCCTATTCTGCATGGCCTTACCCTAACCCTAGCCCCAACCCTAACCCTCTAACCCTAACCAAATAACCCTAACCCGAACCAAATAACTCTAAATTAAGTATTTGTTACTTACAATATGTTCTCTATACTAAAGTGTTTCCAAAGAATTATTTGGGAATGTCCGGCGGGCCAGATTGAAAATCTTGACGGACCCTTGGGCCTTAACTTGCCCAGGTCCGCTCTAAATGAAAGTTCATGTGCTATTATTGACAAATAATTTTGTCTACGTAGTGCATACTTGCCAACCCTCCTGGATTTTCCAGGAGACTCCCGAAATTCAGCGCCTCTCCTGAAAACCTCCCGGGACAAATTTTCTCCCGAAAATCTCCCGAAATTCAGGCGGACTCAGGTCCATGCGGACCTGAGTCCGCTTTCCCACAATATAAACAGCGTACCTGCCCAATGACGTTATAACTGTAGAATGATGGAGGGCGAGTTCTTGGTTTCTTATGTGGGTTTATTGTTAGGCAGTTTCATTAACGTCCTCCCAGCGCGGTAAAAACACACAACAACAGCAGTCACGTTTTGGTCTACCGTAAAGCAGTTTGTCTGCCGTTAACAGCAATGTTGTGACACTCTTAAACAGGACAATACTGCCATCTAGTGCATTTGATGAAATCACTTTTGTGCGTGCCACGCAGCAATTCATCATCAGAGAGGGTGTTCAGCATGGTTAGAAAAATAGTGACAGAGAATAGAACAAGGATGGACAATTCAACCCTTGACTCAACAATGATTAAATGAGTGTTATGTGTGTGTATATGTGTAAATGAATGAACACTGAATTTTAAGTATTTATTTTATATATAATAAAAGAAATATATATTTATAGCTAGAATTCACTGAAAGTCAAGTATTTCTTGTGTGACTTGGTGAATTCTAGCTGTAAATATACTCCTCCCCTCTTAACCACGCCCCCAACCACGCCCCCCCCACCTCTCAAAATCGGAGGTCACCTATGACGTAGTGAAAATCTACCAGGCCTCACGTTAAAAAGACAACAAAAAACGATTGAGGTATAGATGATAATGACTTACACTGCAAAAAGTCAGTGTTCAAAAACAAGAAAAATAAATACAAAAATTAGGGGTATTTTATTTGAACTCAGCAACATTATCTGCCAATAGAACAAGAAAATTCGGCTTGTCAAGACTTTCCAAAACAAGTAAAATTAGCTAACCTCAATGAAACCAAAAATACCTTAAAATAAGTATATTCTGACTAATAACGAGTGCACTTTTCATGGTAGAAAAAAAAAGGGACCTTTTTGCTCAATATGTTGAAAACATATTCTTAAATCAAGTAAATGCGAGTGCCATTATCTTGACATAATGATATGCGCTCGGCATCATGATTTTTTTTTCATGCTTCAAGTAAGAAATTATTACTTTAAAAAAATAGTTTTATACTTGCAACAGTTGATATTCTAGTTTCAGGCATGTGTTACTCAATATAGGTCATAAAATCTCAGCAACAAGCTGTAATATCTTACTGAGATTATTTAGGACCAAAACCCTTAAAACAAGTAAAACACTCTAAGATAAAATCTGCTTAGTGAGAAGAATTATCTTATCAGACAGAAAATAAGCAAATATCACCCTTATTTGAGATATTGTCATGATCTGTAGTCTGGATCATGTTTTTGTTATTTTCTGTTAGTTTTAAGACTCCAATTGTTACTGTTTTTGTGCACCCTTGTTTGTTTTAGTTTCCATGATGACCTATGATTTTCACCTGCCTCTTGCGTTCGGGACACACCTGTCTCTAATCAACAGACTATTATTTAAGCCTGTCTTTGCCAGTTAGTCGACCTGGCTTCATTGTTTGCGTCACGCCTATGCCAAGTAAGTTTTTTTTATTCCATGCCATAGCCTATGCTAAGTCTTAGCTTCCTATGTGATAGGCACGCTTGCCTTTTTGTTGTTTGCCTGCATTTTGGTAGTTGGGTGATTTACAAACTCCGTTTCCATATGAGTTGGGAAATTGTGTTAGATGTAAATATAAACGAAATACAATTATTTGCAAATCCTTTTCAACCCATATTCAATTGAATGCACTACAAAAACAAGATATTTGATGTTCAAACTCATAAACTTTATTTTTTTTTTGCAAATAATAATTAACTTAGAATTTCATGGCTGCAACACGTGCCAAAGTAGTTGGGAAAGGGCATGTTCACCACTGTGTTACATGGCCTTTCCTTTTAACAACACTCAGTAAAGGATTGGGAACTGAGGAGAAACATTTTTTAAGCTTATGAGGTGGAATTCTTTCCCATTCTTGCTTGATGTACAGCTTAAGTTGTTCAACAGTCCGGGGGTCTCCGTTGTGGTATTTTAGGCTTCATACGTGCCACACATTTTCAATGGGAGACAGGTCTGGACTACAGGCAGGCCAGTCTAGTACCCGCACTCTTTTACTATGAAGCCACGCTGTTCTAACACATGGCTTGGCATTGTCTTGCTGAAATAAGCAGGGGCGTCCATGGTAACGTTGCTTGGATTGCAACATATGTTGCTCCAAAACCTGTATGTACCTTTCAGCATTAATGGCGCCTTCACAGATGTGTAAGTTACCCATGTCTTGGGCACTAATACACCCACATACCATCACAGATGCTGGCTTTTGAACTTTGCGCCTATAACAATCCGGATGGTTCTTTTCCTCTTTGGTCCGGAGGACACGACGTCCACAGTTTCCAAAAACAATTTGAAATGTGGACTCGTCAGACCACAGAACACTTTTCCACTTTGTATTACTCCATCTTAGATGAGCTGAGGCCCAGCGAAGCCGACGGCGTTTCTGGGTGTTGTTGATAAACGGTGTTCGCCTTGCATAGGAGAGTTTTAACTTGCACTTACAGATGTAGCGACCAACTGTAGTTACTGACAGTGGGTTTCTGAAGTGTTCCTGAGCCCATGTGGTGATATCCTTTACACACTGATGTCACTTGTTGATGCAATACAGCCTGAGGGATCGAAGGTCACGGGCTTAGCTGCTTACGTGCAGTGATTTCTCCAGATTCTCTGAACCCTTTGATGATATTACGGACCGTAGATGGTGAAATCTCTAAATTCCTTGCAATAGCTGGTTGAGAAAGGTTTTTCTTAAACTGTTCAACAATTTGCTCACGCATTTGTTGACAAAGTGGTGACCCTCGCCCCATCCTTGTTTGTGAATGACTGAGCATTTCATGGAATCTACTTTAATACACAATCATGGCACCCACCTGTTCCCAATTTGCCTGTTCACCTGTGGGATGTTCCAAATAAGTGTTTGATGAGCATTCCTCAACTTTATCAGTATTTATTGCCACCTTTCCCAACTTCTTTGTCACGTGTTGCTGGCATCAAATTCTAAAGTTAATGATTATTTGCAAAAAAAAAAAAATGTTTATCAGTTTGAACATCAAATATGTTGTCTTTGTAGCACATTCAATTGAATATGGGTTGAAAAGGATTTGCAAATCATTGTATTCCGTTTATATTTACATCTAGCACAATTTCCCAACTCATATGGAAACGGGGTTTGTATGTTAAATAAATCAAATCCTCCCAGTAAGCTGCGAAACCCCCCCGTCGTGACAGATATCTAATCTTACTTAGATTTCAGTTTTTGCAGTGTAGGGTATTGTGCATAAATGTGTGCAGAAATGTTTATGTGATCTCTTTGTAGTAAACCACAGAAAATGTCACAACATCGCAATATTTTAAGTCTCTATTTATTACTCAGCAATCCATCAAGAGTTGTATTTAACATGAAAAATGTTATTTAAAAGGGAACATTATCATCAGACCTATGTAAGCGTCAATATATACCTTGATGTTGCAGAAAAAAGACCATATATTTTTTTAACCGATTTCCGAACTCTAAATGGGTGAATTTTGGCAAATTAAACGCCTTTCTATTATTCGCTCTCGAAGCGATGACGTCAATCCGCCATTTTCTCAAACACATTACAAACACCGAGTCAAATCAACTCTGTTATTTTCCGTTTTTCCGACTGTTTTCCGTACCTTGGAGACATCATGCCTCGTCGGTGTGTTGTCGGAGGGTGTAACAACACGAACAGGGACGTATTCAAGTTGCACCAGTGGCCCAAAGATGCGAAAGTGGAAAGAAATTGGACGTTTGTTCCGCACACTTTACCGACGAAAGCTATGCTACGACAGAGATGGCAAGAATGTGTGGATATCCTGAGACACTCAAAGCAGATGCATTTCCAACGATAAAGTCAAAGAAATCTGCCGCCAGACCCCAAGGAAAAGAGCGCAGATGAGGGTATGTCTACAGAATATATTAATTGATGAAAACTGGGCTGTCTGCACTCTCAAAGTGCATGTTGTTGCCAAATGTATTTCATATGCTGTAAACCTAGTTCATAGTTGTTAGTTTCCTTTAATGCCAAACAAACACATACCAATCGTTGGTTAGAAGGCGATCGCCGAATTCGTCCTCGCTTTCTCCCGTGTTGCTGGCTGTCGTGTCGTTTTCGTCGGTTTCGCTTGCACACGGTTCAAACCGATATGGCTCAATAGCTTCAGTTTCTTCTTCAATTTCGTTTTCGCTACCTGCCTCCACACTACAACCATCCGTTTCAATACATGCGTAATCTGTTGAATCGCTTAAGCCGCTGAAATCCGAGTCTGAATCCGAGCTAATGTCGCTATAAACTTACTGTTCTATCCACCATGTTTGTTTGTATTGGCATCACTGTGTGACGTCACAGGAAAATGGACGGGTGTATATAACGATGGTTAAAATCAGGCACTTTGAAGCTTTTTTTTAGGGATATTGCGTGATGGGTAAAATTTTGAAAAAAAATTCGAAAAATAAAACAAGCTACTGGGAACTGATTTTTAATGGTTTGAACCCTTCTGAAATTGTGATAATGTTTCCCTTTAACATCATCTGTGGTGAATTACATGTTTCTCCCTTGGATTGATTTTTTTTTTTTACAGGAGGTCTATGATCTCTTAGCACTCTTCCTTTTTGGGGTTCCCTCGACTTTGTAATCTTCTTGAGAAAATTAAAAAAGCTTTTGCCATGTCAAAAAAAAAACTGAAACCGTTGACGCGTTCATGTGTCCAAAGAGCAACTACAGGCAGTTGTGCAGGGGACTCGGAGAAGGGAGACACAGGTGTTAAACAGCTAAGCGCTTTAGCTGCTCGAGGCGGAAAAGATGTTATTGAACCGGGAAGGCTTCTCAGACAACAACCCCTCCTCTCTGCGGAGCAACTCAAAGCCAGAGGTCAAAGGCCACGGTGAGCAGCAATGGAAGCCATTTGTTTGGTTGTCATGGCTCAACAGGTGAGCCCCGGGTGGGGGACCGGGCTACTCAAAACATCTCTGCAAAAGAAAAAAGAAAGACCCTCAATATGAGGAATGTCCACCACACACGGTCGGTCACTCACCACGTACGCGTCACAACAAGCCGCGTTTGCCGCTCTTCACACTGCTCTGTTTGTTTTGCAGCTTTGTGACGGAGGCTCGCCCCTTAAAAAAAAAAATGCTCCAGCGGTGAGAAGAAGCAAAACCGTGGCCACCACAGGGTTGGGGGAAGACAGTGCAATGTTTATTTTGGTTTGAATGACACGGGGTCTACGTTCGCCTCTGACAGAGCCGCACCTGTGGAGCAATGGCCCACATAGTAGCCGTGTTTTGTTGTGGGATGCTGGCTCGAGGCTTCGGGCCAGAACAGACTCATCATCACCTTTCCCCTCGTGGTCTATTGCATTGTTTTTCAACCTCTTTGGTGCCAAGGCACATTTTTCTCGTTAAAAAAAATGCGGAGGCACACCACCAGCAGAAATCATTAAAAAACGAAACTCAGTTGACAGTAAAAAGTTGTCGCAATTGTTGGATATGACTTTAAAGCAGGGGTCACCAACCTTTTTGAAACCAAGAGCTACTTGATTAATGCAAAGGGCTACCAGTTTCCATCCAGCCATTTTCTACCGCTTATTCCCTTTGGGGTCGCGGGGGGCACTGGAGCCTATCTCAGATACAATCGGGCGGAAGGCGGGGTTCACCCTGGACAAGTCGCCACCTCATCGCAGGGGAAACCAGTTTGATACACACTTAAATAAATGGCCAGAAATAGCCAATTTGCTCAATTTACCTTTAACTCTATGTTATTATTAATAATTAATGATATTTATCTTTGTGGAAACACTGATCATCTTAATGATTTCTCACAATAAATATATATAGAAACAGATAAATATCAATATGCAACACTTTATTTGTATATTTTCTCTAAGTGCACATTTTTCAAATTGAACATTTTCAAATGATCACTTCTAAGACAGTCTTGTGAAATCACAATATCCCATTTTAACTAGCGAGCCACTAACATTTTTTTTAACAAATCATGAATTACTTTGCACCATGTTTGTACAAACAATAACTCATGTAAAATACAAAAGTCAACTCTCAAATGTTTAAATAAATCATGTCACACTTTGACACCAAATCTGTTATATGTTTCTTTGTCAGTTAGTGAAGACCAAGTCTTTGAAATATTTTCTTGGATTTTCAAATTACTATTTGAGTTTTGTCTCTCTTAGAATTAAAAATGTCGAGCAAAGCGAGACCAGCTTGCTAGTAAATAAATACAATTTAAAAAATAGAGGCAGCTCACTGGTAAGTGCTGCTATTTGAGCTATTTTTGGAACAGGCCAGCGGGCTACTCATCTGGTCCTTACGGGCGACCTGGGGCCCGCGGGCACCGCGTTGGTGACCCCTGCTTTAAAGCATAACCAAGCATGCATCAATATAGCTCTTGTCTCAAAGTAGGTGTACTGTCACCACCTGTCACATCACACCCTGACTTATTTGGAGTTCTTTGCTGTTTTCCTGTGTGTAGTGTTTTAGTTCTTGTCTTGCGCTCCTATTTTGGTGGCTTTTTCTCTTTATTTGGTATTTTCCTGTAGCAGTTTCATGTCTTCCTTTGAGCGATATTTCCCACATCTACTTTGTTTTAGCAATCAAGAATATTTCAGTTGTTTTTATCCTTCTTTGTGGGGACATTGTTGATTGTCACGTCATGTTCGGTTGTACATTGTGGACGCCGTCTTTGCTCCACAGTAAGTCTTTGCTGTCGTCCAGCATTCTGTTTTTGTTTACTTTGTAGCCAGTTCAGTTTTCGTTTCGTTCTGCATAGCCTTCCCTAAGCTTCAATGCCTTTTCTTAGGGAAACTCACCTTTTGTTTATTTTTGGTTTAAGCATTAGACACAATTTTACCTGCACAATGCCTCCCGCTGTTTCCGACATCTACAAAGCAATTAGCACCGGCTGCCACCTACTGATATGAAAGAGTATTACACGGTTACTCTGCCGAGCTCTAGACAGCACCGACACTCAACAACAACACATAATTTGCAGACTACAATTACTGGTTTGCAAACAATATTTTTAACCCAAATAGGTGGAATTAGACAATATCCCACGGCACACCAGACTGTATCTCACGGCACACTAGTGTGCCGCGGCACAGTGGTTGAAAAACACTGGTCTATTGTACAAAACCCCAAAACCGGTGAAGTTGGCACGCTGTGAGAACCGTAAATAAAAACAGAATACGAAGACTTGCAAATCCTTTTCTGTCAAACGTGGTTTGCGCAGCTCACTGCGGGGTTCCTTCTCCCAAAATGCAGACGGACCATTCAGGTCAAAGCGTGCAGGTAAGAACATGATTTAATTCTCATAAATCAAAGTCGTACAACAAAACGGAACACAAGGCGAAGGCACTGATCGCACATGGAGCTGAATTAACACTTAGCATAAACTATGGACAAGGAAAACTTACGTTGACTGTGGCATGAACCAAACAAATCTTACGTGGACCAGGCCGTCTGGCCGGCAAAGACAGGCTTAAATAATGCCTCTGATTAGTGCTTGGGCAGCAGGTGAAGTGAAGTGAAGTGAATTATATTTATATAGCGCTTTTCTCTAGTGACTCAAAGTGCTTTACATAGTGAAAACCCAATATCTAAGTTACATTTAAACCAGTGTGGGTGGCACTGGGAGCAGGTGGGTAAAGTGTCTTGCCCAAGGACACAACGGCAGTGACAAGGATGGCGGAAGCGGGGATCGAACCTGGAACCCTCAAGTTGATGGCACGGCCACTCTACCAACCGAGCTATAGGTGAGCGGGCGAACACTAATCAGAGGCAGGTGGAAATAATAAGTAACCATGGTAACTAAAACAAACAAGGGTGCACAAAAAACAGGAACTAATGAAGTCCAAAACTAACAGAACATAACAAAATATGATCCGGGCCACGGATCATGACATTTTCAACCTATATTGAATTGAATAGACTGCAAAGACAAGATGCTTAACATTCCAACTGGAAAATGTTGTTATTTTTTGCAAATATTAGCTCATTTGGAATTTGATGCCTACAACATGTTTCAAAGAAGTTGTCACAAAGAGATTTATTCAATTAGGAAGGTAGCGAAGGGAATGTAGAATGCCGGCCTAATTCGGACTTGCCAACAAAATACGAATGAGATGCAAGATAATGGAGCAAGCATATTAAAGGGGAATAATAAAGCGTTCACAAACTTCGTCACGCTGCATTTGTGCAAGCCAACTGATTCACTTTCCGCACGACTGGCAAGATAGTCTAGAACAATAGCAACCTTCCTCCGGATATCAGTAGGGTCACGAACGGTCTTTTCCTTTGTACAAAACCCAAAACCAGAGAAGTTGACACGTTGTGTAAATGGTAAATAAAAACAGAATACAATGATTTGCAAATCCTTTCCAACCTATATGTTATGATCCGCTGCCCGGATCATATTTTTGTTTTTGTTTTCAAGTCACTTGTGTTTTCAGCACCTCTTGAGTTTGTCTCTGTTACGCCTTCGAGGCATTGTGATGCCGGAGGTCGTCTTTTCAAGATGCAGAGGGATGTCAGGAAGCGGCTTGCAGGTGAGAATAAATGATTTATTCTGATTGCAGAACAAAATGCTGCGCGGTGCACCACGGCACGGAAAACAAGAGGGTAGCAAAGATGCTAATATCAAAAATGTAAACTATGAGCGAAACTAGGAGCGTAACTTGTTGCGTAGGAGCAAACAAAACCAACAGACCGAATGAGGCCAGCGCGTAAACTAAATAGCCCTCTGATTAGTGCCCGGGCAACAGGTGCGCGTCCGGGACACTAACCAGAGGCAGGTGACTATAATCTGCCGTCATGGCAACAGAAACAAACTCAAGAGGTGCTGAAAACACAAGTGACTTGAAAACAAAAACAAAAATATGATCCGGGCAGCGGATCATAACACTATATTCAATTGAATAGACTGCAAAGACAAGATGCTTAACGTTCGAAACTGGAAAACGTTGTTATTTTTTGAAAATATTAGCTCATTTGGAATTTGATGCCTGCAACATGTTTCAAAAAAGATGGCACAAGTGGCAAAAAAAGACTGAGAAAGTTGAGGAATGCTCATCAAACACTTATTTGGAACATCCCACAGGTGAACAGGCTAATCGGGAACAGGTGGGTGCCATGATTGGGTATACAAGCAGCTTACATGAAATGCTCAGTCATTCACAAACAAGGATGGGGCGAGGGTCACCACTTTGTGAACAAATGAGTGAGCAAATTGTCGAACGGTTTAAGAACAACATTTCTCAACGAGCTATTGCAAGGAATTTAGGAATTTCACCATCTACAGTTCGTAATATCACCAAAAAGCACGTAAGCGATTATATTACAGACCTTCGATCCCTCAGGCGGTACTGTATCAAAAAGCGACATCAGTGTGTAAAGGATATCACCACATGGGCTCAGGAACACTTCAGAAAACCACTGTCAGTAACTACAGTTGGTCGCTACATCTGTAAGTGCAAGTTAAAACTCTACTATGCAAAGCAAAAGTAATTTATCAACAACACCCAGAAACGCAGCCGGCTCATCTAAGATGGAATGATGCAAAGTGCAAAAGTGTTCTGTGGTCAGACGAGTCCACATTTCAAATTGTTTTTGGAAACTGTGGACGTCGTGTACTCCGGGACAAAGAGGAAAAGAACCATCTGGGCTGTTATACGCGCAAAGTTCAAAAGCCAGCATCTGTGATGGTATGGGGGTGTATTAGTGCCCAAGACATGGGTAACTTACACATCTGTGAAGGCACCATTAATACTGAAAGGTACATACAGGTTTTGGAACAACATATGTTGTCATCCAAGCAACGTTATCATGGACGCCCCTGCTTATTTCAGCAAGACAATGCCAAGCCACGTGTTACAACAGCGTGGCTTCATAGTAAAAGAGTGCGGGTACTAGACTGGCCTGCCTGTAGTCCAGACCTGTCTCCCATTGAAAATGTGTGGCGCATTATGAAGCCTAAAATACCACAACGGAGACCCCCGGACTGTTGAACAACTTAAGCTGTACATCAAGCAAGAATGAGAAATAATTCCACCTGAAAAGCTTCAAAAATTGGTCTCCTCAGTTCCCAAACGTTTACTGAGTGTTGTTAAAAGGAAAGGCCATGTAACACAGTGGTAAAAATGCCCCTGTGCCAACTTTTTTGCAATGTCTTGCTTCCATTATATTCTAAGTTAATAATTATTTGCAAAAAAAAATGTGTTTCTCAGTTCGAACATTAAATATCTTGTCTTTGCAGTCTATTCAATTTAATATAAGTTGAAAAAGATTTGCAAATCATTGTATTCTGTTTTTATTTACGAAGTACACAACGTGCCAACTTCACTGGTTTTGGGTTTTGTACAAAATGAACGGACAGTTCAGCTTTTTTTTTGGTGCTGCACAGTTCATAGCCTAACAATAGAGCCTTGTCAAGTAAACGATGCTTTATGCTACATATATTATTATTTCATTTTCATAATTTTTACACCATCCATGACATGCGTGCAAAAATTCCCACATTTCCAGAAAAATGTCCACGATGTGTCGGGACATATTTTCCCCATTTGAAGTGAACGGGCACTTTTTTCAAACGTTTATATTTGCCACTTTTCTCAACTGATTTAAAAACAACCCCATTCCACTTATCCTGTCTTAGTCCATTTGTGCAACTCAATGGTCAAAATATTTAAAAAAAAAAAAAAAAAAGTGTTTTATAAAGTAGGGTGAAACCAGGTTGGTTGAAGTGTATAGGTAGGGAAATTGGGATGGTAGCTCACCAGTGTTGCGTAAGTTACTGAAAACCAGTAACTGGTTACAGTTACTCGTTACTTTATTTCAAAAGTAACTCAGTTACTAACTCAGTTACTTACACCAAAAAGTAATGTGTTACTGTGAAAAGTAACTATTTAGTTACTTCTTTTTTTCTTCTTTTTTTTTTTAAGGCTCCCATTAATGCCCTTTTAGCCTTCATTTCAGTACTGTTATTACACTGGAGAATAATACAATATGTTGATCAACTTGACATGCATTTGCATCACTCAACTCTGCTAAGCAATGTGGTCTACATACAACACACAAAGACAAAGATATGTTTCAAAGGGCCAATTTATTTCAGGCCAGAACAAATTGACAAAACTATTTTAAATAGCTGCAACATAACATACATAAGTAACAAACAGCATAATAACAACATAGCTGTAAACCTGGATTGACCCAAGGAAGGCACACATGACATACACAAAGCCTAACCAGGCATTTTTTTTTCTCAAGGAATTCGGAAATAAAATCATGTCTTCAGGAAATCAACACTGTACTGAAGCCCAGAAAACACTACGCATTTCCCCACTTTTAATTTAGAGATAAGCAAAGATTGGCCTGGACCACTAGCATCCCTCTTTATGTTTGTGAACTTTA
This sequence comes from Nerophis lumbriciformis, assembly GCF_033978685.3. Taxonomy (NCBI): domain Eukaryota; kingdom Metazoa; phylum Chordata; class Actinopteri; order Syngnathiformes; family Syngnathidae; genus Nerophis; species Nerophis lumbriciformis. The sequence goes on from NC_084575.2 coordinate 19,247,218, forward strand.
TAGTCCATACATTTAGAGTGATGTGATAATCAAACATTCTTTAGAAGTCTAGAATGAAAGAGTATATAAGAGAATTGACGGAGTGTGTACCTTCAGTGCTGAATGATGAGCAGAGGCAGAGTTTGGAGTGTTTTCTTTAGCTCGCTTTTAATTTTGATGTACTCACTGTCCAGGTACGTGGAAAACGTTTTCCTTGCCATTTGCTGTTTGACGTCGATATCATGCTAATTAGCTGCCTGAAATCGGGTGACTCCACTGTAGAAATAGCCTGCATGTCTTCTAGAACAGTGGTCCCCAACCAACGGGCCGCGGCCCGGTACCGGTCCGTGGATCGATTGGTACCGGGCCGCACAAGAAACCCCCCCCCCCCCAAAAAAATAAAAATAACATATATTTTTTATTTTTTTTATTTTATTAAATCAACATAAAAAAACACAAAATACACTTACAATTAGTGCAACAACCCAAAAAAACCTCCCCCATTTACACTCATTCACACTCATTCACACAAAAGGGTTGTTTCTTTCTGTTTTATGACAAAAAAAACAACAACAAACCCCCCCCCCCACTCTCCCACCCCCCGGTCAGTGGGACTAATTTTCAAGCGCTGACCGGTCCGCAGTTACAAAAAGGTTGGAGACCACTGTTCTAGAACATACACTGCAATGGCTCTATCAATGTTGTCCTGGCTAGCAGTGCCTCCGTTAAAATCCTTAGGTGGAGGTGGAGGTGGAGGTGAAGTGTGTCTCTCTTTACTAGCATCCTGTCTCTGGTCCTTTCCTCCTAGTACCTGCTCTATGTGCTTTCCCTCTGCCCGTGTCTTATATATGTCCTCTGTGTTCCCCGCAGTTTTCCCTCCGTATCCAGTGATCGAGCTGTGTGCCTCGTTCCCTTGGACTTCCCTCCGGACTTTGGTCTGCTTCCCTCGATCCTCGACCCCTGCTCGGACACGGATCTCGACTCCTCTCTCCAGCCCCCCGACATCTCGCTTGCTCACGGACTTCCTTCTTGTCTTGCCCCTCTGGACTTGTGGACTATAGGGGCGGCATGGCGTAGTGGGTAGAGCAACCGTGCCAGAAACCAAAAATTGATGCCGTTGTGTCCTAGGGCGGGACACTTCACCCTTTGCCCCCGGTGCCACTCACACCGGTGAACTGAATGATGAATGATAGGTGGTGGTCGGAGGGGCTGTTGGCGCAAATTGCAGCCACGCTTCCGTCAGTCTACCCCAGGGCTGCTGTGGCTATGAAAGTAGCTTACCACCACCAGGAGTGAATGAATGATGGGTTCTACATGTAAAGCGACTTTGGGTACTTAGAAAAGCGCTATATAAAACCCAGGTATTATTATTATCATTATTACTATTCATCCAACACGTACGTACAACACCCTCTGGTAACATTTACATTGTTAATTCCTCACATCGTCCCGCGCCATTCACTTGTAGTAGCATACACACTCCAACACATAATTAAGTTCAATAAACCTGTCGAACTTATCCCTGTCGCTGTGTCGTCGCTTTCCCCCGCCGTACGTAACGCTCTCATGCTTTGATTGTGAGCCTTAGAGAAGGGACAGCAGTGCTGTGTCATGAGAGAATTTAATCAGATAGCTGTCCTCCTGCCCACTCCTGCATTCATCAGTATACTTGATAAAAAGTAAGGGTGAAAAGATGCATCCTTGGGATGAACCCGTGGAGATGGCTACAAAGTCAGAGAGACAGCCGTTTACAGACACTCTTTGCTTTTCTGCCAGTTATAAAAGTCTAAAATCCATAGCACAAGCCGGTGAGAGAATTCAAATTTAGACACAAGCCTCTCTATTTATTTTTAGCAAGAGAGAGGGCATAATGCAGGGGTCCCCAAACTTTTTGACTCGGGGGCCGCATTGGGTTAAAAAAATTTGGCCGGGGGACTTATATGATAACACTTTAGTATGAGGAACACATATTCACCTTTAATTAGTTGTTTATTAACATGCAGATTAGTAACATATTGGCTCTTAATTAGTCATTATTAAGTACTTATTACAGCCTTATTCTGCATGGCCTTATTATACAACCAGTAAGTCATTAACTAAGAGTCTTCCCTCATTAACCTCAGAATTATTGCTTATTAGTAACCCTAACCCCAACCTCAACCCTAACCCTTATATTTTCCCCTAGTGCCCAAATAACTCTAAATTAAGTCTTTGTTACTTTAATAAGCAACTAATTCCGTGATTCTTAACCTGGGTTCGATTGAACCCTAGGGATTCGGCGGAGGTCAAGACACACCCGACTCATCGTGTGAATAAAAACTTCTCCCTATCGGCGTATTACGGATACGGCAACAGCAGAAGTCAGACTGATTTGCAGGTGTGTAATTTGTTGTGAGTTTATGCACTGTGTTGGTTTTGTTCATTGAACAAGGTGATGTTCATGCACGGTTCATTTTGTGCACCAGTAAAAAAACATGGTAACACTTTAGTATGGGGAACATATTCACCATTAATTAGTTGCTTATTAACATGCAAATTAGTAACATATTGGCTCTTAACTAGTCATTATTAAGTACTTATTAATGCCTTATTCGGCATGGCCTTATTATAACCCTAACCCTCTAACCCTAACCCTAACCAAATAACTCTAAATTAAGTCTTTGTTACTTAGAATATGTTCCCCTAGTGTCCAAAAATCTCTAAATTAAGTCTTCGTTATACTTAAAATATGTTCCCCATACTAAAGTGTTACCAAAAACATATAACTTTGTCTTGAATTTGGAAAAAAAAACGAACATTTTATTTTTCACTAAAGAAGGGTTCGGTGAATGCGCATATGAAACTGGTGGGTTCGATACCTCCAACAAGGTTAAGAACCACTGAACTAATTAATAGTGAATATGTTCCCCATCCATCTTCTTCCGCTTATCCGAGGTCGGGTCGCGGGGGCAGCAGCTTAAGCAGGGAAGCCCAGACTTCCCTCTCCCCAGCCACTTCGTCCAGCTCTTCCTGTGGGACCCCGAGGCGTTCCCAGGCCAGCCGGGAGACATAGTCTTCCCAACGTGTCCTGGGTCTTCCCCGCGGCCTCCTACCGGTGGGACGTGCCCTAAACACCTCCCTAGGGAGGCGTTCGGGTGGCATCCTGACCAGATGCCCGAACCACCTCATCTGGCTCCTCTCGATGTGGAGGAGCAGCGGCTTTACTTTGAGCTCCTCCCGGATGGCAGAGCTTCTCACCCTATCTCTAAGGGAGAGCCCCGCCACCCGGCGGAGGAAACTCATTTCGGCCGCTTGTACCCGTGATCTTGTCCTTTCGGTCATAACCCAAAGCTCATGACCATAGGTGAGGATGGGAACGTAGATCGACCGGTAAATTGAGAGCTTTGCCTTCCGGCTCAGCTCCTTCTTCACCACAACGGATCGATACAGCGTCCGCATTACTGAAGACGCCGCACCGATCCGCCTGTCGATCTCACGATCCACTCTTCCCCCACTCGTGAACAAGACTCCGAGGTACTTGAACTCCTCCACTTGGGGCAAGATCTCCTCCCCAACCCGGAGATGGCACTCCACCCTTTTCCGGGCGAGAACCATGGACTCGGACTTGGAGGTGCTGATTCTCATCCCAGTTGCTTCACACTCAGCTGCGAACCGATCCAGTGAGAGCTGAAGATCCTGGCCAGATGAAGCCATCAGGACCACATCATCTGCAAAAAGCAGAGACCTAATCCTGCAGCCACCAAACCAGATCCCCTCAACGCCTTGACTGCGCCTAGAAATTCTGTCCATAAAAGTTATGAACAGAATCGGTGACAAAGGGCAGCCTTGGCGGAGTCCAACCCTCACTGGAAACGTGTCTGACTTACTACCGGCAATGCGGACCAAGCTCTGGCACTGATCATACAGGGAGCGGACTGCCACAATCAGACAGTCCGATACCCCGTACTCTCTGAGCACTCCCCACAGGACTTCCCGAGGGACACGGTCGAATGCCTTCTCCAAGTCCACAAAACACATGTAGACTGGTTGGGCAAACTCCCATGCACCCTCAAGGACCCTGCCGAGAGTATAGAGCTGGTCCACAGTTCCACGACCAGGACGAAAACCACACTGTTCCTCCTGAATCCGAGGTTCGACTATCCGGCGTAGCCTCCTCTCCAGTACACCTGAATAGACCTTACCGGGAAGGCTGAGGAGTGTGATCCCACGATAGTTAGAACACACCCTCCGGTTCCCCTTCTTAAAGAGAGGAACCACCACCCCGGTCTGCCAATCCAGAGGTACCGCCCCCGATGTCCACGCGATGCTGCAGAGTCTTGTCAACCAAGACAGCCCCACAGCATCCAGAGCCTTAAGGAACTCCGGGCGGATCTCATCTACCCCCGGGGCCTTGCCACCGAGGAGCTTTTTAACTACCTCAGCAACCTCAGCCCCAGAAATAGGAGAGCCCACCACAGATTCCCCAGGCACTGCTTCCTCATAGGAAGACGTGTTGGTGGGATTGAGGAGGTCTTCGAAGTATTCCCTCCACCGATCCACAACATCCGCAGTCGAGGTCAGCAGAACACCATCCTCGCCATACACGGTGTTGATAGTGCACTGCTTCCCCTTCCTGAGGCGGCGGATGGTGGACCAGAATTGCTTCGAAGCCGTCCGGAAGTCGTTTTCCATGGCCTCACCGAACTCCTCCCATGTCCGAGTTTTTGCCTCTGAGACCGCTGAAGCCGCACACCGCTTGGCCTGTCGGTACTTGTCCGCTGCCTCAGGAGTCCTATGAGCCAAAAGAACCCGATAGGACTCCTTCTTCAGCTTGACGGCATCCCTCACCGCCGGTGTCCACCAACGGGTTCTAGGATTACCGCCAGGACAAGCACCAACTACCTTGCGGCCACAGCTCCAATCAGCCGCCTCAACAATAGAGGCGCGGAACATGGTCCATTCGGACTCAATGTCCAGCACCTCCCTCGTGACATGTTCAAAGTTCTTCCGGAGGTGGGAATTGAAACTCTCTCTGACAGGAGACTCTGCCAGACGTTCCCAGCAAACCCTCACAATGCGTTTGGGCCTGCCAGGTCTGTCCGGCATCCTCCCCCACCATCGCAGCCAACTCACCACCAGGTGGTGATCGGTAGAAAGCTCCGCCCCTCTCTTCACCCGAGTGTCCAAAACATGAGGCCGCAAATCCGATGACACAACTACAAAGTCGATCATGGAACTGCGGCCTAGGGTGTCCTGGTGCCAAGTGCACATATGGACACCCTTATGTTTGAACATGGTGTTTGTTATTGACAATCTGTGACGAGCACAAAAGTCCAATAACAAAACACCACTCGGATTCAGATCCGGGCGGCCATTCTTCCCAATCACGCCTCTCCAGGTTTCACTGTCGCTGCCAACATGAGCATTGAAGTCTCCCAGTAGAACGAGGGAATCACCCGGGGGCGCACTCTCAAGTACTCCCTCGAGTGAATCCAAAAAGGGTGGGTACTCTGAGCTGCGGTTTGGCGCATAAGCGCAAACCACAGTCAGGACCCGTTCCCCCACCCGAAGGCGGAGGGAAGCTACCCTCTCGTCCACCGGGTTGAACTCCAACATGCAGGCTCTGAGCCGGGGGGAAACAAGAATTGCCACCCCAGCCCGTCGCCTCTCACTGCCGGCAACGCCAGAGTGGAAGAGAGTCCAGCCCCTCTCGAGAGAACTGGTTCCAGAGCCCTTGCTGTGCGTCGAAGTGAGTCCGACTATATCTAGCCGGAACTTCTCCACCTCGCGCACTAGCTCAGGCTCCTTCCCCCCCAGCGAGGTGACGTTCCACGTCCCAAGAGCTAGCTTCTGTAGCCGAGGATCGGACCGCCAAGTGCCCTGCCTTCGGCTGCCGCCCAGCTCACATCGCACCCGACCTCTATGACCCCTGCTATGGGTGGTGAGCCCATTGGAGGGGGGACCCACGTTGCCTCTTCGGGCTGTGCCATCGTGCCCCACCTCCGGGCCTGGCTCCAGAGGGGGGCCCCGGTGACCCGCGTCCGGGCAAGGGAAATCTGGGTTCCTTGTCAGTGTTCCTCATAGAGATCTTCGAGCTGCTCTTTGTCTGATCCCTCACCTAGGACCAGTTTGCCTTGGGAGACCCTACCAGGGGGCATTAAGCCCCCGGACAACATAGCTCCTAGGATCATTGGGACACGCAAACTCCTCTACCACGTTAAGGTGGCAGCTCAGATATATATATATATATATATATATTAGGGGTGTGGGAAAAAATCGATTCGAATTCAAATCACGATTCTCACATTGTACGATTCAGTATCGATTCTCATTTTTCAAAAATCTATTTTTTTATTTTATTTTTTTATTTTTTTATTTATTTTTTTTATTAATCAATCCAACAAAATAATACACAGCAATACCATAACAATGCAATCCAATTCCAAAACCAAACCCGACCCAGCAACACTCAGAACAGCAATAAACAGAGCAATTGAGAGGAGACACAAACACGACACAGAACAAACCAAAAGTAGTGAAAGAAAAATGAATATTATCAACAACAGTATCAATATTAGTAACAATTTCAACATAGCAGTGATTAAAAATCCCTCATTGACATTATCATTAGACATTTATAAAAAAAATAAAAATAAAAAGGAACAATAGTGTCACAGTGGCTTACACTTGCATCGCATCTCATAAGCTTGACAACACACTGTGTCCAATATTTTCACAAAGATAAAATAAGTCATATTTTTGGTTCATTTAATAGTTAAAACAAATTTACATTATTGCAATCAGTTGATAAAACATTGTCCTTTACAATTATAAAAGCTTTTTACAAAAATCAACTACTCTGCTTGCATGTCAGCAGACTGGGGTAGATCCTGCTGAAATCCTATGTATTGAATGAATAGAGAATAGAGAATTGTTTTGAATCGGGAAAATATCGTTTTTGAATCGAGAATCGCGTTGAATCGAAAAAATCGATTTATAATCAAATCGTGACCCCAATAATCGATATTGAATCGAATCGTGGGACACCCAAAGATTCGCAGACTAATATATATATATATATATAACTCATATTTAGCTTACGAGCAAGTGTTTTAATACAAGTTGGCCCTGGCATGGTCAGCAGAGTCAATAGTGAATAACCATTTATTTTGTTGACTACCTGAATTTCCTCAGCTTGTATTTACTAAAAAGGTCTAAAACTCATATGACCAAAAATATGTCATGCTGGAGGATTATTGTCTCACTAATGAAGTACTGTAATTGCCATAAGACTGTATGTTTGCTGTTGTGATAAATGGTTAAGCACCAGTGCAATTTGCATCCTAGAATGGACTCTTACTGTTTATCTGATGCACAAACTACACATGAAGACATCATATGGACTCCTAGATTGCTATCCAAACAGAATCTGGTTTTGCAGATGGTACCTCCGTCTGCTAACAAGCGTGGAGTTATGGTCCAAAGCTGAATGTGACAGTGGTTTAGATTAATTACCAAAGGCGATCGGTGGCAATTAGAAAGCTGTAAAAACACGACTTTTAAAAACATCTGTTAGGCGTGTGGGGGAGCAAGCAAGTCAGAGGTTAAAATATAGTGAATTAGGCCCAAAAAAATATGTATGGCATCATCAACGTTTTCCAGGTACATGCATGTGAACGCACACTCGAGCACGAATGCCGTGGCCCCTACCTTGATGGGCCGTGCAATAGAGATAATTACATTTAAACACAGACGTTTAAAGATAAACGAGCAGTAGTAAATAATGACGGCTTATTTCCCATCTGTCCATGCGTGGGTCCGCAGCTGAGCCCCGTGAATGCACGTCAGTGTTCCGAGCTTGCAGAAACGCTTCCGAGCCACAACTCATGGCAGCAATTAGCATCAGTGGCACTAACAAAACCACTCCTAAAAATTGTTCGGAAAAACACGGACGTTTATTTACGTACAAACACAGCATAACATAATGTGGAGGAAGATGAGGCCAGACGTTTTGTTGAAGCGGAACTGCACCTTTTTTTTTTTTCAATCGTTTTTCGAAATGCTTTCTAAATATTAAATAAACGTAATTAAATGTCCACTTACAGCGGAGCAAAGCTATTTCTCCCATAAAATCCAATAAATAACCATTCAAAAAGCACCAACAACACTCCATTTACATTTTGTGACTTGAATATTAAGTATTAGTGATATTGTTATTATATGCGCTGACGCAGACAAACTATTTATGGCGGCCTATGTTTACATTGGCGGGTGGTCTGCTGTTTCCTCGCTTCCTTGCTCCCTGCACTGCAAACTGAAATCTAAGTAAGATTAAATATCTCAAATAAGGGTGATTTTTGCTTATTTTCTTTCTGATAAGATAGTTCTTCTCACTAAGCAGATTTTATGTTAGAGTGTTTTACTTGTTTTAAGGGTTTTGGTCCTAAAGTTAAAGTTAAAGTTAAAGTACCAATGATTGTCACACACACACTAGGTGTGGCGAGATTATTCTCTGCATGTGACCCATCACCCTTGATCACCCCCTGGGAGGTGAGGGGAGCAGTGGGCAGCAGCGGTGGCCGCGCCCGGGAATCATTTTGGTGATTTAACCCCCAATTCCAACCCTTGATGCTGAGTGCCAAGCAGGGAGGTAATGGGTCCCATTTTTATAGTCTTTGGTATGACTCGGCCGGGGTTTGAACTCACAACCTACCGATCTCAGGGCGGACACTCTAACCACTAGGCCACTAAATGATCTTAGTAAGATATTACAGCTTGTAGCTGAGATGTTATGACCTATATTGAGTAAAACATGCTTGAAACTAGAATATCATCTGTTGCAAAGCTGTGTCATCAACACTCACAAGTATAAAACTACTTTTTTAAAGTAATAATTTCTAATTTCAAGCATGAACAAAAAATTCATTGACTTTGACACAATTGTGTCTCATAATTAAAACAGATGACAGCCAAATGGACTTTGCTGTTTTATTTTCAATGAAACAATAGAAAATACGTACTCATATAGTAGTACAGTTGGCACAGTACAGTAAACGGACAGTTAATATTTAAACATTTCACATGTGACATTTCAAACTATTTTGAACAGAAATAGTTCATGCACATTCAGATAAACTATTCAAAATACATATATATATATATATATATATGTATACATATGTGTGTGTATATGTATATATATGTATATGTGTGTATATATATATATGTGTAAATATATATATATATATATATATATTTACACATATATATATATATATATATATATTTTTATATATATATATATATATATATGTATACATATGTGTGTGTATATGTATATATGTATATGTGTGTATATATATATATGTGTAAATATATATATATATATATATATATATATATATTTACACATATATATATTTATATATTTATATATATATATATATATATATATATATGTGTGTGTGTATATGTATATATATGTATATGTGTGTATATATATATGTGTAAATATATATATATATATATATATATTTACACATATATATATATATATTTATATTTATATATATACATATATAAATATATATATTTATATATATTTATATATATATATATATTTATATATATATATATATATATATATATATATATATATATATATATATATATATATATATATATATATATATCAATCAATCAATCAATCAATCTTTATTTATATAGCCCTAAATCACAAGTGTCTCAAAGGGCTGCACAAGCCACAACGACATCCTCGGTACAAAGCCCACATACGGGCAAGGAAAAACTCACCCCAGTGGGACGTCGATGTGAATGACTATGAGAAACCTTGGAGAGGACCGCATATGTGGGTAACCCCCCCCCCCTCTAGGGGAGACCGAAAGCAATGGATGTCGAGTGGGTCTGACATAATATTGTGAGAGTCCAGTCCATAGTGGATCCAACATAATAGTAAGAGTCCAGTCCATAGTGGGGCCAGCAGGACACCATCCCGAGCGGAGACGGGTCAGCAGCGCAGAGATGTTCCCAGCCGATGCACAGGCGAGCGGTCCACCCCGGTTCCCGACTCTGGACAGCCAGCACTTCATCCATGGCCACCGGACCTGTGCCCCCCCCCCTCAAGGAAAAGGGGAGCAGAGGAGAAAAGAAAAGAAACGGCAGATCAACTGGTCTAACAGGGGGGCTATTTAAAGGCTAGAGTATACAAATGAGTTTTAAGATGGGACTTAAATGCTTCTACTGAGGTAGCATCTCTAATTGTTACCGGGAGGGCATTCCATAGTACTGGAGCCCGAATAGAAAACGCTCTATAGCCCGCAGACTTTTTTTGGGCTCTGGGAATCACTAATAAGCCGGAGTTCTTTGAACGCAGATTTCTTGCCGGGACATATGGTACAATGCAATCGACAAGATAGGCTGGAGCTAGACCGTGTAGTATTTTATACGTAAGTAGTAAAACCTTAAAGTCACATCTTAAGTGCACAGGAAGCCAGTGCAGGTGAGCCAGTATAGGCGTAATATGATCAAACTTTCTTGTTCTTGTCAAAAGTCTAGCAGCCGCATTTTGTACCAATTGTAATCTTTTAATGCTAGACATAGGGAGACCCGAAAATAATACGTTACAGTAATCGAGATGAGACGTAACGAACGCATGAATAATGATCTCAGCGTCGCTAGTGGATAAAATAGAACGAATTTTAGCGATATTACGGAGATGAAAGAAGGCCGTTTTAGTAACACTCTTAATGTGTGATTCAAAGGAGAGAGTTGGGTCGAAGATAATACCCAGATTCTTTACTGATTCGCCTTGTGTAATTATATATATATATATATATATATATATATATATATATATATATATATATATATATATATTCCTCGCGCACTAATTGACTGAAAGAGCATGCACTTGGCGCAATGATGTCCTGTTATCAATGGGAAAATGCATTTTTAGACAATATGATTTGCCTGAGCGGCTAGGAGACCCTGAGAGTAACAAGCGGTTGCCTTTCCATTCAGAAAAATAAACTAGTTTTTAGTGTAAGTTTGCTGGTTTCAAGAAATGTAATGCCGGGCGCATATCATTATGTCAAGATAATGCACTAGCATTTACTTAATTTAAGAATATTTTTCAACATATTGAGAAAAAAGGTCTCATATTTTTGTTTTTCTGTCAAGAAAAGTGCACTTGTTAGTGAGAATATACTTACTTTAAGGTATTTTGCGGTTCATTGAGGTTAGATAATTTTACTTGTTTTGGAAAGTATTGACAAGCCAAATTTTCTTGTTCTATTGGCAGATAATTTTCCTTAGTTCAAGTAAAATACACCTAATTTTTGTATTTTTGTTTTTGTTTTTGAACACTGACTTTTTGCAGTGTGTAAGTTTATTTTAGATCATAAATCGTGCATCTCACCTGGACAGAAGAAGTCTGAGTAGTTGGGACACTTTGACGGACATGACACGAAAAGACACTTGGACCCCCCCCCCCATGCCCCCCCCCCCCCCCCCCCATCCCGTTTCTTTGTGAAGATTATGAGTCATTCTTCACTTAAATGGGAATATATATACAGTACAGGCCAAACGTTTGGACACACCTTCTCATTTCAATGCGTTTTCTTCATTTTCATGATTATTTATTTACATTGTAGATTGTCACTGAAAGTGTTACGGTGCAGCAAGAAGCTTCGCCCCCGCGCGCCCTGCTCAGACCGCGGCCACGCGCCTACACGGCCGCGGGCATACTGCAATCAGCGCACCTGGATCTGATGAGCCTCAGCAGTATAAAGACCAACGCAGCAGACGATCCAGCGCCGGAACGTAGTTCTCTGTTCACAGTAAACTTTGCGTCTCTGGCTCCTCTCCTGTGTCTGCTCTCCTTGTTCCCTCGCTCCTTGTGCTGACTTTTCCCTGTTGTTTACCTGTTCCCGCACCTCACTTCTCTGGATCTCCCTCTGGACCCTGACCGCCTCCCTCAATCCTCGACTTCCCTCACTTTAAACCCGGACCTCAGGACGCCTCTCTTCAGCCCCTTCAGCCCCTTCAGTCCACGCTTGGATCACGGGCCTCTTTCTGCCCAGCCCCTTTGGACTTGTTCGCCTCTACAACTAACACACACTTTGATTGATTGATTGAGACTTTTATTAGTAGATTGCACAGTACAGTACTTATTCCGTACAATTGACCACTAAATGGTAACACCCGAATAAGTTTTTCAACTTGTTTAAGTCGGGATCCACGTTAATCAATTCATGGTAACAACAAACTCCTGGTAAATACTATCTTGTTCATTCCTGCACATAATCTTGCATGCACACACATAGTAGCATACACACTCCACTCCCTCATCAAAAACTCAATAAACCCTGTTGAGCGAGACTTCCTGTGTCGTGCCGTTTCCTTCCCCCTTGTTGTACATAACAGAAAGCATCAAAACTATGAAACCTGTGAAGTGAAAACCATTTCAGGGGACTACCTCTTGAAGCTCATCAAGAGAATGCCAAGAGTGTGCAAAGCAGTAATTTCTCAAGATTATATAATTGTTGATGACTGAAGTGCTGATATCAACCAAACCTAATCCCCCCACCTCAACCCCCTCCACATCCCACCCCCCCGGATTGTAAATAATGTAAATAATTCAATGTATATACTCTGATGATTAACTTGTGTGATGACTGTATTATGCTGATAGTATATATTTGTACCATGAATTGATTGACTTAAACAAAACTTATTCGGGTGTTACCATTTAGTGGTCAATTGTACGGAATATGTACTGTACTGTACAATCTACTAATAAAAGTTTCAATCAATCAATCAATAATCAGAAAACAGGGTGGCTATTTTGAAGAAACTAGAACAGTGGTTCTTAACCTTGTTGGAGGTACCGAACCCCACCGGTTTCATATGCGCATTCACCGAACCCTTCTTTAGTGAAAAATAATATGTTTTTTTTTTCAAATTCAAGACAATGTTATATGTTTTTGGTAACACTTTAGTATGGGGAACATATTCTACGTAACAAAGACTTAATTTAGAGTTATTTGGTGAGGGCCAGGGTTAGAGGGTTAGGGTTATAAAGAGGCCATGCCGAATAAGGCATTAATAAGTACTTAATAATGACTAGTTAAGAGCCAATATGTTACTAAAAGTGTTACCATGTTTTATTACTGGTGCACAAAATGAACCGCGCATGAACATCACCTTGTTCAAAGAACAAAACCAACACAGTGCATAAACTCACAACAAATTACACACCTGCAAATCAGTCTAACTTCTGCTGTTGCCGTATCCGTAATACGCCGATAGGGAGAAGTTTTTGTTTCCACGATGAGTCGGGTGTGTCTTGACCTCCGCCGAACCGCTGAGCCCGACTCACCGAACCCCTAGGGTTCGATCGAACCCAGGTTAAGAACCACTGAACTAGAATATAAAACATGTTTTCAGTTATTTCACCTTTTTTGCTCCACAGGGGATAAGCGGTAGAAAATGGATGGATGGATGGATGTGTTCATTCATATTGTTGATGCCTTCAGTGACAATCTACAATGTAAATAGTCGTGAAATTGAAAAAAAAACACATTGAATGAGAAGGTGTGTCCAAACTTTTGGCCTGGTACTGTATTCACATTACACATACCATTCATTTCTGCGGAATGTTTGCGCATTTTAGTTTCCTCAACGTCTTTTTTTTTTTGAGGAAACTAAAATGCGCAAACATTCCGCAGAAATCAATGGTCAACTTTTACAACTGTGTCTTCAGCAGTGTCCTCACTTACGGATTTTTAGTGTGGTTTGCTAGCTGCACTAAAGCGAACCAACAGGCCCTCCAGCGAGTGGTTAAAGCGGCGGGGAAAATTACATGGACGATGCTCCCAGAGATGAGTGCCATGTACACAACTCGCTACCTAAAGCAAGTACACAGCATCCTGAAGGACAGATACCACCCAGCACATGGCCTCTTCAACCTGCTACCCTCTGGAAGGAGGTATAGATCGATTCGCGCCAGGACCACCAGAATGTCTCACAGTCTGTATCCCCAGGCTGTGAGACTGCTAAATGAACAGCCTGCCCCTTTGCTGCCCCGGACCATCTTATTACCTCACTCTTCACCACCTCAATAATTGTGCTCTGGATATTGCATTGCTGCAACATCAACGTAACACCCATCAGACATCTGACTGTTCCCACCCCCACGTCCCTCTTATCGCCATCTTCCTGTCAAGACGTGGACTATGGTGTGTTTGTTTTCCCGAGATGCAAGTAAAGCTGGACTGGTCATGGCATGAAGGTAAATACATATTTAATAATAACACTCAAAGGAACAAAAAGCGCGCTCAAGGCGGATGTACAAACTTGACTAACGAAACAAAAGACTTGCACGTGGGCAAAAAAACTGTGAACAATTAAACAAAAACACTAACTGTGGCATTAATAGAAAAAACTTACTTGGACATGGCATGAAGTGCGCAGAGGTAGACAGAGTGTGACAGGGGTAAGAAAGCGGGATGTCACCAGAAAGACAAACTGAAAACAATGAACTTAAATACTACAGACATGATTAACGAAAACAGGTACGTGACTCAAAACGTGAAACAGGTGCGTGACGTGACAGGTGAAAACTACTGGGTTGCTATGGTGACAAACAAGAGTGCACAATGAGTCCAAACGTGGAACAGGTGAAACTAATGGGTAATCATGGAAACAAGACAAGGGAGTGAAAAGCCAGAAACTAAAGAGTCCAATAACTAAGCAAAACATGACTAAAACAAAACATGATTACACAGACATGACACTTCCTGACAATGCTAAAATGTAAACTATTGTCAACCTGCACATCAATGCAGTTTCTATGCTGCTGGACAAAGCTCAAACAAAATCTCGTTGTTCATGTATGACTTAAGTGTTATTATGACAATGACAATAAAGGAATTGATTGATTGATTGATTGATTGATTGATTGATTGATTGACACGACATTTTTAGTATTTTTTTCCAAAACATTTTTTTTTACGCCCTTCTTTTCCCCCACAAACGTCATGAAGGTGCGAATAAAAAAAAACATGCAAACGCACAAACATTTGCCCTCTAAGAAAACAATCGGAGTGAAAGGGCTTATCCCGGGTGCAAATCAAATGTTTCTGCCATGACAATGCGCTGCATTGCATTTCCACATTCCAGTCCAGGTATTAACTTCTGTTTCATTCTGATTGTTTACAAGTCAGGTAAGTGCCGGAAGGCCCATCTGAACATTAGATCCATGACACAGACTTTGAAAAACATGGTTCCCCCCCCACCTCCTTTCCACTGGATTACATTACATGGCAAATGCTTATGGACTGAAGAGCGAGCAAGATTTGCCTTTGTTAAACAGCTTAAATGTGTTTAAAGTGTATACCGGTATGAGCTGGAGGATTTTGTCTACTTAGTGATCACAAAAGACAGCCGCGGTGTGACGGAGCGAGTGTGATCTTCCCTCCAGCAATTAGATCTTTGACGGAAAGTTGGCAATGTCCCGCTTGATGCTTCATATTACTGTCAGCAGAAAGGGAGTTTTCATTTAACCCCGTGACGTTCGAACCGGCTCTATGAGATCGTCAAGATTGATTGATTGATTGATAAAATAAATAATATCGGAATTGATATCTGAGGTCAATCAATGTTTATTTATATAGCCCTAAATCACAAGTGTCTCAAAGGGCTGCACAAGCCACAACGACATCCTCGGTACAGAGCCCACATAAGGGCAAGGAAAAACTCACCCCAGTGGGACGTCCATGTGAATGACTGTGAGAAACCTCTAGGGGAGACCGGATGCAATGGACGTCGAGTGGATCTGACATAATATTATAAAAGTCCAGTCCATAGTGGATCTAACATAATAGTGAGAGTCCAGTCCGTGGTGGGGCCAGCAGGAGACCATCTCGAGCGGAGACGGGTCAGCAGCGCAGAGATGTCGCCAACCGATGCACAGGCGAGCGATCCACCCCGGGTCCCGACTTATCCTAATTCATTCTCAGCAGTTAATCATTTGGTATTTAACACTAATATAATATTGTATTTGATGATGAAATAGAACGGACTTTGGTCACCCATCACATAAGACTTAGACTTAGACTTAGACTTAGACTTAGACTTAGACTTAGACAAACTTTAATGATCCACAAGGGAAATTGTCCCACACAGTAGTTCAGTTACAAAGGATGTAAAGTGTAAGGATGGAAAGAATAATGCAGGTATAAAGTAGACTAAAAATGTACCCTAGTAGCAATATAAAATATAACATATGTAATATTAACATATTTTATATACAGTATATGACATATACTGATATATTATATTATATTTTTATATAATGTATATAGAGATGTCCGATAATGGCTTTTTTGCCGATATCCAATATTCCGATATTGTCCAACTCTTAATTACCGATTCCAATATTAACCGATACCGATATATACAGTCGTGGAATGAACACATTATTATGCCTAAATTTGTTGTGATGCCCCGCTGGATGCATTAAACAATGTAACAAGGTTTTCCAAAATAAATCAACTCAAGTTATGGAAAAAAAAAATGCCAACATGGCACTGCCATATTTATTATTGAAGTCACAAAGTGCATTATTTTTTTTAACATCCCTCAAAACAGCAACTCGGAATTTGGGACAGGCTCTCCCTGAGAGAGCATGAGGAGGTTGAGGTGGGCGGGTTGGGGGGGTGCGGGGGGTGTATGTTGTAACGTCCTGGAAGAGTTAGTGCTGCAAGGGGTTCTGGGTATTTGTTCTGTTGTGTTTATGTTGTGTTACGGTGCGGATGTTCTCCTGAAATGTGTTTGTCATTCTTGTTTAGTGTGGGTTCACCGTGTGGCGCATATTTGTAACAGTGTTAAAGTTGTTTGTACGGCCACCCTCAGTGTGACCTGTATGGCTGTTGACCAAGTATGAATTGCATTCACTTGTGTGTGTGAAAAGCCGTAGATATTATGTGACTGGGCCGGCACGCAAAGGCAGTGACTTTAAGGTTTATTGACGCTCTGTACTTCTCCCTATGTCCGTGTACACAGCGGCGTTTTAAAAAGTCATACATTTTTGAAGTGTCTTGCTCAAGGACACAACGGACGTGACTAGGTTGGTAGAAGCTGGGTATCAAACCAGGAACCCTCAGGTTGCTGGCACAGCCACTCTCGCAACGGGGACGGCGAGGTGCAGTTGGGAGAGTGGCTGTGTCAGCAACCTGAGGGTTCCTGGTTCAATCCCCACCTTCTACCAACCTTGTCACATCCGTTGTGTCCTTGAGCAAGACACTTCACCTTTGCTCCTGATGAGTGGTGGTTAGCGCCTTGCATGGCAGCTCCCGCCATCAGTGTGTGAATGTGTGTGTGAATGGGTGAATGTGGAAATAGTGTCAAAGCGCTTTGAGTATCTTGAAGGTAGAAAAGTGCTATACAAGTATAACCCATTTAACCGCGCCACCCAAAAATGTCATTACTTTTACTCTTTCAATGTCCACTCCATCTATTTGTATTTGTGTTCGACTTTCTCTTCTAAAGTTAATGTATGCATTATCCTGTTATAACTCACATTCCACAGGTATATTGCGTTTTGGAAAAAGGTTGTCATAAACGTTATTTAATTCATTAAAAAAAAGAATACAAAAGAAAACACATTTTTATGCATATTAATTCAGTTATAAACATTCATTAATTTTCTTCTTTCCTTCATGCATCTAAACTTTACCGCTGCCTGTGTTTTTTTTCTATATTTTTCTTGTAATATTTTCAAAATGTGTTTGTTCTATTTTAAGTATTTATTTTTAGTTTTAATGCCACGATTTTAATAGTTTCCTCCATGCTCAAGCGTCCTCTGCGCACGGCAAATCTATGCTACGCACAAAATCAAATAAAAAAATATGCGCATAATAATTTTCGACACGACACGGACACGACAGAGAAAACAGTTTTCGTCATCATTGTTCAAATATTGTAATGTCTGTCGAGACGCTTTGAGGACATGAATTCCATCGATCACTTTACTGAGCAAAACTCTTTATTGTTGGCAATAAACACATCACCAAAACATTAGTAAAAAAAATTATATCTAGCAATCAATCAATCAATCAATCTTTATTTATATAGCCCTAAATCACAAGTGTCTCAAAGGGCTGCACAAGCCACAATGACATCCTCGGTACAAAGCCCACATAAGGGCAAGGAAAAACTCACCCCAAAACTAGTAATTTTCTGCAGTACAAACCAGACCAAAACCAACTTTGTTATATCAACAGCAGCCGCTCGCTCTTTCTCACTTGCGCCAACACATGCACATATAGCACTTAGCCAGTGATGCGTTTACAGCCACACAAAAAGTCGGACAACTCCAACACCACACATAAAGTGTAATTCCAGGTCGTTACACTATGATTTACCAATCAAATGTGTGCTTATTCGAGTGTCATTTATTAGGAATCTTAATTTATAAATATTAATCATGAAATGCTGTTAGTATATTAAATAAATACTAATAAAAATGTTATTTTTTACAAACAGAAAGTTGCATGTACACATGATCCCCTGCTTACATCTCATTGTGCAACATGTGAATGTTTTAATGGGAACTAAATGCAATGTCTAAAAGGGGTACAATTTATTTCCAAAGCAGGACCTCCACCCAGACAAACAATACAAGTACACAATTCATGAAAAACAATATTTGTTGTTATTGTCATTGTAAGTGGGCCTAAACACTTATATTAGAAAATAACCTCATGGAAATGACTGCTGTCATTTGATTATAATAATAAGAGAATGTTGTCTGTCTATCTGTGTTGGCCCTGCGATGAGGTGGTGACTTGTCCAGGGTGTACCCCGCCTTCCGCCCGAATGCAGCTGAGATAGGCTCCAGCACCCCCCGCGACCCCGAAAGGGACAAGCGGTAGAAAATGGATGGATGGATAGAGATTGAACTTGTTATTTAGTCAGGTTGGGGACAGGTGTGCTGCTGGTGTAGCCACAGTGTGCACGTCTGATGTTGCTCACATGTACTCCACTGAATGCTCAGGGAGTTTTTGCGTTTGCTCACACACATGAAAAATTAGAGGGAACATTGGTTGAGTGTCTTTAAAGGTGACATGTTTTCGCCAGGGTTTGTCTCTTTGTTAGCAACATATCTCGGCAAGTAGATTTTGATGACATTTTCATTTGTCTACTATAGTGTTGTCCCGATACCAATATTTTGGTATCCCCCGTTGGACAAGTATTAAAACAACTTCCGTAATATTATGGAAAAACATACTAAAAGTCAATTGTAGGGATGTCCGATAATGGCTTTTTGCCGATATCCGATATTCCGATATTGTCCAACTCTTTAATTACCGATACCGATATCAACCGATATATACAGTCGTGGAATTAACACATTATTATGCCTAATTTGGACAACCAGGTATGGTGAAGATAAGGTACTTTAAAAATAAATAAATAAATAAATAAGATAAATAAATTTAAAACATTTTCTTGAATAAAAAAGAAAGTAAAACAATATAAAAACAGTTACATAAAAAATAGTAATTAATGAAAATGAGTAAAGTTAACTGTTAAAGGTTAGTACTATTAGTGGACCAGCAGCACGCACAATCATGTGTGCTTACGGACTGTATCCCTTGCAGACTGTATTGATATATATTGATATATAATGTAGGAACCACAATATTAATAACAGAAAGAAACAACCCTTTTGTGTGATGGGGGGAGGGAGGTTTTTTGGGTTGGTGCACTAATTGTAAGTGTATCTCGTGTTTTTTATGTTGATTTAATAAAAAATAAAAAAATAATAATAATAATAATTATTTAAAAAAAATAAAAAAAAATAAAAAAACGATACCGATAATAAAAAAAAACAATACCGATAATTTCCGATATTACATTTTAACGCATCTCTAGTCAATTGTATTTTATATTTTTGATTTTTTTAAATGACCATAAACAGAAGTCCACTCTTGGCTTTTTAGCTTTATAGTCCCCTGTTGGTAGGTTTGACATGTTTGTGTGTGTATGCTTGTGTGCGCGCGTGTGCATGTTCGTGTGTGTGTGTGTGTGTGTGTGTGTGTGTGTGGGTGGCAATAGGGATGATCAGACATGTTTGACACACAGCAGCACCCAACGGCAAAGCAAATCACCTCCCGGGGTGCGCGGTGCAAAAGGTTAAACAGAGCTGCAGGAATTAAGCCGCGATGGAAAGGAAGCAGCCGTGTCAATCGTTGTCAGTTGCTATCATGAGGAAGGAATGACTTTGACTGTCAGTAAAGTGATGTTTACAAGCCCGGTATCACATATAAATAATACATCTAACAGATTCAGACAACTGCTCTCGGTCAATGCTAACAAAAACTGCCAAAAAAGTTGTCATTTATGGATTTTGGAAAGCGTTT
Source organism: Nerophis lumbriciformis (assembly GCF_033978685.3). Lineage (NCBI taxonomy): Eukaryota > Metazoa > Chordata > Actinopteri > Syngnathiformes > Syngnathidae > Nerophis > Nerophis lumbriciformis. The sequence continues at coordinate 19,267,623 of NC_084575.2, forward strand.
ACCAAAAGATACCAGATAGTAGATAACGCTCGTATGGAAGACATTATGGAGATTTTGTGTAATACCAGATGCCAAAGATTTTGACATAATGGCACAGAGAATGTGTGCGTAAATGTGTTTTGTGTTGCTTTAAAAATTAGTCAAGGTGCAGGAGAATGTTAACATCCCCCACATGGTGGATTAGTCTTGGTGTATGTCTGGTAGCTTTATGGTTATCGCTGGTGAGGAGAGGATGTACAGTGCATCCCTTCCTGCCTTTGGACTCTTGCCTCCAGCTGTGGGTCAAGGCAGGGTTTTGACAGGTGAGTAAGTTATGTTAACTTATATTTATGTGGGTAAGATTTCAATTGGCTTTGAAAGTCTCAGTCTGCCTTATGTGTGTACACTGTACACACTTAAAGGCCTACTGAAACCCACTACTACCGACCACGCAGTCTGATAGTTTATGTATCAATGATGAAATCTTAACATTGCAACACATGCCAATACGGCCGGGTTAGCTTACTAATGTGCAATTTTAAATTGTGCGCGAAATATCCTGCTGAAAACGTCTCGGTATGATGACGTCGGCGCGTGACGTCACGGATTGTAGAAGACATTTTGGGACAGCATGGTGGCCAGCTATTAGGTCGTCTGTTTTCATCACAAAATTCCACAGTATTCTGGACATCTGTGTTGGTGAATCTTTTGCAATTTGTTCAATGAACAATGGAGACAGCAAAGAAGAAAGCTGTAGGTGGGAAGCGGTGTATTGCGGCAGGTGTTGTGCCGGATAACGCACCCCCGCCGTATAATGCACCCCCTGACTGTTTTGCCGGATAACACAGCCGGTGTTTCATTGTTTACATTCCCGAAAGATGACAGTCAAGCTTTACCATTGGCCTGTGGAGAACTGGGACAACAGAGACTCTTACCAGGAGGACTTTGAGTTGGATACGCAGACGCGGTACCGTGAGTACGCATGCAGCTGCGGCTTCCAAACATTTGATCGCTTGCCCGTACGTGCGTGCCGCTATGTGTATGTCACGTACGTAACTTTGGGGACTTTGGGGAAATATATGTGTTCTATGAACTTTGGGGAGGTGAACGGTACTTTGGGCTGTGGGATTGAGTGTGTTGTGCAGGTGTTTGAGTTGTATTGGTGGGTTATATGGACGGGAGGGGGGAGGTGTTTGTTATGCGGGATTCATTTGTGGCATATTAAACATAAGCCTGGTTGTGTTGTGGCTAATAGAGTATATATATGTCTTGTGTTTATTTACTGTTTTAGTCATTCCCAGCTGAATATCAGGTCCCACCCGCCTCTCACAGCATCTTCCCTATCTGAATCGCTCCCACTGCCCTCTAGTCCTTCACTCTCACTTTCCTCATCCACGAATATTTCATCCTCGCTCAAATTAATGGGGAAATTGTTGCTTTCTCGGTCCGAATCGCTCTCGCTGCTGGTGGCCATGATTGTAAACAATGTGCAGATGTGAGGAGCTCCACAACCTGTGACGTCACGCTACTCGTCTGCGACTTCCGGTACAGGCAAGGCTTTTTTATCAGCGACCAAAAGTTGCGAACTTTATCGTCGATGTTCTCTACTAAATCCCATCAGCAAAAATATGGCAATATCGCGAAATGATCAAGTATGACACATAGAATGGACCTGCTATCCCCGTTTAAATAAGAAAATCACATTTCAGTAGGCCTTTAAGGTGTCTTAAAGTCGACTATTCAACGATTCCATTCTCAGATGTCTGATTAGACTATGACCTCTGCAGTTGACTCCTTCCTTTCGTCAGAGGGAGGCAGTGTTGGGTTAGTTACTGAAAACCAGTAACTAATTACAGTTACTAGTTACTTTTTTTCAAAAGTAACTCAGTTACTAACTCAGTTACTAACACCAAAAAGTAATGTGTTACTGTGAAAAGTAACTACCGGTATTTAGTTACTTTTATATATTTTTTTATTTTTATTTTTTTAAGGCCCCCTTTAATGCCCTTTTAGCCTTCATTTCAGTACTGTTATTGCACTTTAGAATAATACAATATATTGATCAACTTGACATGCATTTGCATTACTGAACTCTGCTAAGCAATGTGGTCTACATACAACACACAAAGACAAAGATATGTTTCAAAGGGCCAATTTGTTTCAGACCAGAACAAATTGACACAACTATTTTAAATAGCTGCAACATAACATACATAAGTAACAAACAGCATAATAACAACATAGCTGTGAACCAAGGAAGGCACACACTACATACATAAAGCCTAACCAGGCGTTTTTTTCTCTCAAGGAATTCTGAAATAAAATCATGTCTGAAGCCCAGAACACTCTACACATTTCCCCAGTTTTAGTTTAGAGATAAGGAAAGATTAGCCTGGCCCACTAGCATCCCTCTTTATTTTTGTGACCTTTATAGTCTATACATTCAGAGTGATGTGATAATCAAACACTCTAGAAGTCTAGAATGAAAGAGTATATAATAGAATTGACAGAGTGTGGCTCTATCAATGTTGTCCTGGCCAGCAGTGCCTCGTTAAAATCCAGCCACTGTTGCTTAGGAGGTGAAGTGTGTCTCTCTTTACTAGCTTCGTCGAAGCATGTTGCTTTTGTAGCTGTTTCAGCAGATTTGAATTGCTAGGATAGGAACTTTGATCCAAGACACAACTTATATTTAACTAAAATGTTCTTTTCTTTGTGGTCGACAAAAGAAAAGTAGTGAGAATATCTCCATGTTAAGAAACTCGGCTTCGGGCTTCGCCATGACGTCTTGTTAGTAAACACAGACACGCCCCCTCCCACACACACACATATGCACACAAAGAGCGCGCCTCTTCTCCGTCGCCTCTTCTGCAGCGCTCCAATAAAACTACTACTCAGATCTTCTCAGTTTCTAGCCGATACTACATAAAAAATAAAGTAAAATAACGCAGTAACGCATCATGTAGTAACGGTAGCTGAGTTACTGAATATAAAAAATAACGTTTTAGATTACTATTTACCGCCGAAAGTAACAGCGTTACAGTAACACGTTACTTTGTAACGCATTAGTCCCAACACTGGAGGGAGGCGAGTATGGGATGATATCAGTTTGCATCTAAAATCTGTGATGTTAGCGCTCCAATACAAGCGGTACTGCAGTGCGTTTATTTGTGCAATGCTCGACAGAAAGTTAATATCTAAGCAACAAAATACATTTATAACACAGGTTAATTGACAAAAACGAATATATATTTTATGGTTTGATTATTTATTATACCGTATTTCCTGGACCAAAGGGCGCACCGGATTATTAGGCGCACTGCCGATGGGCGGGTCCATTCAGATTTTTTTTCATACAAAAGGCCCACCGGATTATAAGGCGCATTAAAGGGGCTGTGGAAGTTGCCTTCCAGTGGATCCTCCAGACCACCAAGCATTTCCAAGCGAGCCCATTTCATGGTTACAAGACAGTTTTATTTTCCCAATCAAGTCTCTCAGTGCTTTCCAGCAATTGTCTTTTTGTGACTGTTCATCTTGCTCTCGCTCTCCCCCAGCTCTAACATCGTCTCTCTTCCCGATTGCTGCTTATACAGAGCGACAGGTGATTAGATAACAAGGCCCAGGAGGGCCATCTACGCACCTGTCGTTGACTTCGAGGCCGGTCCTGACACACCCCGCATCGCTGCAGACCCACAGGCCACGCCCCCCTCCACAGGGTCATATTATGATTTTTTTCCAAATTGAAAACATTTTCCTTGTGGTTTACATAACATGTAATGGTGGTTCTTTGGGGAAAATGTGCCAAAAATGACAGTCGCTTCAGGATGCGCCGTTTTGTGGTCGGTCTTATTTACGTGGCTCACCTTTGACAGCGTCTTCTCACCGTCATCTTTGTTGTAGCGGTGTAGCGTGCAAGGACGGGAGTGGAAGAAGTGTCAAAAGATGAAGCTAACTGTTTTTAATGACATTCAGACTTTACTTAAATCAATAACTGAGCAGCATCTCCTCATCCGGAAACAACAACAAGGCCGTAAATGTGTCCTGTGAAAAAACGTCCGACCGGAACTCTCTAATAACCAAAGTTCCTTGGGTGAATAATATAAACTCACTACACCGGTATGTTTTAGCGCTTTCAAGACGAGTTTACTGACAGATATAAGTAAGAACTTTACACTACTTTATATTAGAAATGGCTACAACGGAGGATGAATGTCCCATAACAAGAAGATAGAGAAAAAGAAGAAGCTTATCGACTACGTCACGGACTACAAAGGCGCAATTTTTCAGGATTTATGCAGATCCCAAATACACATACCAGAATGTAAGAAAAGTTGCTTTTGCATAATATTGCAAAACAAAACGCCAGATAATATGTCTTACCTTATACACACACCATAATAATACTTTAATGCGCCGACAATCCATCAAGGGGTGCAACTTCATTGCTTACCAAAGTCGTACTAAAACATTTTGATAGATTTTTGAGCGCCGTGTGTAATGTTCTATATTTTCAATGGAACATAAAAAAAGTTGGTGTTGTTTACTTGAGTCATATTGCCATCATATTGCAGTCTCCACGTATTTCTTGGGTTTGACTGCCATCTACTGGTCACACTTATCATTACACCATGTACCAAATAAAATAGCTTTTAGGTCGGTAAGCAAAACCAGAATTATTCTGTACATTAGGCGCACCGGGTTATAAGGCGCACTGTCGGGTTTTGAGGGGAAAAAATATATTTTAAGTGCGCCTTATGTTTGTTTCTACCACGTGGCCTCTAACGTGTTTATTGGGAGGACTTATTTTTATTGTAGCTTTTGTGCAAACCATTTTACCTCTACTTTTAAACACATCCGGCATTCCAATACACACAAACACAGCCCGCAGCAGTGTTCTTTGGATCTTAAGAGTACATAACATGGCAGCCATTAGCTATTAGCAGCAGGAGCAGCAGCAGCAGCCTGAGGGCAGGTGGGAGGAAGGAGTGAAGAAATTGAAAGCGAATAAGCCCAAAAACCTTGTTACTGGTGTCATGCAATGGAAGGAGAAAAGAATGAGTGCAGGCTGAGAGGAATACGTGGCACAAAAAAAGAGACAGCTAGATAGCCACAAAAAAAAAAAGAAGCACTTTAAAGGTAGATCGTCCATTGCATATACAAACCCCGTTTCCATATGAGTTGGGAAATTGTGTTAGATGTAAATATAAACGGAATACAATGATTTGCAAATCATTTTCAACCCATATTCAGTTGAATATGCTACAAAGACAACATATTTGATGTTCAAATTGATAAAAAAAAAAATTTTTGCAAATAATCATTAACTTTAGAATTTGATGCCAGCAACACGTGACAAAGAAGTTGGGAAAGGTGGCAATAAATACTGATAAAGTTGAGGAATGCTCATCAAACACTTATTTGGAACATCCCACAGGTGTGCAGGCTAATTGGGAACAGGTGGGTGCCATGATTGGGTATAAAAACAGCTTCCCAAAAAATGCTCAGTCTTTCACAAGAAAGGATGGGGCGAGGTACACCCCTTTGTCCACAACTGCGTGAGCAAATAGTCAAACAGTTTAAGAACAACGTTTCTCAAAGTGCAATTGCAAGAAATTTAGGGATTTCAACATCTACGGTCCATAATATCATCAAAAGGTTCAGAGAATCTGGAGAAATCACTGCACGTAAGCGGCATGGCCGGAAACCAACATTGAATGACCGTGACCTTCGATCCCTCAGACGGCACTGTATCAAAAACCGACATCAATCTCTAAAGGATATCACCACATGGGCTCAGGAACACTTCAGAAAACCACTGTCACTAAATACAGTTTGTCGCTACATCTGTAAGTGCAAGTTAAAGCTCTACTATGCAAAGCGAAAGCCATTTATCAACAACACCCAGAAACGCCGCAGGCTTCTCTGGGCCCGAGATCATCTAAGATGGACTCATGCAAAGTGGAAAAGTGTTCTGTGGTCTGACAAGTCCACATTTCAAATTGTTTTTGGAAATATTCGACATCGTGTCATCCGGACCAATAGGGAAGCGAACCATCCAGACTGTTATCGACGCAAAGTTCAAAAGCCAGCATCTGTGATGGTATGGGGGTGCATTTGTGCCCAAGGCATGGGTAACTTACACATCTGTGAAGGCACCATTAATGCTGAAAGGTACATACAGGTTTTGGGACAACATATGCTGCCATCTAAGCGCCGTCTTTTTCATGGACGCCCGTGCTTATTTCAGCAAGTCAACGCCAAGCCACATTCAGCACGTGTTACAACAGCGTGGCTTCGTAAAAAAAAGAGTGCGGGTACTTTCCTGGTCCGCCTGCAGTCCAGACCTGTCTCCCATCGAAAATGTGTGGCGCATTATGAAGCGTAAAATACGACAGCGGAGACCCCGAATTGTTGAACGACTGAAGCTCTACATAAAACAAGAATGGGAAAGAATTCCACTTTCAAAGCTTCAACAATTAGTTTCCTCAGTTCCCAATCGTTTATTGAGTGTTGTTAAAAGGAAAGGCCATGCAACACAGTGGTGAACATGCCCTTTCCCAACTACTTTGGCATGTGTGGCAGCCATGAAATTCTAAGTTAATTATTATTGGCAAAAAAAAAATAAAGTTTATGAGTTTGAACATCAAATATCTTGTCTTTGTAGTGCATTCAATTGAATATGGGTTGAAAAGGATTTGCAAATCATTGTATTCCGTTTATATTTACATCTAACACAATTTCCCAACTCATATGGAAACGGGGTTTGTACTAATGTGTTTTTAGTAAGCCCAACTGAGAAAACACCATTTTGTGTCGCAAGTCAGAGTACTATTTGCTTGTAAGTGAAAAAAAGTGGTGGTTAACCTAGCCAAGATGGCAGCACGTGAGCTATATGAGTATGCAAGGGGTCTAGATCTTCCTGCAAAAAGCAGATATGAGCAAAAAAATCCAACTATGCAAGAGAATAGATCCCTATGCTTTATAAAAAAAAACGATTTGCAGAGTGATATCAAGGATTATCTGTCGGTGGAGTTCCCAGACATATTAAAGTTAAAGTTAAAGTACCAATGATTGTCACACACACACTAGGTGTTGTGAAATTTGTCCTCTGCATTTAACCCATCCCCTTGTTCACCCCCTGGGAGGTGAGGGGAGCAGTGGGCTGCAGTGGGCTGCAGCGGTGCCGCGCCCGGGAATCATTTTTGGTGATTTAACCCCCAATTCAGACCCTTGATGCTGAGTGAGGGAGGTAACGGGTCCCATTTTTATAGTCTTTGGTATGACTCGGCCGGGATTTGAACTCACAACCTACTGATCTCAGGGCGGACACTCTAACCACTAGGCCACTGAGTAGGTGGTAACTTGAAAACTTGGAAAAGCACGGAGGTCTACAACTCATTTGTGTGTGGCATGAAATATGCATCGTTTTGAAAAGTTAAAGTACCCATGATTGTCACACACACACTAGGTGTGGCAAAATTATTCTCTGCATTTGACCCATCACCCTTGATCACCCCCTGGGAGGTGAGGGGAGCATATATATATATATATATATACATACACATATGTACTTATACATATACATATATATATATGGGTTGGGTCAGTATGGTGGTATCATGAGGTAGAAGGCTTTTCATTCATGATGTTATGAAAACTTCATCACCTTAAAACTAAGTGTTAATTTTGAAGGTATTAATCAGTGACGTGCGGTAGAGATGCGCGGATAGGCAATTTATTTCATCCGCAACCGCGTCAGAAAGTCGTCAACCATCCGCCATCCACCCGATGTAACGTTTGATCAGAACTGCACCCGCCCGCCATCCGCCCGATCTAATATAGATGATGCAAGGCATTAGTGAGCCTGCCAACTACTCCGGTTTTCCCGTAATTCGTACGGTTTTCATCAACCTATTCCGGGTTTTTCATTAATTAAAAAAAAAAAAAAGGGTGAAAACTACGCGAATTGCACCTTGTGCAGACAAGATTTTTCGATCGGACACGGAGGAATTAGCGATGTAAAAGACCACGTTGGGACAAAAAAACACAAGTCTAATGCCGTTGCTAGCGATACAAGTGGAAAACTTTCAACGTTTTTCGTCGCCCAAACAGATTCTTTGGATGTGATAAATGCCGAAGTTTTATTTACGGAGGCAATAATTGAGCATGGATTTCCAATCGCACTGGCTGATCACATGGGACAGTTAAATGTTTGTAATGCAACCTTTAAAAATCATTACGCGGTGATCGCGGTCCCAAAAATAAACTTTTCTTGCATGATAATGTCCAGAAAAATTCGCTTTATATTACTATAGAGTCCTTTTAACGAATGAGTTTGATGGTTTATCACAAACCTTAAATGAAAGAAGTCCTTTGTTCTCCTGCACCATGGCCTTGCTTCGTGTTTGGTGCGCAAACTTTATAACCTCACTGAGGTTATAAAGCTTTTGCCTGTTAAAGAAAGGAGACTGATCCAATGCAGCACAGACTTTCGCTTGCCACGCTGTCACGACCCAGACGCACACCAGTGCGCAATCATATGGGAGCCGCGCTGAGCGCACCTCCAAGCGCGTCTCGCTGCCGGCGACGGCCGGGTATATGGGCCCGACGCTCCAGCGCCATCCATTTTCAGGGCTAGTTGATTCGGCAGGTGGGTTGTTACACACTCCTTAGCGGGTTCCGACTTCCATAGCCACCGTCCTGCTCTCTATATCAACCAGGGTGAGCCCCACCCCTTTCGTGAGCGCACTGCGCGCAGAGTGACCCCTGTTACGCGCCCCCGGCAACAGGGGTGGCGGGCAGGTAAGCTGCGCGGGCAGATCGCGCGGAGTGACCCCTGTTACGAGCCCTCGGCCACGGGGGTGGCGGGCAGGTAAGCTGCTTACCTGCTGCGCGTGACGCCGGCCGCGGCGAAGGCGGACGAGGCGGGGTGTCGGTGCGGTGGGCGCGGTAGTGACCCTGGACGTGCGTCGGGCCCTTCTCGCGGATCGCCTCAGCTACGGCTCCCGGTGGGGCCCTCTCGGGGGAAGGGGCCTCGGTCCCGGACCCCGGCGAGGCGTCCCTTCTCCGCTCCGTAAAAGTGTCCATCTCTTTTCTTTTTTTTTCTTCTGTTGTGACATATGCAGCAGGTGCCTGCTCGTTTTTCGTATGTGGGTAACAACATTTAACTATGTATATATATTTCCGAATTGGTTTAACTGCCACCCGCAAAAAAAAAAATATATATATATATATATATATATATATATATCTAATTAATCCACCCGACCCGACCCGCGCGCGGATAAAATCGTATTTTTTTAAATTTCATCCGCCCGATCCGCGGATAATCCGCGGACTCCGCGGTTGTGTCCGCAAACCGCGCATCTCTAACGTGCGGTGAGGTTGATGGCTGGTGAGGCACTGACTTCATCACAGTCAGATTTACAAACATATGAACCCTAAAGAGTATCTTATTCACCATTTGATTGGCAGCAGTTAACGGGTTATGTTTAAAAGCTCATACCAGCATTCTTCCCTGCTTGGCACTCAGCATCAAGGGTTGGAATTGTGGGTTAAATCACCAAAAATGATTCCCGGGCGCGGCGCCGCTGCTGCCCACTGCTCCCCTCACCTCCCAGGGGGTGAACAAGGGGATGGGTCAAATGCAGACGACAAATTTCATTACACCTAGTGTGTGTGTGTGACAATCATTGGTACTTTAACTTACCTTTAACTTTACACATACAAACTGTAGCACACAAAAAAGCAAATTTAATAAAAAAACGTTATTATGGTCTTACCTTTACTTATAAATTAAATGCGCCGTGCAAGATTGAATCTATTTAAAAAAGTGTAACCACTCCTCCAACACGAACATGATTGTTTTTTGCCCTTTTTGGCTTCTTATGAAATAACTTTTTTAAATAGATTCAATCTTGCACGTCGAAAGTTTAAGTGTGGGCTTTAGTTGATATAACAATTCTATGGCGGGAGTACAGGAGGCGGGATTACTGGAGCCTCAGCCAGTGCGTTTTTTGCAGCCGTTTTATGATCGCTCAGCACAAGAAATACGTCACACATACAGTTGTTGACAAAATACACTGTACATTATATACCTCAGCTAACTAAACTATGGAAAAGTATAATATAGTTCATATAGCAATACAGTCTCACTGCACAGCAGGCCAGCAGTTAGCCGAGTCCGGAATCCATGTTGAGGCACTGAGTGACGTGCCTCAACTGGCTGCTGTTCACCGCACCGTCTCTTCTCAGTATTTGAACGGCAAATGTGAAAATTCAGCGATTTTGAATAAAAATAATCTAAAACTGGTGAAGTTAAATGGAAAATAACTTTATAGTATAATCACTGGATACATATAACAATTTAATTTTTTTTTTTTCTTTATACATTTTTTTTCTTTCCTGCCTCTAGTGACTGCACGTCACTGGTATTAATGGATGTTCAACACTCTTTCATCTGTAAGAAAAATGTTTCATCAAGAAAACTTCTTACCATTCTTAGCAGATCATTGTTATGTAAACACCCCGGGGAAAAAGGCTTTATATTTGATGTCACTTGGAGCTACTCTCCTTTGAACTAACCAAAATAATGGACTCACCAACCGCTCTATTATACTTTGCTAATTTCCATGATGGATTATTAAAATAAGCCGCTTCTCTTCTTTCTCCCAGAACCTGCACAGCGGGGGTACGACAATACGCAAATTCTTTATCTCCTTGGCCCCCCCACCCCCCCCCGGTACCTTGCCCATGCCCCCGAAAAACCCCTCGGTTCCCCCCTCTAACCTCCATCCCTCGCTTTCTTCCCTCCTTATTGAGCTTGCCTGTCCAGGCTCCTTTCACAAGGTCTCTATTGAAGCCAGGGAAAAAGGCTCAGCAGCAGCAGCTGGTCGCTCTTTTCTCCCAGGCAGGTATAGAAGGTTCTGGAGCGCTCTGCATGAGCGAGCCCAACTCCTCTCGCCCCCATTCACCTTTTGCCTCCACTATTCACTGAGGGCTACTTTGTCAGGGGCAAAGCAACACAGGGGAAAAGCAGGGATCTCCTTTTTTTTTTTTTTTCCCCCCCTTTTTGTACTCCACATAGCCATACAAGTGTTCCCAAAGCCTCTGCTAATGAGCAAGCCTCAGCGGATAAAGCGCCAGGTTTGTGGAAGAGAAAAGTTTTGATTAATATGGGCTCTTTCTTCTTGCTGATGGAATGTCAGTCTTGGCCCGGCTGGGTGGTTTTGTAGTGCGTACGCCTCTTTTAAAATACCCCGAGGAAGGCCATGACAAGTAAAGCCTCTATTGAATGTGCATGTGTGCATGAAGCAAACTAGGGCCCGATTCAATCACTGTACATTTTAAAAGTAAACCTGTTTTTCCGAATCTAAACCAGCTGCAAAATAGGCGCACTCAGGTAACAATGAAATTGGATTTATCCGCAGACAATGACACACCACGGATCATTTATTAATACCTACCAATGCAGTCCAAGGGAGAGGCCAGATTAAACTTGCCAACTTTCTGAATTAAAAATAAGGGACTTGGTTTTTTGATGTTGAATTTAAAAGCTACCACAATGCACTTGCAATAACACCATGTGATTGAAGTTTTGACTTTCACAAAAACATGGCATTTACTTTGTAGGAATTACAGCAATTTTATGTGGCGTACTTTTGTTAGGGGGCTTTTTTTTAGTATTCTAACCCACCAGTGAAGTTAGCACGTTGTTTAAATTGTAAATAAAAACAGAATACAATGATTTGCAAATCCTTTTCAACTTAAATTCAATTGAATAGACTGCAAAGACAAGATATTTAATGTCCGAACTGAGAAACTTAATTTTTTTTTTGCAAATAATCATTAACTTAGAATTTAATGGCAGCAACACATTGCAAGAAAGTTGGCAATTTTACCACTGTGTTACATGGCCTTTCCTTTTAACAACACTCAGTAAACGTTTGGGAACTTAGGAGACCAATTTTTGAAGCTTTTCAGGTGGAATTATTTCCCATTCTTGCTTGATGTACAGCTTAAGTTGTTCAACAGTCCGGGGGTCTCTGTTGTGGTATTTTAGGCTTCATAATGCGCCACACATTTTCAATGGGAGGCAGGTCTGGACTACAGGCAGGCCAGTATAGTACCCGCACTCTTTTACTGTCAAGCTACGCTGCTGTAACACATGGCTTGGCATTGTCTTGCTGAAATAAGCAGGGGCGTCCATGATAACGTTGCTTGGATGGCAACATATGTTGCTCCAAAACCTGTATGTACCTTTCAGCATTAATGGTGCCTTCACAGATGTGTAAGTTACCCATGCCTTGGGCACTAATACACCCCCATACCATCACAGATGCTGGCTTTTCAACTTTGCGCCTATAACAATCCGGATGGTTCTTTTCCTCTTTGTTCCGGAGAACACGACGTCCACAGTTTCCAAAAACAATTTAAAATGTGGACTCGTCAGACCACAGAACACTTTTACACTTTGCATCAGTCCATCTTAGATGAGCTCGGGCCCAACGCAAGCCAGCTGCGTTTTTGGGTGTTGTTGATAAATGGCTTTCGCTTTGCATAGTAGAGTTTTAACTTGCACTTACAGATGGTGACCCTCTCCCAATCCTTGTTTGTTAATGACCGAGCATTTCATGGAAGCTGCTTTTATACCCAATCATGGCACCCACCTGTTCCCAATTAGCCTGTTCACCCATGGGATGTTCCAAATAAGTGTTTGATGAGCATTCCTCAACTTTCTCAGTCTTTTTTTGACACTTGTGCCAGCTTTTTTTAAATATGTTGCAGGCATCAAATTCAAAATGAGCTAATATTGGCAAAAAATGACAACATTTTTCAGTTCGAACATTAAAGATCTTGTTTTTGCAGTCTATTCAATTGAATATAAGTTGAAAAGGATTTGAAAATCATTGTATTCTGTTTTTATTTATTTATTTATTTTGAAGATTTATTTATATAGCACATTTCTAAAACAGACCATTGCCCCAAAGGGCGGTACAGATTAAAACAGAAAGGTAGAATATTAAGAATAAGCATCAAAATCACAATAAGCACAAAACATTATATATATAAAACACAGGTAAAATGCATAAAAATTGTCTAAAAAACCCCCCCAAAAGGTAAAAGATTAAAAATAATAAAAATCACAATAAATACAAAACAACCTATAAAACACAGTAAAAACTGTATAAAAAGAAAAAGATAAAAATGTCCATACATATGTCCGGCTTGTGTTAAACGCCAGCGCAAATAAGTGAGTTTTTAAAGAAGATTTAAAAGCATCGAGAGACGTTGCAGTTTTGAGATTCAGAGGGGGAGCGTTCCAAAGTTTAAGGTCTGCTACCGCAAAAGCCCTGTCTCCTCTGGTCTTCAGTCTCGACCTTGGGCATTCTAAAAAGCACTGGTCAGATGACCTCAGAGCTCTGACAGGGGTGTGCAGAATAAGTAGGTCACATATGTATGGTGGAACCAGCCCATGGAGAGATTTAAAAACAAATAATAACATCTCGAGTGGAGAGAAACCACTACTGAACCTGCCACGGTTGTGCATAGCAGCTGTTGACGTGAACACAGGATGCAGAGAAAGGTATAGCGACGTGCAGGTAAAACTATTTTATTAACAACATAACCAAAACAAAATAAGGCATGTAGTAGGATAAAAAACACTACCAGCATGTACAAACAAGGATAGACTTTCACAGGTCTGTATTCATGTTTACGATGGGAAAACACTTTTCAAGCGTAAAACATACACAGAGAATGTCTGCAACTTGTAGATGTCAGAGCAGACAGCAGACAATAATAGTAGTAATCACAATTAATTAATACTATTAATACATTTAAGGAATTAAAACAGAACAGTAATTAACAATGAGCTCTGAGTATGTGCTTTTACCGCCACCCACTGTCTACTGTCTGTCTGTGCAGCCTAAAACGAGTAAAACATCAATACAGTATTATTATATTCAGATTTTTGTTGCAATCATGTGCGACCTATCAGCCTTCCTGTTCTGTTTGAACGGGTTTGTGCTGAAAACAAGAGGTTGTTAAGTCGCCATCTGACGTTACTCCATCGTGCCGCGTTTGGTTGGCATCAAAATAACTCCATCATAAGTGCACACCCACCTAATATGCTAATTTATTGTATTTATGTATATTATATAGTTGATATAATGTATCTGGTAAGATCACATGAATGCCACCCATAAGTATTATTTCCAGAAGAGTGTAAATGTAATTAATAGAAGCACAGTAATGGATCTGTGTGGTCTTTACAAGATGATGACATAACAACTGCATTAGACCTTGCAATGCATTATTTAGGACCTATAAAGCCGATGTTAATAAAATAATTCCCTGCTGTGAGATGTTACATGATGTTGCTAGTATACAAACTCTTGCGCTAATGAAAAAAGCAAATAAAAAATGCATTTTTACATCGTTAATAGGAATGTACGATAATATCGGCCTGCCGATATTATCGGCCGATAAATGCGTTAAAATGTAATATCGGGAATTATCGTTATCGTTTTGTTTTTTTATCGGTATCGGGGGTTTTTGGGGTTTTTTTTTTTTTTTTTTTTTTTTTATTAAATTAACATAAAAAACACAAGATACACTTACAATTAGTGCACCAACCCAAAAAAACTTCCTCCCCTCATTCAGTCTCATTCACACAAAAGGGTTGTTTCTTTCTGTTATTAATATTCTGGTTCCTACATTATATATCAATATATATCAATACAGTCTGCAAGGGATACAGTCTGTAAGCACACATGATTGTGCGTGCTGCTGGTCCACTAATAGTACTAACCTTTAACAGTTAATTTTACTAATTTTCATTAAATTGCTAGTTTCTATGTAACTGTTTTACTTTCTTTTTTATTCAAGAAAATGTTTTTAATTTATTTACCTTATTTTATTAATTTTTTTAAAAAGTACCTTATCTTCACCATACCTGGTTGTCCAAATTAGGCATAATAATGTGTTAATTCCACGACTGTATATATCGGTTGATATCGGTATCGGTTGATAACGGTATCGGTAATTAAAGAGTTGGACAATATCGGACTATCGGATATCGGCAAAAAGCCATTATCGGACATCCCTAATCTTTAATAACACGTATTACAGTACCGATGAATACTGTTATTGATAAGAAATATCGGTAATGGTATTGGTTTCGATAAAACCAAAAAAATATATATTCCTACTTACAACAAAAGTAAAGTCACTGCTTAACATGCCAACAAAGGGGGGGAGGTCGCAGCTTGCTGCGAGGTTTGTTCCCCCGGGATGCAAACGGATCACTCCAGACAGGACTTGCAGGTAGGAACATATTTTAATCTTGGAACTCAAAAGGGTACAAAAACGGAAAAACAAGGCGAAGGCACAACGCGTTGATCGCACTTGAAACAAAAGCTAACACTTAGCGTAGACTAAGGCAGTGTTTTTCAACCTTTTTTGACCCAAGGCACATTTTTTGCGTTGAAAAAATCCGGAGGCACACCACCAGCAGAAATCATTAAAAAACTAAACTCAGTTGACAGTAAAAAGTCGTTGTCGCAATTGTTGGATATTACTTTAAACCATAACCAACTGTGTGTAGTGTTTTAGTTCTTGTCTTGCGCTCCTATTTTGTTGGCTTTTTCTCTTTTTTTGCTATTTTCCTGTAGCAGTTTCATGTTTTCCTTTGAGCGATATTTTCCCGCATCTACTTTGTTTTAGCAATCAAGAATATTTCAGTTGTTTTTATCCTTCTTTGTGGGGACATTGTTTATTGTCATGTCATGTTCGGATGTATATTGTGGAAGCCGTCTTTGCTCCACAGTAAGTCTTTGCTGTCGTCCAGCATTCTGTTTTTGTTTACTTTGTAGCCAGTTCAGTTTTAGTTTTGTTCTGCATAGCCATCCCTAAGCTTCAATGCCTTTTCTTAGGGGCACTCACCTTTTGTTTATTTTTGGTTTAAGCATTAGATACCTTTTTACCTGCACCCTGCCTCCCGCTGTTTCCGACATCTACAAAGCAATTAGCTACCTGCTGCCACCTACTGATATGGAAGAGTATTACACGGTTACTCTGCCAAGCTCTAGACAGCACCGACACTCAACAACAACACATCATTTGCAGACTATAATTACTGGTTTGCAAAAAATATTTTTAACCCAAATAGGTGAAATTAGATAATCTCCCACGGCACACAAGACGGTATCTCACGGCACACTAGTGTGCCACGGCACAGTGGTTGAAAAACACTGGACTAAGGACATAGAGAACTTACATGACAGGTGCATGTCGCAATTACTTAGCATGAAACCAGACATGAAGCGAACAATGACGCCAGACTGAGCATGGAGAGCAAGGTGACTAAATAGCTCTCTGTCATTAGTGGTTGACAGCAGCTGAGCGTGGGACCACTAACCAGAGGCAGGTGAAAATAATAAGTCGCTATGGCAACAAACTCAGGAGGTGCACAAACAGGAACTAAAGGTGTCCAAAACAAACAGAAAACACAAAACATGATCCGGACCACGGATCATGACAGTGGAACTAAGAAAATAAGAGGAAATTATACACAACAAAGGACATTAATGAACAAAGTCAAATCTGTAAATAATAACCATTATTTTATTAATGATTTGAGTATTCATTTTAATTCCACATGTTTAATTCAATATAATATAATATCCTTTGCAGCTAATGGGCATCCCTATTCCAGTGGCAATAGAGCATGTTAAGTTAAGTTAAAGTACCAATGATGGTCACACACACACTAGGTGTGGCGAAATTATTCTCTGCATTTGACCCATCACCCCTGATCACCCCCTGGGAGGTGAGGGGAGCAGTGGGCAGCTGCGGTGGCCGCGCCCGGGAATCATTTTTGGTGATTTAACCCCCAATTCCAACCCTTGATGCTGAGTGCCAAGCAGGGAGGTAATGGGTCCCATTTTTATAGTCTTTGGTATGACTCGGCCGGGGGTTTGAACTCACAACCTACCGATCTCAAGGCGGACACTCTAGCCACTAGGCCACTGACTCTATTCACCAAGGACAAAATTGAAGGCACTAGGACAGTGGTTCTCAAACCTTTTTCAACAAGTACTACCTCAGAAAACACTTGGCTCTCCAAGTACCACCATAATGACCAATGTTAAAACACAGTAGCGTAGTAGGCCTAAATATTCATTAAAACAACTCAGACATTTTATTTAACAAATACTGTATATTTAATTGTTTTGGCCACATTACACATAGTTTGAACATTAACACTATGTTTGGATATTTAATTAAGTCAGTATATGTCCATGCACTACATTAGTCAGATTTATCCAATAGTTTGGTTCTAAATAATCATTTTACAACCCATGGAAACACCTTAATCCGATCGTGTTCGGTTTTTGAAAAGTCCGACTAACACACCTGGGTTATGTAATTGGAAACCAGATCTCTCAAGGTGGGGGGTGCCCTCCTACGGTGTACCTACAGTGTCACATATAGTATATCTGGTGCAACTGTCTTTTTGTCTGGTTGGAAATGAAATTACAAACCTAATAAATCTGAAGAAAACGTCACCTCCTAAAACTCGGGAGAGATACGGTTGAAATGTGACACCTGGGGAAAGCTGGGAGAGCACAGTCTTGCAGGAAAATCAGGAAAGTTGGGGCGTTCGAGCAACACTCTTAGTCAATATAAACAAGTATCAAGTAATTATGGTTGTTAATTATAGTCTCCAAGGCAGAACTGTATTAGAATGTATCAAGGAACAAACGCGTCCGCATCATTGAACTTACTGTGTCATGAGCTTGACTTAATTATACATTGTGGCACTGAACAAATTACCATTGTACTTGATTAAAGACAACATAAGTCCATTCCAGATGGTTAACAATAAACGAGTTGAGTTGAGTTGAGGTTGTGTTTATTTGGAACATGCATGCATACAACATGATACATCATAATTTCCGATTTCTCTATTCAACATGTTCGAAAAGGAGTAGGAAGAAGCAGCACTTATTTAATCCTACCCCTTTTCCTTCACTTAGCAATTGTTAAAATTTTTGTTCTCTTTCTGTTCTCAATTTGTTCACAATATACTCCATAAGTGTTTACAATACAAATAAATAAATAACAATTAGTGAAGTAAGTCATATTTCATATGGCGAGATAAGTATTATGGTTCTTCTTATTTGTACTTTATAAACACTTTAAGTTTGAAGAGTTTCTTGAAGTGGATTATATTAGTACATTGTTTGATTTCTTAGCTCGATCCATTCCATAATTTAATTCCACATACTGATATACTGAAGGTCTTAAGTGTTGTACATGCGTACAAATGTTTTAAATTACATTTTTCTCTAAGGTTATATTTCTCCTCTTTTGTTGAGAAGAATTGTTGTATATTCTCAGGTAGCAGATTGTAGTTTGCTTTGTGTATAATTTTAGCTGTTTTCAAATTCACTATGTCGTGGAATTTCAGTATTTTCGATTCAATGAATAAAGGGTTTGTATGTTCTCTATATCCAACATTATGTATTATTCTAATTGATCTTTTTTGTAACACCGTTAATGAATGAAGTGTACTTTTTTTAGTTATTTCCCCATATTTCTGCACAATAACTCAGATATGGTAACACTAGCGAGCAGTAGAGAATATGAAGTGATTTTTGGTCTAGAACATGTTTTGCTTTATTCATTATTGACGTGTTTCTTGCTACTTTATGTTGTATATTTTTTTACATGAGATTTCCAGTTCATTTTATCATCAATCATTATACCTAGAAATTTGGTTTCATTTATCATTTAAATTTCTATTCCGTCTATTTGTAATTGTGTTTGACTTTCCCTTCTACTGTTATCAAATAGCATTATTTTATCTTAGGTTAGTGTTTTTCATACCTAAAATTTGTGCCTGAGTAATTTCACTTGACCAAGCCTTTTCTAACATCACTACAAAAAAAAATGTATTATAAATTATATCATATTGGGTATCGACCAATACAACCGTACAAGTGAAGTTTAACACTTTTTATAATTAAGACCTACAAAAACGACAAAAAAAGAAGATAGGGCCTTGCAGAGGTCAGTGTTCTCCGAGAGCTTTTCTAGTTCATGCTGCATCTTTTCCAGTCGTTGGAATTGGCTTGAATACTGCTTGAACATTTTTTTGCTTCAGCTTCTGCTTTTTACCTACAGTGCAGTATATCTGGTCCAACTGTATTGTTGTCTGGGTAAAAATGATTTTACAAACCTAATAAATCTATAAAAATGTCACCTCCAAAAATCGTGAGAAAAACGGTTGAAATGTGACACGGGGAGACAGAGCACAGGCTTGCAGGAAAATCAGGAGGGTTGGGAAGTTGGGCCCTCGTGTCCATCGGTGCAGTTAATAGATATCCAGTTATTTTAATTAAATGTCATTTTCAACCTATGGCCTATGGCTTAATTGAACTGAAACTGGTGACCTAAACTAATTTAGCTGATTAATTAAACCACTCGGTAGATGTGCTGTGTGTAAGTAACCATGAAATATAAGGTGAGAGGGAAGTCATACTTTGTACAGTATGTTATTCAGTATCCTGTTTTTTTTTTTAAACCAGGAAAAAGTCCCATTGAGATTAAAAACCTATTTTTCAAGGGAGTCCTGGCCAAGAGGCAGCAAAGTTACACATAAAATCATTTCACTAGAGATGTCCGATAATATCGCTCCAAAATGTAATATCAGAAATTATCGGTATCGGTTTCAAAATTTAAGACTTTTTAAAACGCCGCTGTACGGAGTGGTACACGGACGTAGGGAGAAGTATAGAGCGCCAATAAACCTTAAAGGCCGTATAAACAACTTTAACACTGTTACAAATATGCGCCACACTGTGAACCTACACCAAACAAGAATGACAAACACATTTCGGGAGAACATCCGCACCGCAACACAACATAAACACAACAGAACAAATACCCAGAACCCCTTACAGCATTAACTCTTCCCGGACGCTACAATATACACCCCCCGCTACCCCCTACCCCCCACCTCAACCCCAACCAGGACCTTCATGATGCATTTCAGGCTAACTAGCTCACTAAGTAGCAGCATTGTTTTAGAGCGGGAATGTAAGTTTTTGTCAAACACAGACCTGGTGTAAAGTGGAGCTAATACATTTTACTACAAGCAGTGATGAATACTTACTTTCTTGAAAAAGTTTCCTATGTCCATTTCGCATCCGTTCACGTTCTTGTTCTGCAGTGCTTTGTGCTAATGTGCTTCGTACACTTGCAGGACCGCAAGCAAGGTCGCAGAGAAAATGCGGATTGGATTTTGAGTGATGTGGGCATTTTCTATATGAACAAGTCCAAGGACCGCAAGCAAGGTCGCAGAGAAAATGCGGACTGGATTTTGAGTGATGTGGGCATTTTCTATATGAACAAGTGGAATGGATTGCATACCGACGCACTAAAGGGGCTCTCTACCTTACGCTATGAAGTGAGGGAAACTGAGTGAATAATGACAGGTTATATGATTATTTATTTAAACTCATATTCGGGCCACTTTATACGCTAGAATCTTTTTAAACATAACTCCTAAACAACACATGCAAAATGGCTAATAATGCCTGGAGACATGTATCTTTGTTAGTTTAACTAGAATAATTATCTTTTGTAAGGTTTGCAAAGACCTAAGTTAGTTTTTTTTATTCAATATGACAGTTTAACTGTCATACTAAATATGAAAGTTATATAAACATAGCTCCAAAACCAAACATGCATTATGTCTAAAAATGCCTGTAATATTGTATCGCTGTGAGTTTTACTAGAATCAGTTGTTTTTGGAAGGTTTGCAAATACAAAAATTGTGTTTGACTCAATGACTGTATACTGTCACACTCAATATGACAGTTTTTTTGTTTGTTTTTTTTTCATTTTATTTTTATTGACATCCAGCATCAGACATTCCTATCCATTACATCATATTCACATCAATCATATATGTATTGTCTGCCCTAAATGTCAAAATATTTTTGTTTATATCCCACCCCCCCCCCCCCCCAAAAAAAAGAAACAAACAACAAAAGAAACAAAATAATATCTACAAATACATCAAATAAATATGACAGTTTTTAAACATAACTTCTAAACCACACATGCAAAATGGCTAATATTGTCTGGAGAAATGTATTTTTGTGAGTTTTACTGGAAAACAAATATTTTATAAGGTTTGCAAAAACAAAAAGTAGTTTTTTACTCAATATGACAGTAATTTTCTTAGAATCCTGAGATAAAGCAAAAAAAAGCATTACAAATGTATTCAAACACAACTCCTAAACCAAACATGCAAAATGTCTAAAAATGCCTGTTAAATTGAATCTATGTGAGTTTTACTAGAATCAGTTATTTTTGGAAGGTTTGCAAATACAAAAATTGTGTTTGACTCAATGACAGTATACTGTCACACTCAATATGACAGTTATTTAAACATAAAACATACAAAAAAAAATTTATTATATAAACATATAATAACATCACCAGAATGATTGACAATTAGGAGGACCAATAGTCAACATGATCCACCCAGAAATAAATAAAACAAATGGCTTATCGATAAGCCGTTTAAAAAAAAAAAAGGTTTTAATATTTATTTATATGTATCATTATTCTCCTACTCACCTTTCCAGTAGAGGCCTCTCCCCTCTCACTTTCTGTGCTCCTATGCCCTGACTCCTACAGGTCAATAGTGGATGTGGAGTGATTATTATTATTATCTACTGATGATAGTCATACATGAATGAGCTCAGCTCCTCTTCTCCTTCATGTGTAAAGTGAGAAACACAGCTGATGCTCCAGAAGGAAGTAACCCCAAAGATAGCAAATGGTAAAAAAGAGTGCTTGAGCCCCCCTAAAATAGGCCTAACAACGCCAATGTTGGACATCTCTAATATTCACATTACACATTAAAATGACAGGATGGACATCAAGTAAAATAGTTACAGACAACTGAGGCTCCTTCAAATGTCAGTTTAGATTTTAAAGGCTGGCCTTCAGAATAAAACACATCATTTAATCATCAACAAAAGCCCTACGCCAGCGAGTGTGGGACCAAGATGGGATGCCTTGGTTGTTGAAGCACGGATGCATTTGCAGTAAAAACAGATAAACAAAGCGTGCTGGCAGACACAGACGTACAACACAGAGGTCACCTTTCAAAGGGTGAAACAAGCACATTCCTTTCCTTGCATGGAACAAAAACAGTTCCAGGCCATCGATTCTTTTATGAAATATTCTATTGACAAGGCTTATTAAAACAAATACACAAGAGTTGCCCATCCCCGCACAGCCTTTGCCGGTGTCGACACAAGTAAACACCCGCTGACAAGACATGGAAATTAATCGCCATTTTGGTCATACCTTCAACAATGCATACCTCCACCGTGGCTGACTTTGTGGCTTAAACTGTTAGCATAACAGACCGGGCGAGCGCCTCTAGCCCCGCCCTCCACGTGATAGAACAGGTCAGGTTGGGGATGTGGAATGAATGGCGTGTCTCTCATCACTTGCTACCAGGCCACCAAGATACGTGTCTGACAAGTGACAGAATCTTGGCACAGAAGGCTTCTCCTCGTTAGACCAACACTGAGACGAAGGTCACGAGTGAGACGGAAAAAATGATACTGACAGAAGTCCGCACCTGCGGTGTTTGGACACCTGCACATAAGGTGTCAAACTGACACAACAGTTCTTTATACCAGGCACCTTTTTGTGTTCTCAACTCTTCAAATATTCCATTCACTTCCTGGATCCTGGATTAGTGTCACCAAGGAATACTGCCTGTGATTATGTGGTATCACTGTGGATGAAATTAGGACTTTTGACATTTTTGGAATTCTGCCTATCGTTCACAGTCATCATGAAAGACATGAGGACAGATGTTTTTTTAGTTTGTTTTTTACATTCCAGATAGTAAATCAATTCGATCAAAATTCATTTATAATTAGAGATGTCCGATAATATCGGGCTGCCGATATTATCGGCCGGTAAATGCTTTAAAATGTAATATCGTAATTATTATTATTAAAATTTATGACTTTTTAAAACGTCGCTGTACGGAGAGGTACACGGACGTAGGGAGAATACAGAGCGCCAATAAACCTTAAAGGCACTGCCTTTGCGTGCCGGCCCAATCACATAATATCTATGGCTTTTCACACACACAAGTGAATGCAAAGCATACTTGGTCAACAGCCATACAGGTCACACTGAGGGTGGCCGTATAAACAACTTTAACACTGTTACAAATATGCGCCACACTGTGAACCCACACCAAACAAGAATGACAAACACATTTCGGGAGAACATCCGCACATAAACACAACAGAACAAATACCCAGAACCCCTTGCAGCACTAACTCTTCCGGGACGCTACAATATACACCCTACCCCCCACCTCAATCTAGAATAAACTTCCAGGGAGCAAGGACGCGAGGAAACAACAGACCACTCGATGTAAACATAGGGACACACAGTAGTGATCACAGCGGCGCCATAAATAGTCCGTCTGCGTTAGCGTTTTTAATAACAATATCACTAATGCTTGGTTAATATTGAAGTCACCAAATGTAAATGGAGTATTGTTGGCGTTTTTAAAATGTTTATAGGCGTAATAGAGGACCTCTCAATGGCTCCACTGCAAGCTGACTTTTATTTATGTTTATTTATGAGTTAGAATGCATTTTAAAAATCCATTCGCCGTCATGTCTTTCCTAATGATTGTGAACGATAGGCAAAATAAAAAAAATAAAAAAGTGCAGTTCCCCTTTAAAATACAGTGAAACCTCAGAGGTTTGACATAATCCATTCGGGGGCTGTTTTTTAGAAACCATTGTTTTTAAAATATCCCATTCCAGCGTCAAGCTGTGCCCCTTTTGAAACCACACACTGGGGTTGTCCCAATCACATATTGATACCAGACATGGGTCTGACATCAGCAAAAATAAAACAAGTGCAGCAGTCCTGCAGTATGTTTACTTGGCAAAAGCTGGACAGCCAGTTAACGTCTAAATGTCCTCCAAAACGCACACAAGGTTGTTTTATTTTATTTTATATTAGTAAGTCATTTACAACAGGTAAACTTGATAGGCTTTAATCTACTAGTGAAGTGCGTAACTTATATTTTAGCGACTCAAAGACTTTACATAATTAAACCCAGTATCTACATTTTTAAGCGGCATTCAAACCAGTGTGGATAGCACTGAGGGCAGGTGGGTAAAGTGACTTGCCCAAAGACACAACGGCAGTGACTGGGATCGAAATTGGAACCCTCAAATTGCTGTCACGGCCGCTCTACCAACAGAGCCATCTGTTGGTAGAGCACCAACAGATCCGGTGCACTGCCGATGAGCGGTTCTAGTCAGGTCTATTTTCATACAAAAGGCGCACCGGATTATAGGGCGCATTAAAGGACTTCCTTGTGGTCTATATAACATGTAATGGTGGTTCTTTGGTCGAAATGTTGCATAGATGATGTTTTACAGATCATCTTCAAGCCGCTTTCTGACAGTCTTATTCACGTGGTTTCCCTTCGACAGCGTCTTTTCCTCGTTATCTTTGTTGTAGTGGTGTAGCGTGCAAGGACAGGGAGTGGAAGAAGTGTCATAAGATGGAGCTAACTGTTTTAATGACATTCAGACTTTACTTAAATCAATGACGGAGCAGCATCTCCTCATCCGGAAACAACAACAAGGCCGGAAATGTGTCCCGTGAAAACCCGTCCGACCGGAACTCTCTAATAACTAAAGTTCCTTGGGTGAATAATGTAAACTCACTACACCGGTATGTTTTAGCGCTTTCATGGCGAGTTTACTGACAGATATAAGTAAGAACTTTACACTACTTTATATTAGAAATGGCAACAGCGGAGGATGAATGTCCCATAACAAGAAGATAGAGAGAAAAAAAGAAGCTTATCGACTACGATGTCGACACAGAAAATTTCGGGAGGGTTAGCAAGTATGCCATAATAATACTCGTATGTTGAAGCACAGTACAATCCATCAAGCGGTGCAGCTACATAGCTTACCAAAGTCGTACTGAAACATGTTGACATATTTTTGAGCGCCGTGTGTAATGTTCTATATTTTCAATGGAACATATAACATTTTGGTGTTGTTTACTCGAGTCACATTGCAGCCTACACGTATCTCTTATGTGTGACTGCCATCTACTGGTCACACTTATCATTTCACCATGGAACAGATAAAATAGCTTCGAGGTCAGTAAGCACAGCCAAAATTATTCCGTACATTAGGCGCACCGGGTTATAAGGTGCACTGTTTTGAGAAAATTAAAGGATTTTAAGTGCGCCTTATAGTCCGAAAAATACGGTATGTATGATTCCTGCTGATATCATATTGGGTAAATATCGTTATCGGCCAATACAACCATTAATAATCAAAGTGTAATACATTTGATTATTAAGACCTAAAAAACAACAACAAGAAAACTCTCACCTTTAATGGCAAATTAATAAAATAAACCTAAACTAACAAAAACCGCCATCTTATACATGGCAGTGCTTCAACCTCAGAAGCAGAGGTTTGACTTGCTTTTATTCAATTAAAAAATGTCCTTTAATCCAACTAGAGATTTGTCATAGTCTAATTTGTATTCAGTCATGTGAAGTCAGGTCAGTTTTATTCATAGAGCGCCAGTTCACAATAGAAGTTGTCGCCAGGCACTTTACACATGATCTACAAGCGCACTCCCCACACATACATGAGCAGGCACTTGGCGACAGAGGCAAGGAAAAACCGTCCTCCAGAGAAGAAACCTCAAACAGAGCCCATGCACTATGGGGGCCCCCCATCTGTCCCAAATGGTTGGGTTGAAAAGAATGTATGCACGTGTTCAGATCTGACACATGAACAAGGCAGCAATGTGACAAAAAATACATTTGACAGCTAAAGTAGAGTAGTTACGCCGTGCCGTGTGTGCAAATGTTTCTGCATATTGGTCGTATTTCCTCCCTTTACACGTGCTGCCAGTTGCCCTGCTGTCATCTTTTCAAAGTCATTCGTGTGCCATTTAGGCGCCGTCTGTAATAAAGTCCTTTGCTGCCGAGGGAAAACTGTTTGCAAAACTGGCAAATGATGCCAAGGATTCAAAACATAGTGTATTCACCTGCATCTAATGACAGTTTGAACAAGGGATTAATCCAAAATAGAAATGTTTTTACTAGAGATGTCCGATAATGGCTTTTTTGCCGATATCCGATATCCCGATATTGTCCAACTCTTAATTACTGATTCCGATATCAACCGATACCGATATATACAGTCGTGGAATTAACACATTATTATGCCTAATTTTGTTGTGATGCCCCGCTGGATGCATTAAACAATGTAACTTTACCATGAATTGATTAACGTGGACCCCGACTTAAACAAGTTGAAAAACTTATTGGGGGTGTTACCATTTAGTGGTCAATTGTACGGAATATGTGGGCAATCTACTAATACAAGTTTCAATCAATCAATCAAAAACAAGGTTTTCCAAAATAAGAGAACAACTTCAACTCCAGTTATGGAAAAAAAAATGCCAACATGGCACTGCCATATTTATTATTGAAGTCACAAAGTGCATTATTTTTTTTAACATGCCTCAAAACAGCAGCTTGGAATTTGGGACATGCTCTCCCTGAGAGAGTATGAGGAGGTTGAGGTGGGTGGGGGGGTGGGGGGGGGGGGGGGTTAGGATAGGGGGTAGCGGGGGTGTATATTGTAGCGTCCCGGAAGAGTTAGTGCTGCAAGGGGTTCTGGGTATTTGTTCTGTTGTGTTTATGTTGTGTTACGGTGCCGGATGTTCTCCCGAAATGTGTTTGTCATTCTTGTTTGGTGTGGGTTCACAGTGTGGCGCATATTTGTAACAGTGTTAAAGTTGTTTATACGGCCACCCTCAGTGTGACCTGTATGTCTGTTGACCACTTTTGCCTTGCATTCACTTGTGTGTGTGAAAAGCCGTAAGATATTATGTGACTGGGCCGGCACGCAAAGGAAGTTCCTTTGGGTGTATTGGCGCTCTGTACCTCTCCCTATGTCCGTGTTTTAAAAAGTCATACATTTTACTTTTTGAAACGGATACCGATAATTTTGAGACCGATACCGATAATTTCCGGTATTGCATTTTAAAGCATTTATCGGCCGATAATATCGGCAGTCCGATATTATCGGACATCCCTCATTTTTACCTTATGCCATGCATCTGTCTTGCAGCTTATTAACAGTGTTTCTGCTTCCTATGGGCAAAGCATCTCCACGCTCCTGCAACACCCGTTAGCCATCCAGCCCCAGTATGGCCAGTTGGCCAGCTTTCACGCCTCTCTGTTTTATAGTTGATGAATGGCCGCAGCAGATGGTTTGTTATCTTTGAAGATTCCAGAAAGACAAGCATGGTGAATCCACCTCAGGGCACGCACATCCATCATCCATCTACTTGACATCATGATGTCTCTTGAGCTTCCCTCCAAAAAAAAAAAAAAAGACAAAGAGCAAATGTGTATTGGATTTGTTCAGCACACCTGAGTGGCATTCACCTTTCTTTATGACAGCTTTGTACTGTAGACTAGCTTGTGTTCACCAAGTCTAGTCCAGCTGTGAAAACATATGGTTGGTGTCAAAAGTTATATGAAGACCAGGGACAAGGACTCATCTGGTGTGGTCATTAACATTCTTACAAGACGCTCTCATGGACGGAGAGGACTCATGTCCACTTTTCTCAGCAGTCCCAATTCCACAGCACAACACACAAGCCACTGGAGTCCGTGAGTGGAGTGGAACGTGTCATGGTAGCAGACTCTGTTAATGCATTCCTTTCCATGACAATTCTTTGCAGCACTCATGCGCACCAGGTTGTAAATCCATGGAAGGATCATCTCAAGATGGTGCCGTGTGAAACGTCTGAGGCGAATGAGTCACAGTTTGAGAGAAAAGGTCGCACAATGCGATGGGTTTAAGGGAGTATTCTCTCTTACGATGGCACCACAGCCAGTGCACGGGTCAGAATTTTTAACCTAGCGGCTTTTTACATTAGTTTAGTTATTCATGTGCCGAGACAGTCGAAGCGGGTGACCCACCGAATAAATCACACTGGCAGTCCCCTTAAAATAGATCCCTCAAAGCGCCTGATCCATCTGCTGAAGGAGCATCAAAATACTGCGTCAAGCATGCTCTGGAGACCTCTTCTCATGTTGCTTGTAAATAGTGTAGTGCAAATGTGAATAAGGGAAGACCAGAAATAATCCTCTCGAGAACCGGCGTCCTCTGCAGTGGACATGTATTTTTGGTCTATTTCTTGTCAGAATTGAGTTTGTGTTTATTTCAAACATGCATGCATACAACATGATACATCACAATTTCCAGTTTCTCTATTCAACATGTTCGAAACGGAGTAGGAAGAAGCAGAGCTTATTTAATCCGACCCCTTTTCCTTTACATAGCAGTTGCAAAAACTTTGGTTCACTTACTGTTCTCAATTGATTCACAATATGCTCCATTAGCAAAAACATTAAAAATAAATACATAATAATTAGTGAAGTAAGTGAAGTAAGAAAATGAATGAATGAATGAAATAAATTCAGAATGTTCGTCATGGTTCTTCTTTTTTGTACTTTGTAAACCTGCACTTGTCACTTTCAAAAAACAAACAAAATTATGGCTAGTTGAGCAACAATCGTGTTTCCATGTTTAGTCTTTACTCATTTTTACTAATTGGTTTTTATCTAGTCTGCACTTTGTCTGTTATTATTATTATAGGCTTTTATGTAGTTTGCACTTTGTCTGTATTATTTCTATTATCCTTATTATCAACTCATCTTTGCCTTATTCTATTTTTTATTTTCCTATTTTAATGATGTTGGATCTGTGTTGTTGTTGTTGTTGTTGGGGACAAGTGTTGTAAATTAGCTTTGGCTACAAACACTATGATGCATACATTGGATAACTGTCTCAGATGTCTATGTTTTTTGTATCTGTCCCTATTTCTAATAAACCTCTATAATAATAAACACTTTAAAGGCCTACTGAAACCCACTACTACCGACCACACAGTCTGATAGTTTATATATCAATGATGAAATCTTAACATTGCAACACATGCCAGTACGGCCGGGTTAGCTTACTAAAGTGCAATTTTAAATTTTGCGCGAAATATCCTGCTGAAAACGTCTCGGTATGATGACGCCTGTGCGTGACGTCATGGATTGTAGAGGACATTTTGGGACAGCATGGTGGCCAGCTATTAAGTCGTCTGTTTTCATCGCAAAATTCCACAGTATTCTGGACATCTGTGTTGGTGAATCTTTTGCAATTTGTTCAATGAACAATGGAGACAGCATAGAAGAAAGCTGTAGGTGGGAAGCGGTGTATTGCGGCAGGTGTTGTGCCGGATAACGCAACCCCGCCGTAGAATGCACCCCCTGACTGTTGTGCCGGATAACACAGCCGGTGTGTCATTGTTTACATTCCCAAAAGATGACAGTCAAGCTTTACCATTGGCCTGTGGAGAACTGGGACAACAGAGACTCTTACCAGGAGGACTTTGAGTTGGATGCGCAGACGCGGTACCGTGAGTATGCATGCAGCTGCGGCTTCCAAACATTTGATTGCTTGCCCGTACGTGCGTGCCGCTATGTGCATGTCACGTACGTAACTTTGGGGACTTTGGGGAAATATATGTACTGTATGAACTTTGGGGAGGTGAACGGTACTTTAGGCTGTGGGATTGAGTGTGTTGTGCAGGTGTTTGAGTTGTATTGGCGGGTTATATGGACGGGAGGGGGGAGGTGTTTGTTATGCGGGATTAATTTGTGGCATATTAAATATAAGCCTGGTTGTGTTGTGGCTAATAGAGTATATATATGTCTTGTGTTTATTTACTGTTTTAGTCATTCCCAGCTGAATATCAGGTCCCACCCGCCTCTCACAGCATCTTCCCTATCTGAATCGCTCCCACTGCCCTCTAGTTTTTCACTCTCACTTTCCTCATCCACAAATATTTCATCCTCGCTCAAATTAATGGGGAAATCGTCGCTTTCTCGGTCCGAATCGCTCTCGCTGCTGGTTTCCATGATTGTAAACAATGTGCAGATGTGAGGAGCTCCACAACCTGTGATGTCACGCGCATATCGTCTGCTACTTCCGGTACAGGCAAGGCTTTTTTATCAGCGACCAAAAGTTGCGAACTTTATCGTCGATGTTCTCTTCTAAATCCTTTCAGCAAAAATATGCCAACATCGCGAAATGATCAAGTATGACACATAGAATGGACCTGCTATCCCCGGTTTAATAAGAAAATCGCATTTCGGTAGGCCTTTAAGTTTGAAGAGTTTCTTGACGTGGATTATTTTTGTACCTTGTTTGATTTTTTTGCTTAATCCATTCCATAATTTAAGTCCACACACTGATATACTGAAGGTCGTATGTGTCGTACGTGCGTACAAATGTTTTAAATTAAAATTTTCTCTAAGATTATACTTCTTTTTTTAAAATACCTTTTTATGCAAAACACACATGTCCACTACAGAGGATGCAAACTCTCACACTGAATTCGAAAATTAAAATAATCAAAAACCGAGCGTGTCGCCAATTTATCACTGCTAATCTGCAACATATTCCAGCAGAATGAGTCTAATGCCAGCCAAGAACTTTAAAATAATATCTAAGTGGCATACATGTATCCATTAAAATATTAGACTTAGACTTAGACTTAGACTTCCTTTTATTGTCATTCAAATTTGAACTTTACAGTACAGATAAGAACGGAATTTTGTTATATTACCTCGTTGTAGTGCAGGATAAAAGAGCAATAATGTGCAGATATAAATAAATACATTACTGTACAGATAAATATATTGCACTTTTTCATATGCATCCACTTTTATGGATGTATGATATATTGTCTTTATATTCCAGCGAGTCAATCCATTTTTGGATTATATGGAAAATATAGAGAAACTGCTGATGATGTGTTTGACAAAGAAGCGGCTGGGGGGGAGATACCGTAGAAGTCCACTCTCTCAGGTGGATAGGAATTGATAAGATTTGTCAGGTTCCAATTCAACTTTCTGCTTAACGATTTAGTTCTTTATCGGTTCTCTTGTAGATTGTTATTTGGAAAAAAAGATAACATAAAGATGGGTTAGCATCAAAGTTGTTTAGTTTAGACCTAACATGGACTTACAATGCCGAATATGAGGCCTTAAAAGGCATATAGCATAAAAAGAATTCAGGAAACACCTTTTTTTTTTAATTCTGTAAAATTTAACAAAAGAAAACAAACTTGGAAATTACACAAGGATGTAACATTTTGTAACATTTTTTTAACTTTTAAGTTGAAAGTGAAAAGGTTTGTTTAGATTTACAAGGTAAAACTACTAGAGACAGACATAGACCAGGGGTCGGCAATCCAAAATGTTCAAAGAGCCATACTGGACCAAAAATACAAAAAAACAAATCTATATAAATCTTATAATGAAAGCAACACATGATGTAAGCGTCTATATTAGCTATATCACACTGCAAGCTCTTATATGCGAGGCGTGTACTGTTTTTGGATTTGACGTTGTTCATGTTTGACAATATCTGCTTGCACATGTATTTGTTTTCTTTGCAACAGCCACCTGCCTGACACAACGCCGTGCTGAAAGAAACGTGTGTCGCACGCTCACCCAAATCTTCGTTGACAGAAATGTTGAAATGTAATATTTATTCAACACATTTTTTACAACATTAGAAAACAGTCTTTCTGTGGCAGCATCGGAGAAAGTTATACATGTAAACCAGGTGGTGTCCACACTTTTTCTGTAAGCGTGCTACTTATCTAATGACCAAGTTGATGTATATATATATATATATATATATATATATATATATATAACGGGAACCATTTGAAAAAATGGCAAATGACTCAGAGGAATTTATACACTGGGAACCGGTTCTAAAGAAGAACCGGTTTTTGATTACCATCCCTTGTAAATACTGTACATTATTATAACATTACTTTATAAAACTACTGTCCTTGTTCGTATCCATCCATCTATTTTCTACCGCTTGTCTCTTTCGCATACTTGCCAACTTTGAGACCTCCGAATTCGGGAGATGGGGGGGTTGAGGTGGGCAGGGTCGGGGGGTGGGCGGGGCCGGGGGCAGGGTTAAGGGGGAGGAGTATATTTATAGCTAGAATTCACTGAAATTCAAGTATTTCTTATATATATACATATATATACAGTATATATATATATATATATATATATATATATATATATATATATATATATATATATATATATATATATATACAGTATATAAATAAAAGAAATACTTGACTTTCAGTGAATTCTAGCTATATATATATACATATATATATATATATATATATATATATATATATATATATATATATATATATATATATATATATATATATATATATAAAAGAAATACTTGACTTTCAGTGAATTCTAGCTATATATATATATATATATATATATATATATATATATATATATATATATATATATATATATATATATATATATATATATATATAAAAGAAATACTTGAATTTCGGTGTTCATTTATTTACACATATACACACACATAAAAGTCTAATCTACAAAATTTGCAGGCAGCATACCCCTTCCCCTTCGAGCTGTCCTGGATGAACTGAAATTATTTTTTCCAATCATTTTGGAACTTGCAAGCGTACTTCTTCTTCTTACTCGTCGTCGCCATGTCTCTTCTTCGTTCTTCTGCTTCGTCTCTGTTATGTTTTTGGACATTACTACTTGCCGTAGTTTTGAAGCAATGCATGATGGGAACCGGATGTTATGTGTCAGTGTTTTAACGTGCCGGCTGGAATAAACACACGCTGAGAAATAGCTCCGTGCCTGCCTACTTTATGGGTCATAGATAAACCTATGGATAACGGAGACATATATAATAGTCTCCTTTTCAGGTGAGAGAGGACGCTAAAGGCAGTGCCTTTAAGGCACGCCCCCAATATTATTGTCCGGGTGGAAATCGGGAGAAATTCGGGAGAATGGTTGCCCAGGGAGATTTTCGGGAGGGGCACTGAAATTCGTGAGTCTCCCGGGAAAATCGGGAGGGTTGGCAAGTATGGTCTTTCAGGGTCGTGGGAGTGGCTGGAGACCAACTAAATCACACTCACATTCACACACTTAGTGTTTAGTGTTACCAATCAACCTATCCCCAGGTGCATGTCTTTGGAGGTGGGAGGAAGCCGGAATACCCGGAGGGAACCCACGCAGTCACAGGGAGAACATGCAAACTCCACACAGAAAGACCCGAGCCCGGAGATCGAACTCAGGATATTCTATTGTATTGTTTTTAATGCAAAATTTCTTACCTAAAAGTTTTTTGTTTTTTTTAAAGGCATGTTACATGTTAAAAGTATGCTGTTTTGTTTGTTTGTTTGTTTGTTGTTTTGGGGGGGGGGGCAAAGCACCGATTCAATTTATTTTAATTTGTTTCAATGGAGACGTTGATTTGAGATACAAGAACCAATTAAGCTTTGAAGTTGAGGTACTACTGTACGATGCTTGACTTGTCATTGGATATATTTCGTTTGAGACAACAGTATACAGTCGTGGAATTAACACATTATTATGCCTAATTTTGTTGTGATGCCCCGCTGGATGCATTAAACAATGTAACAAGGTTTTCCAAAATAAATCAACTCAAGTTATGGAAAAAAAATGCCAACATGGCACTGCCATATTTATTATTGAAGTCACAAACTGCATTATTTTTTTAACATGCCTCAAAACAGCAGCTTGGAATTTGGGACATACTCTCCCTGAGAGAGCATGAGGAGGTTGAGGTGGGTGGGGTGGGGGGGCAGGATTGAGGTGGGGGGGGGGGGGGGTAGCGGGGTGTATATTGTAGCGTCCCGGAAGAGTTAGTGCTGCAAGGGGTTCTGGGTATTTGTTCTGTTGTGTTTATGTTGTGTTACGGTGTGGATGTTCTCCCGAAATGTGGTTGTCATTCTTGTTTGGTGTGGTTTCACAGTGTGGCGCATATTTGTAACAGCGTTAAAGTTGTTTATACGGCCACCCTCAGTGTGACCTGTATGGCTGTTGACCAAGTATGCATTGCATTCACTTGTGTGTGTGAAAAGCCGTACATATTATGTGATTGGGCCGGCACACAAAGACATTGCCTTTAAGGTTTATTGGCGCTCTGTACTTCTCTCTACGTCCGTGTACACAGCGGCGTTTTAAAAAGTCATAAATTTTACTTTTTGAAACCGATACTGATAATTTTGAAACCGATACCGATAATTTCCGATATTACATTTTAAAGCATTTATCGGCCGATAATATCGGCAGTCCGATATTATCGGACATCCCTAATTCTTGGGGATAACGATCCAAATATAGAATTGATTCTTGATTCAAAACGATTCTCGATTTAAAATCCATACTTTTTAATAACATTGAGTGCCAATTCTATGATTAACTACATCCCTCTGTAAAATTGTTAAACAGCTGTGATACATTTCTAGATTACTTAAAAAAAGACTGGTTTTGTTAAATCAAACATTTAATCAAGTCAAATACAAATAAGGCAACATGGGATGTATCCAACATTTATATTTTCTAAAGTAATGTACAGCAGATATGGGCAGCTACATCAAATATATGATTTATTTATTTTAAATCCATTTTTGACTTTTTTTTTATTAATTTTTTTTTACACCCCTAATAACTAACAGTCACAACATTCCAAACCTATCTAATGAAAAACATATTTCAGTTTGACGCAGTGATAAAACAAGGGTTCCTTTAAAACAAATCATTATTGATACAGTTTTTGTGAATAGAATATAACATGTAAGAGGTTTTATAGCGACACATTTTACGTGCACAAAACGCAACGATCATAAAATCAACATCAAATCAGGACAAACTGCACAAATCTACAAAAGCGTTGGATAGTTTTCTCGCTCTTGAGGGAGAGCAGGTTCACCTGTGAGCCACAAGGCATTCGCACAATGCAATGTGAAGCCGTTGCGTATTGTTTGGAAAAGGAACGGAGAACTTTGCCACTAAACTGCCTGCAGTGCTGCAGGTGTGAATATCTTTGTCCCTGCATGCGTGATTAATAGCAATGAAATGTGGGACTCCTCCCAACACCGAACAATCACACAGGCTCTTATGAAAGTCAATCAATACAACCTGTCAGTGACTGGAAAACATGTTTAAAAAAAGGATTTGCAGGGCCAGTGGGCTAAAAGGAACACTGATTTATTGCAGGTGTGCATTACTGGGGTGACTTTGACCATTTTAGTGCTTTTTATGTGGCCATTGAAGGATGAGCTAAAAAGTATATAATTTTATAAATAAAAAAAATGCATGTATGGGTGTGCTTACACTTGCACAATTGCATTAGGAAATGCAAAAAAAGGAGGAGGAAGTAGTTCAAGTATATATTATTCCGTCTAACTTCCTGATTCTTGACAATGCAAGGTGATGATCATTGTCCTTGCTGTATGGATACCTGGCATTTAGAACCGGATCAACAGCCTGTGCTTTCTCAGCACACTTGCAAAAAAAACATTTCTTCTTGACCTTTTTCAGGTTAGTTGAGCTCCAGATTGTGCTGCCTATTCAGCCTCCTGTTGATCTGCTGGTTTGTTGCACTTTTGTTGGATTAGGTTGACGACCATAATAACATCTGCAGTCAAAATTCAGCCAGGTGCACTGACGTGCTGTTATGAAATATTTTTTATTGTTATTGTGCTGGATTGTCATCCGCATTACTGGTTCATTCACTATGAGTAAGTATTTAAAGGATGTTTACATGTCACAAAAAAGGTGGTGTAAAGTATGCTCAATCAATGGTCACCATAACAGGTTATTAAGAGTATGTGAAAGTTTGACTCCTACCTTGTTTACTTCCGTGACGACCTCCTTTAAGTTTTGTAATCAATCAGATATATCAAGCGGCTAAAATGGGCCAAACGTGGATAAGTGGAGAGTGTTTTGCATTTTTCTCAAAATGCTTTGTAGTGGATTTAAATGGGTGTCATTTTTAATTATGTGTTGTGTTTGGACATTGTTTAATAATATCCACAAAGTTCAGTGAACAGGTTGTGTGTTGACTTCCTGTGTTGGTTGCAGTTTGCACCATGAATGGGAAAGGTTGTTTGGATTGGGTCATATAAGTATAAGCTGTGCTGTGTAGTTACTTACGCAGGGGCGTTCTACTAATTTTCATTGTGGGCCAGTACAGTGAAGGTTAGATTCATGGCTCTCTAAAGTGAGCCGGGTCTTGAAGAACCATTCCTGTCAAAGTGACGTTCGAAAGACCTGGATCATTGTTATATTTCTTTTTTTTTTTTAGATTTTTTGTAACTGAGCTACTGTGTGGAACAATTTCCACTGTGGATCAATAAAGTTTGTCTAAGTCTAAGTGTAAGTCTACATCGCGGTTAGGGAAGCCCTCGGAGGGCCACCTCACGATATTATTACACAATTGCCCCTTTGTTTAATTTGTATCATTGTTTACCAACAAACTGATGGAAAACTTGTTTTGGGATCATAAGTCAAAGTCAATTTGGCTGGTGTAGAAATTACATTAGAAAAGGGTTTCAATGACAAAAAAATGTTTGGAATAGCTTGTTGCATCAAATAATTCTGAACTAAGCATTTGGTGTCATTATTTTTTTTCTGCCAACATTTAAATAGATGTATCAATAAAGATTAAATGCTTTGCGGGCCGCATAAAATTATGTGGTGGACCAGATGTGGCCACCAGGCCTTGAGTTTAACACATGAGGTCTAGAGCAGTGTTTTTCAACCACTGTGCCGCGGCCGTGAGATACAGTCTGGTGTGCCGTGGGAGATGATCTAATTTCACCTATTTGGGTTGAAAATATTTTTTGCAAACCAGTAATTATAATCCGCAAATAATGTGCCGTTGTTGAGTGTCTGTACTGTCTGGAGATCGGCAGACTTACCACGTTATACTCTTCCATATCAGTAGGTGGCAGCAGGTAGTTAATTGCTTTGTAGATGTCGGAAACAGCAGGAGGAAGCGTGCAGGTAAAAAGGTATCTTATGCTTAAACCAAAAATAAACAAAAGGTGAGTGTCCCTAAGAAAAGGCATTGAAGCTTAGGGAAGGCTATGCAGAACAAAACTAAAACTGAACTGGCTACAAAGTAAACAAAAACGGAATGCTGGACGACAGCAAAGATTTACTGCGGAGCAAAGACGGCGTCCACAAAGTACATCCGAACGTGACTTGACAATCAACAATGTCCCCACAAAGAAGGATAAAAACAACTGAAATATTCTTGATTGCTTAAAACAAAGCAGGTGCGGGGAATAGCGGTCAAGGAAGACATGAAACTGCTACAGGAAAAGACCAAAAAAAGAGAAAAAGCCACCAAAATAGGAGCGCAAGACAAGAACTAAAACACTACACTCAGGAAAACAGCAAAAAAACTCCAAATAAGTCACGGAGCAATGTGACAGGTGGTGACAGTACACCTACTTTGAGACAAGAGCTATATTGATGCATGCTTGGTTATGGTTTAAAGTCATATCCAACAATTGCGACAATGACTTTTTATTGTCAATATCGGCTGCTGAGTTTCATTTTTAATTAATTTCTGCTGGTGGTGTGCCTCCGCATTTTTTTAATGAAAAAAATGTGCCTTGGCTCAAAAAAGGTTGAAAAACACTGGTCTCGAGTGAACGCTGTCCACCAAACCAAAGAGCAGACCAAACTGGCAGACCAACACAGCCTGAGAGATGGGTCTCGATTGGCCTGCACTGACCGCATCAATACACCAAACATGCAAGAAAAATCATGTGATAGCAGAATCGGAGTGAAAATCATCAAAACATAAGAGTTAGATGTAGTATAACACAATAGCAAAACATACCCAGCTATTACAAACAGGGTGTCGTTTGGCTAATTACGGTTCATTGAAGTCCGCAGAGAGTCCTTGTATGATTTGCATCTCAGCTTGTAGAAATTCCACCACGTTGTATGCAACTTGCAATATGTCTTGTCGTTTGTGACTTTTGTTGGTCAATGTCAGGGACGCCCCTCCTTATACGCAGATCACGCGCTGTGTGTAGCGTAAGTTTTGTGTAAATAAGCGCTCATAAAATGTCAATGAATGAATGACAGGGCACTTACATATTCCAAGCCTATTCCTGTTCCGTCACTGCTAGTATAGAAAGGCCAATCTCCCCAAACATTCACAGAGAATGGATGTAAATTCATGTTTAAAATTTTTTTAGACGTGTCATTTTGCACTTCAATACTACATGATTGGGGATATCTCCATCTATATTTACAAGAAGCTAACCGCTAAAACTTCAATATAAAGTCGATCAATTCAGTTGTTGATACTACTGATACCTAGTGTAGTATCAATATATTAACAACACTAAAGTGATTGGATAAAAATGTATTGTGTTCTCATTACTACAAATTTTTTTTTGGAGGTCGCTTTTGTATACAAACTCACGGAGTAAGTCTCTAGCTACAGAAAAGCTTTGAGGGCAACACCCGAATTATTTAAATGGGAGCTAATAGTAGTTTTTGCTTTTAATTATTATGCACTTACCACTTTATTTTGTAAAAAAAAAAAAAATTATGGAGCGTTCAATATCACAAATACAATACATCATTTGACTTACAACAAACAGCAAATTCTAAATTAATTAAAATTAGCTTTTTAAAATGCTGTATTTAGCCGTCGTAGTGAAGAGGGAGCTGAGCCGGAAGGCAAAGCTCTCAATTTACTGGTCGATCTACGTTCCCATACTCAACTATGATCATGAGCTTTGGGTTATGACCGAAAGGACAAGTTCATGGATACAAGTGGCCGGAATGAAATAAAATAAATATATATGAATAAAAATACATGTTTCTTCCGTTGGGTGGCGGGGCTCTCCCTTAGAGATAGGATCGGATCTAAGGGGGAAAAAATCGTACAGGGATTAGGGGTCATAAATATTGATCGTGACATCTCTATAAATTATTTATTTCCTGTCAATAGTACAAAAAGGTGTGAAATCAAGTTTGATTCCAAAAAGTATATAAAATTGTTTAACATATATAAAAAAGTATGAAATTTTTTTTATGGGGGAGTCAAAATATTATTCTGCTTAGGGCAACAATTAGGACAGGGGTGGTTCTGGTATATGTATTTGCTCTGCTCTTTTTTTTCACATTTTCGATCCAGACAGGAGTACCAGACCATAAGTGTAAACACACCCAATGAGAAATAGGTACCTTTTTTTATACATTTCTTGCAATTATTACCTGTGTTGCAACAATAGTCAGACTTGATTTAAATAGTTGCTCAAAAAGGTTCATTATGTCTTCTTATTCATATACTCTTTCAAATGTTGTTGTAATCAGACCATATTTTTGGTATATTAGATGGAATCTTTACCTGCCATGTTTCGACTGTCATCTGCAGTCTTCTTCAGAAGGGTCACCTGACCACTATGACATGTTGCCTTTCAGCTGTTCTTATAGGCGTGGCCAACCAGGCAGACCTACCTGGTTGGCTATGGGTACTGTGGGATGTTCGGCGGTCCAGAGTAGATATTGGCCGGTGTGTGTCAGTTTTCGATGAACAGTAATGTTTTGACTGCTGTCATCTTTACGGTGGATTTTCATGTCCAAAAAAGGTATGGTCCCGTTCATTTCCTCTTCTTGTGTGAATTTTATGTTTCCAGTCTTGTCAATACTGTTGAGGTGGTCTGTAAGATCATGTGTGTGTCCCACTTTTATTTTCTCAAAAATTGCATCCACATATCTTCTGCAGAAGGTGGGTCTGCAGTGTATGGGTGCTGTACCAAAAATATAGTCTGATTACAAGAAAATTTGAAAGAGTTGATTTCTTCATCAACGGCACAGCAGTGGAGATCGTAAGCAGCACCAAGTTCCTGGGGATGCAGATAACTGACAGTATAACCTGGTCCCTACACACTTGTAAAAACAGCTCAGCAGCGCATACACGTCGGATGAAAAGAGCACAGCTCCCTCCCCCCATTCTCAGCACATTCTACAGAGGCACTATAGAGAGCCAACTGACCAACTGCATATCTGTCTGTACTAGAGCCTGCAGTGCCTCAGACTGGAAGTCTCTGCAGAGAGTGGTGAGGATGGCGGAAAATATCATAAGGATTCCTCTTCCTCCTATCCAGGAAATCGCAAAAAGCCGCTGCCTGACCAGGGCTCAGAAAATCTGCAGAGACTCCTCCCACCCCCACCAAGCACTGTTTTCACTGCTGGACTCTAGAAAGAGGTAGCAGAACCCCCAGGTTCTGTAACAGCTTCTTCCCTCAGGCTATAAGACTCTTGAACGCATCATAATAATCCCCTCAATTCCCCACAAAAACGGATTAACTCGCTAGAATATAAAGACAATATAACATACATCCATAAACGTGGATGCATTTGCAAAAGTGCAATATACTTATCTGTACAGTAATCTATTTATTTATATATGCACCTTATTGCTCTTTTATCTTGCACTACAACGAGCTAGTGCAACAAAATGTTGTTCTTATCTGTACTGTAAAGTTCAAATTTGAATGACAATAATAGGAAGTCTAAGTCTAAAGTCATGTCTACACTAAGTCGTTTAACTCCTTAAACAATTGATTATTTAGCCAAAGCCCCATTTCAGCCACACTAAACCAGCGTTTAAGGTCCCCTTCCTCGGACAAATTTTTACACGGGTAAGTCAGCCGTGTAATTCTTGAATCTCCGGCACTTACCGCAGCTTTGTATGGACTCATTGGTCGTTTACAAAGTGAGTTCGGAGAGGAAGTGACGCCAGAAAGAACGCGCCAGAGCCAGCTTCATAATAAAGCGGTTTCGTAACTCGGAGCTAACCACTGGAAATAGATAGATAGATAGATATATGGAAGCAAGTCATCCAGACATGCCCGTGTTTCTCCTTCTTCTACATGTACAGACGCTTGTGGAAATCACACATGAATACTTTAAGAGAAAGCGTTTGCAGCTATTTCGGATACAACACTTCTCAGACGGCAATAGAACTTTCCAATGTCCGGCCGGGTCAGCTGTGATGCTACCTAACGAAAAACTTTGTCCTTTGACATATCAATAAAATCAATAAACATTGATTGATTGATTGATTGATTGATTGATTTGTCGAAGGAGAGACAACGAGAATGCGAGCTCCCGTGGATGTGATAAAAAAGATAGCGTGTGCTTTGTATTACCTGGCCGTCGAGGAAAATGTTGAATGCTTTTGGACTGGCAAAGCAGACTGTATCAGTTATTGTCCACCAATAATGTCGTGGACTCAACGTCTAGGTCCAGAGTATATAAAGTCACCAAAAACAAATGGACAATGAAGGTGAAGGTAAAAGAGCGAGGAGTGTCCTGACCAGATATCTAGATCCCTAGTTTGATTGATGTAAAATTTTCTTTATAACATTGTTTACATGTCTTATAAGGATTTGATTAATTTATGATGGCTCACCTGTGATTCACTACAATAGAGCCCCACAGCACACTGGATTCCAGTTAATTGAAATACCACAACACTGGATATTGTTCAGAAGTTAAATTTAAGAACTTGCACACAAAGCAAAACTGGAGGTGACTATGACGTGCGCATTTTCCGCGCATGCGTACTAGGTCGTGTTGCGCCGGCGGACGGAGGGGGTCTTAAACGACCATTGTGTGTGTGTGTGGACAAGAATAAGGTTAGGTGGGATTTACCCTGGATAACCTTAGCCTTAGTGTAGAATGGGCCTGAGCATGCAGGTTTTTTCTTGGTGGTGAGAAAGAATTTGCCACCAATCCCACGTGGGTGCTTGGCACCGAACACCCACGTGATTGGCGCCTATGCACATATCTTCTCCAAAAGGTGGGTCTGTAGTGTATGGGTGCTGTACCAAAAATATGGTCTGATTACAAGAAAATTTGAAAGAGTTGATTTAAATAGCACAATTCATCAAACA
This sequence comes from Nerophis lumbriciformis, assembly GCF_033978685.3. Lineage (NCBI taxonomy): Eukaryota > Metazoa > Chordata > Actinopteri > Syngnathiformes > Syngnathidae > Nerophis > Nerophis lumbriciformis. The sequence continues at coordinate 19,309,632 of NC_084575.2, forward strand.
AACAGGCTAGCATGAAGACTAGAGATGTCCAATAAATGCTTTAAAATGTAATATCGGAAATTATCGGTATCGGTTTCAAAAAGTACAATTTATGACTTTTTAAAACGCCTAGGGAGAAGTACAGAGCGCCAATAAACCTTAAAGGCACTTCCTTTGCGTGCCGGCCCAGTCACATCATATCTCCAGCTTTTCACACACACACAAGTGAATGCAAGACATACTTGATCAACAGCCATATAGGTCACACTGAGGGTGGCCGTATAAACAACTTTAGGACTGTTACAAATATGCGCCACACTGTGAACCCACACCAAACAAGAATGACAAACACATTTCGGGAGAACATCCGCACTGTAACACAACATAAACACGACAGAACAAATACCCAGAACCCCTTGCAGCACTAACTCTTTCGGGACGCTACAATATACCCCCCCCCCCCCCCCCCCCTCCGCTACCCCCTACCCAACCCCGCCCACCTCAACCTCATGAGGTGGACGGGGTTGGGTAGGGGGTAGCGGGGGCATGCTCTCTAAATTCCAAGCTGCTGTTTTGAAGCATGTTAAAAAAAATAATGCACTTTGTGACTTCAATAATAAATTTGGCAGTGCCATGTTGGCATTTTTTTCCAGAACTTAAGGTTGATTTATTTTGGAAAACCTTGTTACATTGTTTAATACATCCAGCGGGGCATCACAACAAAATTAGGCATGATAATGTGTTAATTCCACGACTGTATATATCGGTATCGGTTGATATCGGAATTGGTCATTAATAGTTGGACAATATCGGAATATCGTATATCAGCAAAAAAGCCATTATCGGACATCTCTAATGAAGACTATAAAGATTGGTCTTGGCTTTGTTATTTGTTTATTATTTTTGTAACAGCATTTATAATCAATATAGAATTTATAAGAAAATTTAATAAATATGCCACCATTCAAACCCACCAAAAAACGTCCTGGTTTTAACTAATTAATTCATGACTTAATTGTTTCTCAGAGGCCTCGCATTGTATCACAAATACATTTTAAAACCGGTCGTGAGATTATAGCTTGTTAAAAAGCGATTACGGACGCTGTCGCTTTAAGAAACAGCGAGAGTGAGTGAGAGGAGGCGATATTTGAGGTTTCACACTCCCGGGTGGGAAAGATGGGCGGGGCCTAACGCCGCTTGACTGACAGCGGCTCGAAAAAACGCTCCAACTCTGCCGTGCACGGAGAGCACCGACCGACCAATCAGGTGAGGGCTTTGTTCCCTACGTCACTTTCTGAGAACCAATCACGTCAAGCCAAAGGCAGACCTGGGATCACTGTTGTGCTTCCAACGTGGGACTCCGCGGACCGAGCATAGTGGGGGGATAACAAGGAAAAGTAACTCAAGAGGGACAAAACTCATGGTGGCGGTGCACGGTCTTTATATTAAGGAATGGGAATGTTTTACTTTCGGGACTACAGCCTGCAACTAAACTGCTGGACCTGCTGCAAGGATTATCCATCGGCGTCTGGGTGCATTTTAAAGTTGGATTTGGATAACCGTGCTCTTTAAAGTTTTTTTTTTTTGGTGTGCAAACACAAATTGGCGGCCACGCAAAGAATGTAGCGTTGTAATAACTTTTTTTTTGTTCCTGGTCAGACTGGGAATCACACTTTTTTTTTTTATTTATCAGCGCGCGTCGGACACTCGGGAGGAGAAAGTTAGAAGTGTGTTCTAAATGACTCAACTTGTGGTTTCGTTAACGAATAGACTACCAAGGAGCAAGACGCTGGACATGTTTTAAATAAAGGTGTGTTTTCTAATACTAATACTAATATTCCAATTTCCGAGGGAGAGAACTCGGCACCATTGAAACTGGATACAAAATGGCGGCGTCCCCGGGACGATTTGGATATACTTCTCCTTGTGTTTTTTACTTCTATTTTTCACTCCAACTTTTAACCAATCTTGGATTGAGTTCCGAGTTACAGTGTGTCCAAAACTGTACCTGCAACGGAGATTCGGTGGACTGCAGCAATTTACAGCTGACAGCTGCGCCTGTGGACCTGCCCGTCCGGACAGTTTCCTTGTAAGTCAATCACTTAATTCCTCTCCTCTATTTATTACAATGCCATCACTTAAAATATTACAACCCACTTTTTGTTTCTGTCTGACACACTCATGCTGTTATCTTGCTGCTTTTCCAAAAAGTTCTATGATAGTGATAATGTAAGCACACCTGTCAGTACTTGCAATTTAATTAAAAAAACCCTCAACCAGCATCTACACATAATCTTCAACAAATAAAAATGCATTCTTCAAAGATGAATATTCAGTTCAATGTGTTTCACAAGCAGCTCAGGCAGTGGGGTCTTTTTTTTTTTTTTTTTTTGGAGGCCCAAGATCAGACCATATTTAGTTCTACTGGATGTATTGTCCATTGCATCATCTCCAGATGCTGTTTGACATTCTGCTAGAAGTGAATAGTCATCTAAAGATGGCCGGAAGAAGAATGAAGACCTTTTTTGTGTGCAGATTATATAGTGACAACAACCCTGAGAAGGTTCTCAGAACTATTGTTATTACTATTTAATAGAGATGTCTGATAATAGCTTTTTTGCCGATATTGTCCAACTTAGGGCTGGGCGATATGGCCTTTTTTTAATATCTCGATATTTTTAGGCCATATCGCGATACACAATATATATCGCGATATTTTGCCTTAGCCTTGAATGAACACTTGATGCATATAATCACACCAGTACGATGATTCTATGTGACTACATTAAAACATTCTTGTTCATACTGCATTAATATATTCTCATTTTAAACTTTCATGCAGAGAGGGAAATCACAACTAAGTCAATTTACCAAAACTGTATTTATTAAACAGTTATTAAGCAGTGGCACAAACATTCATGTCATTTCAAAACAGAAAGTGCAAGATTGTCAGAGACATTTTAAAACAAGCTATTAGTGCACTTTTGTGCATGATGTCCTCAAGATGACAATTCAAAACAACACTAAATTAAAGTTCACTTTTTGTACAGGACGCCACTACAATAGTTTAAAACAAATAAAGTGCACTTTTGTGCATGATGTCACACAAGATATTTCAATAAGTGTCACATGAGCTGCATAGTAGGAAATCAAATTGTGTACGTCCTTCGCTATGTGGTAGGTTCTGGCGGACGTTATCTCCTTCTGTTGTGGACTATTTTTTTCATACGGTGTTGATGTGGAAATGTTTGCCTCGGCATTTTGTTGGTGTGGCACCAAACGGAGATGTTGACGTGCAGAGTTTCAAGCACTCTTCATTCTCGAGCGGGTGACTTTTCAAATGATGCTACATATTAGCAGTAATGCTACTTTTTGTTGCAACGCTTCGCCCCACACTTGACAAATTACGGTTGTCTGTTCGACATATTCCCACTTGAAGCCAAACCACTGCCAGACGATGGACCCCGTGCTGTTTTTCTTGGGAATTAATTCTTCCTTCATTTGTTACCAGATTCGCACCTTCTTTCTCTCGTATTACCACTCGCACCACAGCTAACTTTAGCCATGCTGCTACCTCTCTGCTCCACGAGGGCGTATACGTATGTGACGTATGTAAGAAGGTGTGCTTGTTTAAGTCTCTGTGAGAAGGAGCGACTAGAAAGAGTGAGAAGAGCCTGTAGTGTTATGCCTACAGGTAAAAGCAACTGCGTGAGAACGTATACTCGAATATCACGATTTAGTCATTTTCTATATCGCACAGAGACAAACCCGCGATATATCGAGTATATCGATATATCGCCCAGCCCTAGTCCAACTCTTAATTACCGATTCCGATATCAACCGATGCCGATATATACAGTCGTGGAATTAACACATTATTCTGCCTAATTTTGTTGTGATGTCCCGCTGGATGTATTAAACAATGTAACAAGGTTTTCCAAAATAAATCAACTCAAGTTATGGAAAAAAATGCCAACGTGGCACTGCCATATTTATTATTGAAGTCACAAAGTGCATTATTTTTTTTAACATGCCAAGGGTTAGTGCTGCAAGGGGTTCTGGGTATTTGTTCTGTTGTGTTACGATGCAGATGTTCTCCCGAAATGCGTTTGTCATTCTTGTTTGGTGTGGGTTCACAGTGTGGCGCTTATTTTTTAACAGTGTTAAAGTTGTTTATACGGCCACCCTCAGTGTGACCTGTATGGCTGTATGGGGCGGTATAGCTCGGTTGGTAGAGCGGCCGTGCCAGCAACTTGAGGGTTACAGGTTCGATCCCCGCTTCCGCCATCCTAGTCACTGCTGTTGTGTCCTTGGGTAAGACACTTTACCCACCTGCTCCCAGTTCCACCAACACTGGTTTAAATGTAACTTAGATATTGTGTTTCACTATGTATAGCGCTTTGAGTCACTAGAGAAAAAGCGCTATATAAATGTAATTCACTTCACTTCACTTCACTGTTGACCAAGTATGATTTGCATTCACGCCCCGATATTGTTGTCTGGGTGGAAATCGAGAGAAATTCGGGAGAATGGTTTCCCCGGGAGATTTTCGGGAGGGGCACTGAAATTCGTGAGTCTCCCGGGAAAATCGGGAGGGTTGGCAAGACTGGGAGACGCAACTGCTCTGTACTTCTCCCTACGTCCGTGTACCACAACGTACAGCGGCGTTTTAAAAAGTCATAAATTTTACTTTTTGAAACTGATACCGATAATTTCCGATATTACATTTTAAAGCATTTATCGGCCGATAATATCGGCAGTCCAATATTATCGGACATCTCTACTATTTAACTATTAAATGTATTACATCCCTTTGCTATACCACCAGGCTCTTATTTTGAAAACATATATTTTTCAATAGCACCAATTTACCCTGTACATTGCCCCAGTTAAACATTTTTATTTTGAAAATATCCCTTGGGAAGTTGAGAAGTCAAAGGGGAAGCTTGTACTTCTCCGTATCAATCCTGATATCACCTATTACTCTTCGAGAAGGAGGTAACGATAAACTGTAATAATAATATTCGCGGTTAGTATTGCCGTTTTAAATGTAAATGATTGAAAAAAAGCGTGATTAATAATCGCACTTTGATAAACTCACAGACTAACTAGCCCTAGCTCGTTAGCTAGCGTAAATGTTAAAATGAAAACATGAGACATTAAAGTCTTTCCCCCATTAAGAAACGATATACCCCAATGTAAACTTAAACACATCGCTGTCTAAAGAACTAAGATGTTTAATTGTGTACATTGTACCTAAAAGCTTTGCTCGCTTAGAACACAGTGATCGATCTATACTCAAAGAATACTTTTTTTTTTAAAACAACTTTATTAACTTGCGTGATGTCACATACACCGGAAATGAAGCCAAGTGAACACTCAATTTGCCTTCATAAATAACATTTTGTCAATCTTTATCAATACACCATTTTTCAACTTTTACAAATTAAAATGAAAGAAGATAAACATATTCAAACACCCCGATAAGAATATGGCTCTTTTTTTTTTTTTTTTTTAGTTTATTTCGAACATGAACACATTTACAGTACGTATAATACATCACACAATTTCATATAATTTCTCTTTACATCATGTCCGAAAATGAGTAAGAAGAAGCAAAGCTTATTTAATCCTACCCCTTTCCCCTTTCAAATACATATGTTCATTTACTGTCTTATTTTTGTAACACAATTACATCAGTGAATGATTAATACAACAGTTATTGTAATACATAATTAAGTTAGTCATGATTAACATACTGAGATGAAGAATATCCCATTTTCACTAAGGTTGAAGGTATTTCTCATAATTCTTCTTCTTTGTACTTTGTAAGCACTATTCATTTGAACAACCTCTTAAACTGGATCGTATCAGTACATTGTTTAACTTCTTTGCTTAATCCATTCTATAGTTTAATTCCACATACTGATATGCTAAAGGTCTTAAGTGCTGAATGTGCATACAAATATTTTAAGTTAGTTTTCCTTCTAAGGTTATATTTCTCCTCTTTAGTTGGCTCTTAAAAAGGCAGAACAATGATTCATTATTATTTTTACCTAGAAAGTATATTGCGTGGCTTTTTATTTTAGCTATGTTGTTTTTCAAATACAACTTTGTTAAAAGATTTCAGTGTGTGTATAAGTACTTTTTGAGCACATTCAACAATACCGCGATAATAACGATAACTGCGATCATTTTGCTTACAACAATCGTGATATGACATGTTCATATCGTTACATCCTTACCCTCCAATAAGGACAATAAGTGAATATGCATACAAAAGGTACATTGGAGAACTGTCAACAAATGCAACTTTTAAAGTCTTTTTTCAAAAACAGCATGCGGACCGGGGCCGCTTTTACAACCGTAGCACACCTTGGACATGTTCAAGTGCAGTGTGTTGATTGGGAATGTATGCAAACACAATCTTGGCCGTCTTGGGAGAAAATGTGGAACTACTGTTGACTGTGCGTCGCATCCATGACAGCTGCCTCTGGTTTGTGTAAGATGATGATACTTGGCCGCATGTTCTCTCTATTTAAGTTGTGTTATCTGAGGCAAACACTAAGTGGCTTTACCGCTTTAAATTACTGTTTAAAAGTTACATTTACCCACTTGAGATTGTCAGATGTTGGCATGTAATGCTAACTATTTTTGAATTAATAGGTTATCACCAATAACTAACCACAAATAGACAAGTGTGCAAGTTCTGAGGTCATTTCAGGATCGCGTCCAGGAATTTTATGGGCCAAAACACTGTGCTTGGCAAACTAGCCAGTTTGTGGTAACCTCGTAAAATGGAGCGGTTTACAAATTATTATAATTACACAATATCTGCGCAGAAAGTGTCAGACAAATTAGTGGTAAAACTCAGATTTATGACCTTTTTTAATGACTGATTTAGTTTGAAGATGCTGTAAATGAAAATGTAATGCTAAACTGTAGGTAGCATATTTCCACACCACTCGAGCTTGTCAAAAGACTTGTGAGGGATTCAGCTGAGTTCCGGCAAACGAGTCAGTTCAGTTAACCCAAAAGAGAAAGAAAGTGCTAACAGATTAGATGAGAATGCATGCTGGCTGTCACTATGTATTGATTGCAGCCAACACATTTAGCTTGTTTGTCGCGAAGTTGAAAACAATCTACATTAATTACACATTAATGCCTGTAGTGTTGTATGTATGCCCATGGCTGAAGTCTAAGCAACATTTGTGGGTGTGTATATTGGCATTCAACTGAGACATCAAATTAGGGATCAGTTGTGAGTTCTGTTCATGTCGAGAAGTGCCCTGAAGCAGCATGGATGGAGGAAGGACTGAATTAGTGGGAGTCAAGAGGCCAGTTACCTGGAAAGCCTGCCTCCACAAATACATAATACTGATGCACATTCTAAAATAAAATAGATCAACTGAAACACAAAGATAAAGCAGATGTTGAGTTGAAAGTACTTTCCATTGTTGCAGATAAAGTAGGAGCCAAGAGCTGAAAATGTATTTTCCAGTTTTTAGCGATTGCAGCAAGCGAGTGCACTCTACTTGTTGTCGCGAGAAGAGTTCTTGATGTTGCGAATATCTTCATACTGTCGTAAATTGGAATTCCAGCAATAACTACTTGTGTGTTTATCCCATATCCGACTGTGGTGTAAAGATTTCTTCAAACTTTAAAATATGTCCTTCCACCAGTATGCAGTTGTTAAACTTGCACAATTCTCACACTTTGTCTAGAGTTTCTACTAAGTTTGTGAAATGTTTTCCTTTATTTAATGTTGGTATCTGATCCCAAGTAGTATTTGACAGTTGTTTCTCAGTTTTTTGAAGTTCTTTCCCCTTCATCAAATTGATGTAACCACCACCTACTTTCGATGCACTTGGTACTAAAAAGGAGATTAGACTAAAATATGTACTGTAAATCCAGATGAGTTATGTGGTAGGTAGGAAGTTCATCTCACAGCAGCAGTCTCTGCTCTTCTGATGAACCAATAGCTTTATAGTTCTCCTACAGATAATCTACCAAAATCTTGAATATATTTCATTTATTTTAGTAGAGAGATGGTGTCAAAAGTAGGTTTGGGAATCTCAGTGTATCTCATGAAACGATCCGATACACATGAAATGGCTACAACTAACAATTATTTTAACAGTTGACTAATTAGCGATGATTTTTTTTGATCACCGTATTTTTCAGACTATAGGGCGCACTTAAAATTCTTTCACTTTCTCAAAAATCGACAGTGCGCCTTATAACCCGGCGCGCCTAATGTACGGAATAATTCTGGTTGTGCTTACCGACCTCAAAGCTATTTTATTTGCTACATGGTGTAATGATAACTGTGACCAGTGTATGGCAGTTGCACAAAAGAGATATGTGTAGACTGCAAGATGACCCCAGTAAACAACACCAAAACTTTAAATGTTCCATCGGAAATATAGAACATTACACACGGCGCTCAAAAATCTGTCAAAATGTTTTGGTACGACTTTGGTAAGCAAAGAAGCTGCACCACTTGATGGATTGTCGGAGCATTATGGCTACCGTAGTCAGGCGTACTGTGATTCAACATACGGGTATTATTATGGTGTGCGTATGTAAAGACCGCAAAATGGCACTTTTTTAGCAGACATATTATTTGGCGTTTTGTTTTACGATATTATGCAAAACAAACTTTTCTTACCTTTCGGTGCCTGCTGATGTGTATTTGGGGTCGGCATTAGTCCTGAAAATTTGCGCGCGACCGCCATTGTAGTCCGTGCTGACACAGTTGTCGATAAGCTTTTTCTTTTTTCTCTATCTTCTTGTTATGGGGCATTCATCCTCCACTGTTGCCATTTAAAAAATAAAGTAGCCTAAAGTTCCAACTGATATCTTGCTATGGAAGCGCTAAAAACTACTGGTCCAACACCAAGAATAGACAGATCCTTGTGTGGAGCTCAGCGAACTACAAGGATCTGGCGAGAGTCAGGTTAGCTCTTCCCCTCCATACAAACATCGATCCATCCATTTTCTACCGCTTGTCCCTTACGGTGTCGCGGGGGGTGCTGGAGCCTATCTCAGCTGCACTCGGGCGGAAGGCGGGATACACCCTGGACAAGTCTCCACCTCATCGCAGGGCCAACACAGATAGACAGACAACATTCACACTCACATTCATTCACTAGGGCCAATTTAGTGTTGCCTATCAAACTATTCCCAGGTTCATGTTTTTGTTGTGTTTTTTCTTCGTCTGCACAATAAGCGTCCTCTGAACATGTAAAATGGTCACTTGGCTCCGTAATAAGTTCAACAAGTAACAATAATCATATCATAAGGGTAATATTGTGATAATTTTGTCATACCCTTAATCAACTGATCAGGTTGCAAGGATAGTTTTATATGAGGAAAAACTCAGCTTCTTTAAATTCCGTCCACTCTCCTATGTCACTTGTAATATCTTAGTTTACAGCGGTGCTTCTGACATCTAATAAATGGACTACCACTCTCTGTTGTTTGCTTGTTTCTTCCGATTGATGCACTAATGACATTCAAAGCAGGTATCCGTTCATGCAGTCACATATTCCCTCTTAGGAGTGGTACCTCATCTTATTTTCGGCCATAGTAATGTGTATAAAAAGCACTTTGCTCACAGCACCACTGGCGTAATGGGATTTTGTGAGTTAAACTAAAAGCAGGAGGATTATTAAATTTGACTCTGATTTCTGCAATGAGCAAGGAATGTAGCAGATATGTTGTGTCTGTCTGGGGCTCCAATCTTATTCATATGAGATTGTGCTGTATTTAATCCACAAAGTTTGGTCTTAGATTGTTTAGCATTTTTCCTACTTGTCAGTGTTCACTCTTTGCAGAAGCTCATAGAAAGTCTGGTCTAAAGCCAGCGGAAGCCAACTATTGAATGATCCTCTTTGTTGCCCAGCAATTCCCAAGTGGTTTCCCAAGTTCCCTAATGTGCTTGGCAAGGCTGCTGCTACTTAACCACAACCAATTGCCCCAAAACCTCACAGAGCAATCTTATTGGTAAACACCATCCTCAACAGTTGACTTTGGCCCCAAATAAACTTGTGTTGGTGGCTTCCTAATACTGGCTGGCGACTAGCAGTGGACTGGACAGCAGAGGGTGGGGGTCCAGATTATCTGGCCTCTTGGGAATATGAAGAAATTGTCAGGAGAGGTGTGGCTGGATTTAGAATGTTTTATACATTCTGCATGTAAACATCATAGTTGACCAGCGGTTATACCTTTACACTGGACCTATACAGTTAGTGGGCTTCACGGTGGAAGAGGGGTTAGTGCATCTGCCTCACAATACGAAGGTCCTGAGTAGTCTTGGGTTCAATCCCGGGCTCGGGATCTTTCTGTGTGGAGTTTGCATGTCCTCCCCGTGACTGCGTGGGTTCCCTCCGGGTACTCCGGCTTCCTCCCACCTCCAAAGACATGCACCTGGGGATAAGTTGATTGGCAACACTAAATTGGCCCTAGTGTGTGGATGTGAGTGTGAATGTTGTCTGTCTATCTGCGTTGGCCCTGCGATGGGGTGGCGACTTGTCCAGGGTGTACCCCGCCTTCCGCCCGATTGTAGCTGAGATAGGCTCCAGCGCCCCCCGCAACCCCAAACGGGAATAAGCGGTAGGAAATGGATGGATGGATATACAGTTAGTTGCTGAAAGTCCTGTTACTGGTCAGAAGCTACATCTGCTGTCCCACGCGCTAGTTGATTGCTACATTTTCAAAAACTGCTTTATTTCTAGGGCTTTTTTGATGCTATTACTATTTGTTGTTGATGTATTGAACAGTTGGTGTCAAGATGGATAAACTGGACAACAACTAACTGTGTGATTAGAGGAACATTTCAGCAGACACATACAGTAACAACAGCAGCAGCTCCCAGCAGGGCTTAGCCCTTGCGGTTTTAGTGCCATTTAACACTACGCAGCATTGTAATCTTGTGGTATTGGGAGTGATTATATACCAAGTTTGTTTATTGCCACAGTTTCCCTTCCTGTGTGGCTCGTGTGTTCCCTGGCAGATATTTTAAAGGCACAGCATGAGTGTCAGAGAGGGTTCCAGATGATGTTATCCTTGGCACCGATTTTTATCAGCTGTTCTTCACTTTTTTGCCCTTCTTTAGCTTAAAGCTTGTTGGTGTGAAGTTACCTTGTAAATATAACCCTGTTTACTGCAATTGATTCATGTAGCTCATAAGTTAAGAACACATCTGTAGAAAGCTGTACAAACTGATAACTGCTCAAATGAATCTCAGGATTCGGACTGGGCGCATTGGTCGTGCGCTAGTTTTAATGGCAATCAAACAGCTGCTGCCACAAGTGATTCTGCAGGAATTCCGTCAGTGGAATAGACAGGCCTTTTGTGAAGACACTTAAGGGCCCGTTTCCCTCTCCCCTGAAGCCTACAAAGTAGGTCTGATCAATTAATCATCTGTAAACTTTCTACATGTGGTAAGCATTTGGAAATCAAGAGAAAATGTAAGAAAAGTGTGACTTGGATAGAGAGTAAGGCTCTGTGTGCAAGGGATGCAACTACCATGCAGTCTGAAATGTTAAATGCGCTTACAGTTTTGTTCTCCAAGAGTAATAAATTATTAATATTTGACATATACAGTTAGGGCTTAAATTTCAAATTGAGAAGTTATAGTCAGCTAAGCTGTCTGTACAGAACTATAACAATATACCTCTTACACGTCAAAGAGAGTGTTTTTTTTGTAATAGATATTAATTTGAGAACTTGGTGCTGTATGTACGATCGCCACAGGGACAATAAGTGTACATACTGTATATAAATACAAAATGGATAGTTTAGGTGTTGTTCACATCTGGTGCGCCAAGGCTGGCGTCTTGAAGTCCGACCATAGGGTCATGCTGTGCCTCTGGCTATTGGAGACCTTTTTGCCTAAAACTCTCTGTTTGGACAGCCTGGCCTGTGTGCCAAAGAAGCCGTGCTCGGAGCTGATGTGCACATGGCCCCAAGATGTGGCTCAACATCCTTCCTGGGAAAACTTAACTTGCACTCAGAATCTGGTGGAGCAACTCAAGCTATTGAGTCATAGTCAGAAACCAAAATGTTTCCTAAATAAAACAAAAACATTTTGTCTTCTTGCAGTTTACATAGCACAATAAACTCTAACTGGGACTTTGTCAATATTCTACATATTACAGGATTTTGTCAGTTTGTATCGTTAATTGTCCCAAAAGGTGCCATAATTGTAGGCCTCATATTTGAGCGTGTCTTATTTATCAGTGATTTAGCAAATCTTGCTTGTCAACTCATGCTTTTAACTTGTCGCAGTAGATAAGATAGTGTTTTTCGCTCTGCCGCTGCCCTTTCTTTCTCTGACTGTCGTGTAAAAAGGGCTTCCGGGAGCTGCTTCTAGTTTTGTGTACACTCTCACTGCAGTTGCCTGGCTATAAACTAGACTAATGATAGAAGGACTTGCATGTTTCTGTGTGTGTGTGTTTTCATGCATGCATGTGTCTGGTTGTCTGACAAAGGTTATTATTTGACTAGTTTTATGATGCTATGAAATCGACCACATTTAAGGGCTTTTGTCTCCCAGTGGGTCTGAAAGATGCTTGCCACTGACATCACTTAACACTCTGGGTGAGCAAACTTCACACAATATTTATCCACGATAGGCCTAGAAAGAATAATGATGATCTGTCTCTGGATGTGCAAGTCTCGGCTCTTTTGCCTTCCCCTCCCTTACACAGACTGTGCTGACTTAACAAGCATCATGTCATGCTATGACATCACCCATATACTCCCAGGTTTCCCTTGGTCCCTCAACGCCCATAGCACAGCTTTTTTTCAAAGCTTTTTAATTAGTTGTATATGTCAAATCAGCAGCACCGTCCAGCAGCAATAGTCTGTTGCAGATGCGAGCTCCATTTATTTTCTTAAGTCACTGCTTTTTCAAGCCGGCCTTTGTTTACTTTATCGTTTTGCACTTCAGAAGATTTTCTGTCTTCTAAGCCAGAAATCTTGACAGCAGACTTGGGCTGACTTTAAAGTATACATATCCTATTAGGGGTTCCCCTAGATTGCCGTGATACCTGTGGGTGTGGGGGCGTGGCTAGGGTCACGGTCATTATGATGTCATCACATTATTTGCTATGATGCATGATCCAGACAACCCCGTGTGTATTGCTTATATCATCACAGCATTCGGTTTTGGCAGCGCTGTTCCGTTGATCACAGTAGGTCTTTCTTCCACGGCTCCCATTTTCTGTGCATCATCCATTAATAGTGTGCAAATAATTATATATATATATATATATATATGTATTTATGTATGTATATATATATATATATATATATATATATATATATATATATGTATGTATGTATGTATGTATGTCCATCCATCCATCCATCTTCTTCCGCTTATCCGAGGTCGGGTCGCGGGGGCAGCAGCTTAAGCAGGGAAGCCCAGACTTCCCTCTCCCCAGCCACTTCGTCCAGCTCCTCCCGGGGGATCCCAAGGCGTTCCCAGACCAGCCGGGAGAGATAGTCTTCCCAGCGTGTCCTGGGTCTTCCCCGTGGCCTCCTACCGGTCGGACGTGCCCGAAACACCTTCCTAGGGAGGCGTTCGGGTGGCATCCTGACCAGATGCCCGAACCACCTCATCTGGCTCCTCTCGATGTGGATGTATGTATATATATATATATATATATATATATATATATATATATATATATATATATATATATATATATATATATATATATATATATATATATATATATATATATATACCGGTATATATATATATAATGTGTATCTATATATATATATATATATATATATGTGTATATATATATATATATGTATATATATACATACACATATGTACATATATATATACACACACATATAATTATATATATATATATATATATATATATATATATATATATATATATATATATACATACACATATGTACATATATATATACATATACACACACATATATATATATATATATATATATACATATATATATATATATATATATATATATATATATATATATATATATACACATTCAAACTGTAACTACCTGCTGGTGTTAATGTGTATGTTAGTGTGTTATGGTGTTCATTTTTCCAAAGGTCTGTGAACACACCGTGTCGGCGGAGAATGAGAAAGTTTTGTTGTGTGTCTAGGATTGAAACACAGAAACGTGTGTGCATGGAGAAAATACTTGTCACTCCGTTGTTTGCATACAATTGGCAATAAAAGCTAAAAAGAGCGTCAGACTTTGTGTGACTTCTTCTGGACGCTACAATACGTTATATTACTTTATTTTGTTTTCGCGCAAAAAAACCCCCCTCATTTTAAGGTGTGGCAGCTAATATGTTGCTGTAGCGCACCGCGACAATCAAATACATTAAGGGAAAACCCTAATATTCTATAATTTAAACCTATTTTTTGCAGATTTGATAACCCATATTTGAAACCAATATCCATTTGCTGTAAACATTAGTTAAACATGAATAGTATACGTCAGTAAACAGCTGGACAAGGCTTTAGGTTGGTTTTATTTTATTTTTTTGGAGGTGTCAGACCATTAGTGTGATAATGTTTTATGGGGCGCCAATATTGTGGTTAATTTAGCAACAAAAAACATCAGGGGTTTCCATAAACACCTTTATTACATGTGTTTACTGCTGCAGGTTAAAGGAACATCACCATTTGAATTTAAAAATATGGGAAATCTCCTGGGAAAATTAGTACAAATATGGGATTTACATTTTTTTTTAAACAGCAACACGGTGACGCAGTGGTTATTGCCTGTGCCTCACAGGGAGAAGGTGCCGGGTTCGATTTGATTGAGGTGGCGACTTGTCTAGGGTGTACCTGCTTTCTTCTCGAGTGCAGTTGGAATAGACTTCAGCTACCCCCACAAGGACAAGGACAAGCTATAGAAAATGGATGGATGGATGGAAAAAACTATTTTAATCATTATTTCATGGCCTGAACTCTAACAAAAGTTACCTACATCACAAAAACTCACAATCTATTAAATTTGATAAAATTTTATAGCAATTAATGCATTTAATAAATTTTAAGGATGAATGGATTTCTTTGCGAAAAACCCTGAGATATTGCTAACATTGAAATAAAAAACTATTCTGGGCTCTTTCATGTAGCTCATAGGTGAAACAGTTTCAAGATCTCTGAGTTGCTGCCTGCTCTTCTTTATTTATATAAAAAGTCTCCCTATTTGTCAAGATATTTACACAAAGTTAGTTTTTTTCCCAGATATATATTTTCTGTCTTCTTCATGTCCATCCACCTAAGTCGCGTTACTATTTGATTGAATCACGGAACATGAAACTCGTGGTGCTGCTTTAATGAGCCCATGCTCCCAGTGTTACGGACAGAGGCTTGTCGAGCGACTCGATCGCTGCAGTAGCGAAACCAAGCCAGGAAAGTACGACAAGTACTGGTTTTACTGGTATGCAGGCAGAGGAGACATACACATTTGGCAAAAATTATTGACAAAAATACAATTTTTTGTTCTTAAATGACTTAAAAAAAAAACTGGGCTCCAGAAAAAGGGAACTTAGTGCAGGATAAAAGGTCTGGTACTTAAGCAGCGGTTATTACTATCTATCTACTCCACTTCTTTTTTTCAAATACTAAATACTGGTATCATATGTGTATATATTGTATCTGCTGATGTAGTTCTATTGTAGTTGTAAAAAAAAAAAGGCAAATATCGGTGTATGTCAAGATACCAAATATCGGCTCCAATATTCGGTTGTAGGCTTTGAAATAAAATTCATTTTCTTCCTACTTTTTGAGGAAATTAATGAATAGAATGACAGGTAATTCAAAAACAAGTTTCGCTTTTATATGATCAAAAAGTACTAGTTTTTAAGGAGACAAATAATGCCACAACTTAGTGGATGCTTTTAGCTAAACTAAATATTTTATAAAGTTGTTCTTTTTCGAACAGATACAAATTGCACTGTATTTTGTTTTTGGAAAATTATTCTATACAAAGAGCTTCCTTTCAAATCTTCTGTATTGAATACAATACTTATGTAAAACGAAATGATGCATTGCACATTGTATACAAATAAATAACTCCAACAACAAGTAAGTTAGTAAGAAGATAAACACAGGCTTTTATATATACTTTGTATTAGGGATGTAATAATAAACTTCAATCAATCAATCAATCAATCACTTACTGTTATTATTCCCGTTTTAAATATAAATTATCGATAAACCGTAATTGATAATTGCACTTAGATAGGCCTGGGCCATATGGCCTAAAAATTAAACACCCCATTTTTTAACAAAAAATTGGATTTACAATTTGTCTGTTTGTTCCCTACTTTTTAAAGAAACCATTGAATACAAATGACATGAGATAATTCAAAACACGTTTTTCTTTTATTTAATCAAAAACTAGTAGTTTGAAATGACACTACAGTCTTACCCTTGGCAACATTCTACCGGTAATTTGTATAATGTTGTTCTTTTTAGACCAAAAATAAATTGTACTTTTTATGAACTAATTTTCAAAGAATTAAATTAAGAGCTTCCTTTGGGAAGCAATACTTCTGCTTGAATGGATTACCTCTGTTAATAAAAATGTAGCATTGCACATTGCATGCAAATAAACAATCTCCAACATTGAGATCAATAAAGTGCAAACTTCAAACTCTGTCTAGAATAACATACTCCTGTAAATAAAAAAAGTAGTGTTATACATTGTATCCAAATAAATAATGAAGTACAACATTGAGAGGACTATAGTTTGTTTCAGTAAGTGAATAAAGTAAACGCAGCCCTTTTTTTTCACACATCTTGGCGGTGTGCAGAGTGGTGCTTTAGTGATCGATCCACGCATTGTGCTTCTTTCTCATCATACATGACATCATCATACATACCTTGTGTAATTGATTCCTCCATAGTAAAGTCATTTTTAGCCCGTAGTTTATTTGTTTGTTGTTGAGTCTTGTTCGCCTCGTAAAGAGTTGTATTTCCCGCACTCGGCAGGAGGCTTTAGTTTCAGATGCTGGAACAAGTTTGTCTAAAACAAACTTTGTTCACTTATTCTACGCCTGTTGCCGCTCTCGTTAGTGTTAGCATTAGCCATGTTTTACTATGTGTACCAACAAGGAAGTAAGGGAACGGCGCAAGCTACGGAAGCTCCTGAGGGGCAAAAAGAATGCGAGAGGAGGATTTTTTTTCTTCAACAAAAAACTTGAATATATCGATAATATCTATATATCTTGTATAATGACTGCCGCCAGTTCACTAGCTTTAATTCTAACATGAAAACAAGAGACATTAATGTCTTTCCCCATTAAAAAACAACATACCCCAATATCAACTTACATAAACACATTTCTGTCTAAGGAACTATAAGTTATTCAATTGCGCACATTTAACCTACAAGCTGTGATCTCTTAAAACAGAGCGGCCATTCTATGCTCGAAGGAATATGAGACTTAGGTGTTTTTACATCGCGTTTAAGGGCTGGTGAACAGAGAAGGATGCCACAACACCCGTCATAAATAATAAATAATAACAATAACATTTATTTGTTACGCACATTTGATTTAAATACATCTTAAAGGGCTACTGTACAAACCAACATTGACAACAATACAAGCTCAGCCATTTAAATAGATAAAATACTAAAACACACACTTCAGTGAAGTATAAGAAACACAACACATGCACAATAGCGCATTTTCTATCAGTCTGTCTATTTATTTTCATTATTTTAAAAATATAAGTTGGTCTAAAAATTGTAATGTGTGTATAAGCACTTTTTGGGCACATTCAAGCTCAACAATACTGCGAGAATAATGATAACCGTTATAATTTTGGTCACGTTAACGTTTTTTTAATTTTTTTTGCATGCTGACAATATCGTTTATCGTCAATTTGTGGGGCAATATCAGGGTTTTTTTGCGTGGCGGCTGCCTCCAGCTAATTTTGTGCCGCCCCCAACCAGAGCGCTTAGGCCACAGGTGTCAAACTCAAGGCCCGGGGGCCAGATCTGGTCTGCGACATCATTTTATCTGTCCCGCAAACACCTGGAAATGATGTGTCAATAAAGTACTTAATATTTTCTCACTAAATGTAATGGATTTTTTTTCATTTTGACAGAAAAAAAATATGTACAGCTTGAAATTGCATGCCTTATAAACTTTAATAGTATCCATTATTACAACAAATATTACAGTATATTATTATACTTTCCAAACATGTTTTGTCTAAATAAAAATAAATACTTAAATATATGCTTGACTTATAATTTTACAGCAAACTACCAATCGCATTAATAAAAATTAAAATTTTACGGTGTTCTTTACAGCATATTACTGTATATTGAAAAAAACTACCATTTTTTTCCGTTAAAAGTGTGGTGCATGGTCAGGATTGTACCAACTGTGCCTCAATTTGAGTCAGGAAAAACCCTGAATATATTGTACAGCAAAATGTATTATCAGCCCAGGCCGAACTAAAATCTAAATAATCGAGCAATCTATACATCATTCAGGAAACAAATGATTTGGTATTGTTTTGCAATGTTTTTAAATCGACATCCTTCCCCCGCCACAAATATGGAACGCCATAGCATTCTAAATTCTCACACCCAGTCAGAAATCACGTCTCAGCATCCGATCTTAGCACTGCAAATTCCTTTCAGACACTTGCGGGGCCACTGTCTGGAACACATTAACCACACTTTTGGTGCAGGATTCCCCTTACTTCCACTCCTCATGGGAGGAGGGAAAGAGAGAGGTAAACTACTTGTTATCTTCTCATACAGTAGGTGTTAAATTGCTGCAAACCTTATCTGATAGGCAAGAAAATAAAACAGGCCGGCGGGACATACATCCAGTGAGTTTATGCCACAGTTGACTGAGAAAAGGGTGGATTGCCTGCACGAACATAAACAAAGGACCGGTTTTGTTTGTTTTCCGTGGCCTTTAGCACCAGTACAGCAGGTTTTCCGCTCAAATGTGACTTTATTTAGTCATTCATATAAAAGTACTTGCTGAATTGTCAAAATTTGGACAGCAGCCTCTCGAAAGTATTCTGAGATGAGAGAGGTCTTGTGCAAGCAGGGGGTTATGAATATACATATCCCTATGGCAGGAGCAGCCAATAGGTGCAATTTCTTTTTCCTCTTCTCACTTAACGAGGTGATTGCCTCCTGTTGTAAGGGACATCTATTTAGTGATCTCGACAACAATGGGAGGTGCTCAATTAAACAATCATAACACACATGCACACCTCCCAGTCAAGCCTGTGCCTGGAGGGCAGGCACATGCTCTGCTATTATCTTGTCACCCTTTCAAACAAGGAGAAAGACTCTGGAGGGAAATGGTCATTATCTGTAATCAAGCCCAGAAGACAAGAAAGGGAAATCTGTCAAGTGAGACAAGGCTTGGTGTGCAATAAATGGTAATAAAAAGTTTATTGCGGAGTATAGTAACAGTGTTTTGTTGTAGCAATGAGTTAGATTACAGGACTATCTTGTTCCAGTTTTTATGTACGAAAGGCCCCTTCTACACTAAGCCGGGTAAGGTTATTCAGGGTAAATCCCACCTAACCTTATCCACGTCTACACACAACAATGCCACCGTTTAAGACCCCGTCCGTCCGCCGGCCCAACGCGACCTAGTACGCATGCGCGAACAAAATGTGCGTGTCATAGTCACCTCTGATCTGGAAGTGTATACTTACTGTGTTTCAATGTAGACTATTGCCACATTTCTTTTAACAGTAAACCTTGCTTGCCTTACCATCGGCAACTGTTAGACTATTGTAGTGAATCACACCTGAGCCATCATACATGAATCATATCTTTGATGGACGTGTGGAAATAAAAAAATTGATAAGGAACATTTTACAACAACCAACAACAGGACACTGTGCCTGTAGACTGAAATTGGCGGTCGTACTTGACAGCCGCAACCACTTCATAGCTTCACAATAGTTATGGAGTGCAAAAACTAGACGTTGAGTAATCTCTTGACATACATCTCGGACAATAACTGATAGTCTGCTTTGCCAGTCCAAATGCATTTGCTATTTTTCGTAGTCTTCCCTTGTCCACGGGAGCCTGCATTTTCTTTGTCTCTCCTTTGACAAATGGACGAAGATTTTCACTAAGTAGAATCACCGCTGACCTGGACATTCGAAAGTTCTCTTGCCGTTCCTCTGGCACAACACACTCGGTGACAAACATATCCCACCAGGCTGTCGTTCTTCCAGGGCTTATCCAAAACCGTCGCCCAACATTGCTATGTTGCCATCTGAGATGTGTTGTATCTGAAATAACTGCAATCGCCCGTTTCCTTCTCTTAAGGTATTGATGTTTTATTTCCAAAAGTGCCTGTATGTGTTCAAGAAGGAGAAACACGGGCATGTCTGGATGACTCGCCTCCATCTTTCTGATGGTTGCCGCCGAGTTACCAAACGAGTTGTTATGAAGCTGGCTGTTTCTTTCTGGCGTCACTTCCTCTTCGAACTCAGTTTGTAAACCATCAATGAGTCCATACAAAGCTGAGAGCCGGAGATTCAAGAAATACACGGCGCACTTACCCGTGTAAAAAATTATCCGAAGAGGTTTACCTTAAATGATGGTTTAGTGTGGCTGACACGTTGCTTAGGCTAAATAATTATTCCGGGGTTATCCGGTTTAGTGTAGACATAACCTAAGACATGAAAATGTAGTGGAAAGCCGAATGTTTTCCAATCCGCTTTTCAGCATGGGACAGGATGAGGAATGTGGTGCATCAGGTAAAAGTGTCCCCGAACAAGAAGTCATCTCTCAGCAAGCCTGCGAAACATTCCTGGTTTGTCTCTCACGTCTGGTCAGGGAGGTCGAAGGGGGAGGCTGGGAGCTGTGGGCTCTCTTTGTCTCAGCCAGCCTAACCCACCAGCAAACACAAACACTGCTCTCACTGCAGCCGCCCTTCTGCCAACAGGCTGTGCGCCAGGGAAGCGGGAGGTGTGTGTTGCATACTGTAAAACCCACTTGATTATGCGTGAAACAAATTTCACGAATATGGCGTGGGAAGTTGAGTAATATGCAGATGCGTGCGCGCGTGTGTGTGTCTCAATGTCCGCACACGACCCCGACTCCCCATCTCACATTGTCTGAGGTAACTCTCTTACTGGACAAATCACTTTCTAACAAGCCTTTGTGGAAGTCGAGTACCAGCTATTAAATCTAATGTTTGACTAAGGTGAAAATTGACTGATGCAGATAAATGGCCTGTGGGTTTTGTTTGCCAAGTGTGCCAGGTGTGAGTGTCACTGTATCAATAGTATTGATCTTGACCAGCTTGGTGGATTCAACAGGATGACATAATGCTGTGTTTTCCATAGAGGTTTGCCTTCGTAGCACATATTGGGCAAATTGTTGCTAAAGAGGATTTGTATTTAAAATTCTGCAAAGATGCATATGAAATAGGGCTGCACGATTTATCAAAATAGATATTTTAATTAGTGCGGTAAATAATTGCAAAAGGGCTGAGTTTTTTTTCCTCCCCCGTCACTGGCGTTTAAGTAACAGACCTCAGAATTGTTGAGCCTCTCTTTTGTTTGTTTCTTGCTTCAAACAGGGAGAAAGACGTCTTATTTTGTGCATCGCTCCCAGCACCTGAGCGCATTTATTTAACAGTAGAATTAACTGAACAGAGTGACCTCTCGTTTCAGTCATTCACAGTCTTTGTCTCGAGGGGGGCACGCTCACAGTACAAAGAACCTTGCAACTCTCCAATGAGAAGTGTCGGAAAGTAACACAAATTAGGAGGAAAAAAATATCATTACAAAGCAAAGTGTCTCGTAGGAATATTTCAACTATAAATCGGATAGGCAATATGAGCCCATCAACACGGACAAACGAGCCAAAATGCTGTCGTGATCACGTGTTGGAAATAAACAAAACGACAACTTCAGATTTTTCCAACTGGAAAAACAACGCACTTTTAGATTTTCAATATTTATTTAAATTTACTCAAAGAAATTAGTCCATTTTATATTTTGTTTGTTTATTTATTTAGGGGGCAGCACGGTGGAAGAAGGGTTAGTGCGTCTGCCTCACAATACGAAGGTCCTGAGTAGTCGTGAGTTCAATCCTGGCCTCAGGATCTTTCTGTGTGGAGTTTGCATGTTCTCCCCGTGACTGCGTGGGTTCCCTCCGGGTACTCCGGCTTCCTCCCACCTCCAAAGACATGCACCTGGGGATAGATTGATTGGCACCACTAAATTGGCCCTAGTGTGTGAATGTGAGTGTGAATGTTGTCTGTCTATCTGTGTTGGCCCTGTGATGAGGTGGCGACTTGTCCAGGGTGTACCCCGCCTTTCGCCCGATTGTAGCTGAGATAGGCTCCAGCGACCCCGAAGGGAATAAGCGGTAGAAAATGGATGGATGGACGGATGGATATTTATTTAGGATAAAAAAGTTATTTACCTTCCAATTACACAATGGTAAACAATTCTACAGTACTGAGGAATACAAGTGTATACATCCTTTTAAATGGTTGTTTGCATTACTATTATATATTATGATTGTATTACATTATAAACACTGTATAGTTTGTATCGATTATTTCTTCAGTTTAAGAGTATTAGGTAGACAAAAGCTCTGAGTCTGTGTATAAAGCCAAATATTTTTTAAAGTATATTATTGGATATTGTTCTAATGTGTGGCGCCTTGAGCGCCTTAAAAATGACTGGTATTGTTGCATCGCTCATTTGCTCCAAATGCAATTGGGGTCATAATTGCAAATGCATTGACATCATCTTCAATTTTATTCCCCCACAGAAATCTTGGCCACAACAAGCTTACTGCCATCGATGTGAAAGTGTTTGCCGACTTGCCCAATTTACGAGAGCTGTGAGTATTCATCACACATTTTGATGCGTAAAAATGTTTCACCAGAACAGCAAACATGTTGTGCATATATGTACTGGTTAGGTGTTTGACAAAATGATGTATTGTATCATTAGTTCTCATTGTACTGTACCGCTACATTGCTTTCTGACATTGCAACTATGTGCAATTGTGTACTTTTTAAGAGTTTGACCTTTTAATGTGATGTGAACCTTAGTGTTCTTCTGTGTCAACACTACTACAACCAATGAAAACATGTTTTATTGCCTGTGTTTTCAACATTTGGCTGCGCTGCTACTTTTTTTGGATAAAGACTAACTACACCAAGTATGGAGCAGACTGTTGTGACTTAGGGGACAAGGCTGCTAAAGCCATGAATGAATTTTCAGCACACAAATGCTGAAGACACAAGCACGTGGCATAGGTTTTGAAACCATAACAGAGCCACCAAATGAAAAGTTTGAAATACATACTCTATGTTTATGTACGATTTCCTTAGAAAAGGTTCTTCTTAAAGGGGAACTGCACTTTTTTGGGGAGTTTTGCCTATCATTCACATTTATTATGAAAGACCTGACGGCGGGAGTATTTTGTTTTTAATGCATTCTAAGTTGTAAATACACGTAAATAAAAGTCTACTTACAGTGGAGCTAATGGGAAGTCCTCTATTCCGCCCATAAAATCCAATAAATAACCATCAAAAAAGCGCCAACAATACCCCATTTACATTTGTGACCTGAATATCAACCAAGTGTTATAGATGTCGTGTTGACATGATCATCTGATCAACTGCTTCCTCGGTTCCTTGCTCGTCAAACATTATTCGAGATAATAAATTATGCCTCTCACCTTGATAATGGAAGAATGAGGACTCATGCCGACATGTTGGTACACTTTGAAAGCCAATTTAGACCTGGGAATGGCGAGAACGACTCAAAAAGATGCTTGATTCCACCATCCTTTTCTTTGCGAGGATTGGGAGTCATTCTTCATCTAAATGGAATATAGGAATATAGGAACATCCTAGCAGTCGGCATCCTAATGACAGCATGCCTTGTACAGTAAATTTATATTTTTGTTGGCTCTCATAAAGTATGCAGTGAGTAGTAATCAGTGATCATAAATTGTAGAAACTGACTACGCGGTTAAATGTAGTTTTGAGCAAATCCTTCTGTATAATCGCCTCGCACCGAGGAGGGGATCTTTTTGTGCTTCATGTCCAAGTTCATTGTCACAAAACACAAAAGTTAAGCAGGCAGTTATTACTTCTTCAAACTAGGCTGGAGATTAGTGTAGTGACCTGCGCTGCTAAGTACAACCAATAACAGAGTATTTTAGCTTATAGGATCACATCTTAGCTGGAACCACAACAGAAATAAACATGGCGGACTCATGCAAAGATATTAAGAAAACTTTACATTGTATGGACAATTGAACGTATAGGTTGATATCACAATAGAAACATACTTCACAATTGTTGGCAACTCTCAATGGCTCGATTGAACATGGCAAAATAGTTTTATAAGAAATATCCACAATTCTATGGTTTTAATTCACGTTTTCTGCACTTATGGAGACCCCAAATACACAAAAACAGAAATGAAAAGTGGATTTTGCATAACACGGATAGTGTGGTTGTGTAATGATAAACATATTTGTGCCTAAATAAACGTATTACCGTGAGATGAAGAGGCTTGCTTGTGTTGCATAGCAAAGGTTCATGGCCAATAATGTCCACTGGCAACGTTTGTGGTTGCCACTTCCTAGCAGCTTCCTCATATGTGTTACCTTGAACTAAGTCCAATTGAGAATAAGTGGTGGTTTTCTATATTAAGCTTTCCTTCCACCACGTGATACTGTGGCCAACGCTGGCCTTATAAATATTTTATATGGTGAGGAGAGGACTTGGCTCCGTTTCACTTAGCGCCACAACACAAGACACATACACACAAGTATTTTGTCAGGCCAACTAACCAGTCACACGCTCCTCTATATCTTTGTCACTCCTGTTATTTTTTTTTTTTTTTAAGCCTGACTTGCAGCGTTTAAAATATTTTACTGACATAAAAAAAAAACCTGCACCTATTTATGGTAAACCTTTTCTTGCCCATTGACCACATACAGTTGGGTTCTCCTTCGGGTTCGGGTATTCTTACTAACCAACAACTGTGCATTTGTCACTTTCAGGCGGCTGGACCACAATGAGCTGACCTCCATACCAGATTTAGGACAGGCAGCCTCTAAGATTGTATCACTCTACCTGTGAGTATGGCCCCACTTAAAACCTGACAGAATTATCTGCCTCTCTGTTACTGTATTCTTAGGTCACTTGCCTCTTTGAAATGCTCTTGAAATAGTCTCATGACGTCTGTCAAGGATGCAAATCCTTTAACATGTCAGTTTTAAAACTGCATCAATATCTAAAACTATCAATGAACAGATTTCCACTTCAATTCATTGTAACCATACAAGTAATTCTATTAACCAGTCTGCTGTGTGAGCAGACGTCTTGCTTGGGGCTACTGTTCGCATAAAGTTCCAACTTGGTTGCTCCAAGTCGTGAAATTGTGCCTGTGGGGACTGCCTGCATTGGCATCTCGCTGGAGATTTACTGCCTTATTTGGGAGGGGCAAGTATGTGCTTGTCCTTGTCAAAAATATAAGCCCGGCAGTCAATCAGCAACCAAAAATTATGACTGTAAATAGATATATCTTGTACGTTTTTATACATCTTAAACGCCAGTGAATTAAAGTTGTAATTTATAGACTAAGTTTCTGCTGTTTCCGTGAATCGACTGGATGGACTGTAAACACTGCCTTTTTAACTGGACGGATTCCAGCAAATCTGTTACAAAGTAAATTTAATTTCAAGGTTTCTTATCAACCATAATGAATGTCAAGAATATAAGATTTTCATATAGATTTTTCATCCTGGAAGGTTGTCTGAGGTAACAGCAAAATATTTTTTTGGCAGTCATTGTATGTTTTAGTATATCTGATGTGGAGTGTGCTTTCTATCCAGCTCTCATTTTCTTTCCACCTTGTATGGCTGTAGAACATTCTTACACAGCGCTCATCCTGAAACAAGTCCAAACCCTCTGACCAGTCTTGTGCTAACCATGACCTGCACTTTCAGTTTTCTTCACACCTTGCTTGCATGCGGGCTGCTTTGTCAACAGCCTGCAGCTGGTCGATTTTGTAGCAGCGGTCATCATTATATGATTTCGGTGCCAAACAGTGGAGGAGTCACAGCATCGTGTTTCCCTCTGTGTCATCTGCTTACTTCTCAGAACCAATCCTGACGCATTTATGCTGTCAGTGACGTTCTGCTTTACAGGGAAATTGAGGTTTCATGTAGCCTTTCACCCTTGGTTCTTTCTTTGCATCTGTGTAGTGTCCATCAGTGATATTGAACAGTTACTTTATGTACTATGCTTTTGATACAAAACAGAAAAGCTTTATTTACGCCAGGCATTGAGTAACGCCCGTCCAAATGATCAGAGGGGTCTTTTTTTGGCCTGACTTGAAGCCTGTTGCCAGGGCAAGGCCTATGGTTCAGAGGGGAGTAGAAGCTAGAGGGAGGGTCGAATATTTACAAAGCCACACAGCTGAAGTGAAGGCCCACTGAAGCACTTGCAGCTGCAGCTGTCCGTCACATGGCTTTACAGTAAAATGGGTAACAGTAAGCAGGGGAGGAAGGATAAGGAGGAAGGGACGGGGGATGTGTCAGATCAGGGTGACATCGCTATGTGGTGAAAGAGCAATATGTAGGAGGGTAGATGACAAACATGAAGAGGAAGTTGGATGTGTTCTCAGGGCTTATTCTGAAAATTAAACAATAAGGGAGTAAGTACACCATAATCACGGTTGGGTAGGTACTGTACCTACTGTTCATTTTTGGCACAGCAAGGTAACCGCATACAAAACATAAAACTGTGTAAACAGTAAACATGTAACTATGGGCCGTTACACTTCTTGCCCCTCTTGTGTACTGTGTGAGAACTCCGTACGCCTCTATATCGTACCGAAAATTCCGATTAGGAAAATGTAGTGTTACCCCCTCATTAATCGTGGAATTTAGTTTCCTCTAGAGCTATGTGATATAACTAAAGCTGGTAAAATAATCAATTTGATTGATTATAGATCGATATTTTGTAATTTTTAGAAAAATATCGATTCACAAGGCATCGTATCGATTAAGGATGGCGGCCATATTCGGGAAGTACTTTTGTAAACATCTTCATCTCCCACAGAGAGCACTGTCAAGTGTACCAGAAAAAACAAACGCACACTTTCCGCCTTTACAAAAAAATTGCTGTGCGGTACAATTTGAAACCAAAATTAAGAGTCGCAGAAGAATAGCTCACATATTTATTTTTATAATTTTGCACTTGAAGAAACAATACCTTAATGCAATTTGCCGTGATGGACTGTGTATAGACTTCTGCCACCTAATCAATATAATTACACTTTCAGTTGCAATTTCTTTCCTATTTCAAAATTGCACTTTTAAGACTTTGGAGGAAGTTGAAGCTGTAGAAAGGTACATTTGTATTTTGTAACATATTTGAGACATTGTAAATATTTACGTGTACCGTACTTCAAATCGTGATAGTCGATAGAGAACCTTAGTAATTGAAATCAAACTGATTTGGGAAATTGGCCTTAGTTAGATAGATATCATAGTACAACATAAAAATGTCTATTGTCCAATATAATTATCTTTTGGTTATATCGTAATTTTAACGTCTCGGCTGCGATTAATATAACTGCAGCAACATTGCTACATTTTTACGGAAAGAACAGGCGGGAGTATGGATGTCAACAATGTAGCAGTATGCTACTAGCAGAGACAGAATGCACAATGGAAGCTAAACCAACAAAACCCGAAGAGGAAGTGTTGCCAAAAAAAGGAAAGCAGAACTCCTTTGTTTTGGCTTTGGTTTGAATTGATTACGAGGTTTTTTTTACTAGTGACTTAGTATTGTATTTTATATCACCTGAAGATACAACATAAAGAACAGTACAGACAGTGTTAAAATGCAACAAAGTACTCACGTTACCTCAATACCACAAAGTGATGGAAAGAAACACACCAAACGAGATTGACAGAGTCGTCCAAAGGCACCATCTACGACAAGCAGTTCCACAGAAACTGACAAATTACAGATGACGTCTAAAAATCTGGGTGTGACAGTTGCGTGCTGTCGTGCGGGTTCCATGGACCACCAAGGACAGACATTTCTGCGAGCAGGGTTGACTTTCTTTATTTTTCAATAAATTCAGTCTCTCGTCGGGTCGCTTTTCAGCCTGCTCGCTCATCCGCTCGCTTTTCAGCTTTCCACGTCGTCGTCTTCCTTGGGCTCTCTGCCTCTCGCGCTCAGCATCTGCTTCTCGCTCTCCAACTCTTCTCCTCACGTTCACGGCTGCCGCCCTTTTACGGAAGAATTATGCGATTGTGCCCAGCTGGCCGATCCACGCACCTGATATTGTTTGCGCCGGCGCGCCCCACCTTGCCGCTGGCCCGCCTACCATGCCTCCTCGCCGCCATCTCGGAGTCGGCCCCGGCGGGGCAGGCCTCGCTGTTGGTCTGTCGGCCACGCCTCCCCACACTGGGATATATATTTCTGTCAGTATCGTAGAGCACTAGTTTCCTGGATTTATGTTTTAATTTTGACTGTATTGGCCTGCAAAGCTTCCTTGCATTTTATGAAGCGTTATCTTATTAGTGTTCTACAAACATACTTTTATTGTTATTTTCTACTTTCCCCTCTATTTGCAAAATTGTTTAATTTAGTATGAACTTACTCGATGCGTTGTGCCAAGCTCAGCTGCAGTCCCATATAGCTTTTGAGGACCGCAGTAAAGTTTTACAGACGTTCTGAATATTACAGCAAAAGTAACAAACGAAAAAAGTGTCAAATAGACTTTGGATCAACTCAACTTTCCAATTGTGCACACTGTCTGCCATGTCCTAATAAAAGGGGGCTATTAATACAGCCTGTAATGGAAATTATATCGGCTGGGGAATAGTTTTCCAATAAGTTTCCTTTGGTCCCAATTGCCAGTTTCCATCGGGAACAAACCTGCTAATCACCCTCAATGACACTGGAAACAGGAGAATAGACCAGCTAGTGTAAACCACTAATGCGTTGCATACATCAAACGGTGCGTCACAGAGAGCCGGGCTCATGCAAATCAGATGACCAATGGGCCATGCAAATGAGGTTCAAAATGAAGTCGCATCAAAAGTGAATAAAGCTCAACATCAAAGGCCGAAGCTGAACCAAGTGGCTCTTTGAGAGATGTCACTGGCTGTATGATAATCAGTTTTCATAAACGCTACTATTGTATTTGCAGACTTCAAACACGCTGAGCGATCTCTCACACACAGCTGGACCCTCGGTCGTGGGAGGGGGCCAGTGGTGGAAGTAGAACGAGTGAGAGAAGGAGTGAGAGAGGTCAATCTCTTCCACCAGTTTGAGGCTGATCTGTTTTTCCCAGCAGAGGTCACCAGCTGTTGACCCCCCCCTCACTTCTTAGCTCTTTTTTCCCCCTCCCCATTCCTTCCCTCCATACTCTGTGCTCAAAGTAGCCACTGCGTGTTGCTCTGCCCCGTGTGTGTATTTTGTTGTTTGTGTTGGGTTGCATGGTTCATCCTGAACCATTTTGGCCTGTGTTTATTCAGGTGGGCATTGCGGTGTGACACCCACCCTCACTCAGACACCAATAAATGACTGTGTGTCCATCTGCTCGCTAAAGGCTAGGACTGACCTTGTTTTGAGTTTGACTGGTAGAACACCTGCGCTTTCTTTTGCTTTCTTTGGCTCTTTCTGCTAATACCACCATGGGAATATAACTAGTAATATGATATTGCTCAGCCTTGATTGAGTTTGTGCATGAAGAAACTGCTGTGGGTTAATTAAATATCACACTTTCCACTGGCAACATGCAGTGTAAGAATAAAACGTGTAAAAATTTAAACAAAATCTTTGTCTAATGCTGTGTCTCACAATTATAATGTCGTGACCCACCGGGGGACATAATTTTTTTCCTTCACCCAACCTGAATTGAATTATTATGTCATTTCTTACCTTTATCAGCTTATTCCTTCTTTGTTTGTTTCTTTTGTCTTATGAAAGATAATGACGACTACTTTGGAACAAATGATGACGCAAACCTAATGTTTTTGCGCTTGAATATACGTAGGATGATCTACAAGTTTTCAAAGCTTAGTGATAAGCAGATCCAGCAAGTAGCACTATTGTTAAGTTCCAAACAAGGCAGACAAACTATGAACATAATAAAACAATCACTTACTCTATAATGTCTGCTCTCTGTGGGATGCCGACTGATGTTCATATCTTCCCGCTTGCATAAAGAACAAATCATAATTCTCACACAGGTAAAACAAACAATAAACTAAACAAGCGTCTTTTCGTGTCTCTCGGGTGTAAGTTGAATTTCAAAGTTGACCAACTTCTCAGTTTATGGCCACAGCCTTCTACTATACAAGCGAGACTGTGAGAGGCATTAATTATGATATAAAATGAACTTTTATCTACTCAGAGGCGATGCAGCAGCTCACCGACTCAGTATGTAATAGCTGTTTAAGGTAGTTATCTTTGAGGTCACGGCGACGCTAAAAGTAATTCCTCTGCGTTAGTACTTATAACAACAATATTGCTAATACTTGGTTTATAGTCAGGAGTATTGTTGGACAGCTCTTATTAGTTGCATTGTAAGCCACCTAGAATGCGCAAAAAAAGAAAAACCTATGTGTTTTTGTCTTACATACGGAATGTGAATGACAGACTAAATTCCCAAAAAAGTGCAGTTCTCCTTTAAAGTTGTGTGTACATGTTTTTCTTGTGACCTTTGGCCTCCATTGTTTACTGTGTATGTAGCAACCACATTGTAAAATGTTTCCATAATTTCAAAAGAGCTGCCTCCTGCAAATAGCCCATGGGCCACACTTGGGACATCCCTGGTTTACTATTTCCCCAAAGTGTTGCCAAATGACGGAAAAGTGTCCCCCAACTTACAGTATACCAAGCCAAGTTGCACATTTCTGGAGATTTTGTGCAAGCCTTGCACAATGGTAATACATACTCCCTGGGTTTGTGGTTGCGAATCTCATGCTGAAATGACTTCATCATCCCTTGACCGCTTGTATTTTTTTCAAATAAATGCAAGACGCAAGACACAGTCCCCTCTTTTACTTCAAATGCATATCTTTATTCGCCAAATTGTCAGCACGAATGCCTTCTTCTATATCTTATTCTCTGGCAAAGTAGGTGTGTATTAGATTTGTTGAGAAGCGGAGTTACGATGCATGACGCTACAATTCTATTATATTTTGACTGCAGTCGAACTAAAAACTCCAAATACGCTTTTGTGGAAGATCACATACTTGTGTTAATAAATGTCCACCTCCTTTAGATAAAAGAGCATAACTATAACTAAATACAACAGCGCGCCATAGCAGCCATGCTAAGTGATGTGCCTACATAGAGGCCATATTAGGCAGGTACAATGTGTATATTGAAAATAAATCAAAACTTGTTTATTCCGCAACAGTTTTTCATGCGGTTGACTTTGTTGTCAATGTCAAATCATATGCTATTAACAAACATTTGATAGAAAAAAATACCTATAAAAAAGTAATTTTCAGTGTCCTTGTTTTAACCGTACATCGTATTTTGCAACCGTATGCAGCACAATGTGCCAGCATTCTTGTTGTCTTCATTTCCGTGCCATCTACAACAATGGAATGCCTTGGCACTTTGCCCCTACTAGCTTTGGCTCGCCGTGGGCACGCAGCTCAAAGGGGCGTGTCGTATCTAATTACAAATATGGGAAACACTGAATCCACTATCTCCTTTCTTGGCGTGGCTAAACGCGTTGGAACACATTAGAAAGCCGCCATGCTTTTAGCTTTACCAATAAATAAACGATTCCTCAAGGCAGAGAAAATTCCTCTATTATTCTTTTGGAGTTGATGTACCGGTACTCTAATTATAAAAATAATTTTTACACCCCTAAAAATAGTTTTTTCTTTATTTCTGAAATGAGACTTGTGACTTTTGACTCTCACTGCTCATGAAAATGCAGTTCTATGAAACCTGTTAAATTTGTTAAGACACTTGTCTCATTTGTCTATGGAAGTTCTCATTAATCCAGGTCATTATATCCTGTAGAATATGTCTTTTAAGAGAAAATGTACAGTCTAGTTGTGATAGATTGAATGCCCTGAGAATACTTGTCTCATACAGTCTGTGACTATGATCAGTGCAACTCGGTTGTGTGTATTATTCCACCCGAAAGTGGACTTTAGTCAAGCCAAGAAATCAAGGGCCTCTTTGTGGATGAGGGAAACAACCCATTTACTTAAAGGATCTATAATAATCTTTGTATTGTTTCTTTTAATCAAAAACAGTGTCTTTTTTTTGGTCTTTTTTGCAGACATCACAACAAAATCAGTAGTTTTGAGGGTTTACAGACCGGAGACCTAGTTTCTTTGGAGACCTTGGACCTGAGCAATAATGACATCACTGAACTACGAGGACCCTCCTTTCCTGCAGGCCTCCAGATTAGAGATTTGTAAGTATTTCTGCGATATCGAAGTACTCATTAAAATCAAAATATCCTTGTGACAATAGAGTTTAATTCAGTAAACCAGACCATGCTGTACAGTTTGTCCTAATATTTGGGACTCAGTGTCACCCACAGACACTATGTGTTTTAAAATGTGCTGTTGTGCCTGTGCGTTCTCAGGTACCTAAGCAACAACAAGATCAGTGCATTAGAGCTAGGAGCACTGGACCATCTAGGCTCCACTCTCCAAGTCCTGAGATTGAGCCGAAACCGCATCAGTCAAATCCCCGTGAGGGCATTCCAGCTCCCGAGGCTCACCCAGCTGTGAGTACTGTTGGATTTATATCAGTTTAACAACATTGCCTGCTGACATGGGGTCTATTTGGATCTTCCAGACATGTTTTCTTTGGACAGACAAATTTATAATTATTGGCTTTTCTATGTGGTAATTTTGGAGGCATTTTAAAAGTTAACGTAGGAACGGACTTTCAAATGTTTCGATGTTGTGTTTTTATGTGTTGTTTAAGCAGTGTTTTTATTGATATAATATCCCCAGGGCCGGTTTTGTTCTGACAATGTAAACCGAAGTGATTTATTGGCTTCTTCCATATCCCCAAAGTGGTTATGTCATTCCCTGCACCAAACACCCTATTA
Source organism: Nerophis lumbriciformis (assembly GCF_033978685.3). NCBI lineage: Eukaryota > Metazoa > Chordata > Actinopteri > Syngnathiformes > Syngnathidae > Nerophis > Nerophis lumbriciformis. The sequence continues at coordinate 19,342,754 of NC_084575.2, forward strand.
TCTTGGGCAAACTTCCTTTCCTTGTCTCACTAAGCATAATGCATTGATTGTTTACACCTTTAACCCAAAGAGTGAAGCTGCTCTTTCTTGTAAACTAAAGTCTAACCTGTATAATCCCAGATAGTTTATGTTAGAGAGGAATTTGTGCAATTTCAGATTAGACACAAAATAATAGGCCAGTATGTTTATATTCACTCTGAGGGCAGCTTTAACACACACAGCATTTGTGCACATCCACTGCATGCAAAGACAGCCTCAAAGAAACATGACAAGGTCCAACAGGTTGAAAGACCCTAATTTGAGATGTGCAGGCTACAAGACTCTGGTTACATTTTTAGAATTCTATAATTTCTTCAATCATAATAATTTTTTCAATGGGAAAAAGATCATATTTCGAAATAAAATGGATTTTGCTCAGAATAATAATAATAATAACAATAGAAGTAATCTTATCTGGAATATTCGAGTTTGTATGAGGAGCAGGATCGGTTTCATGAGACAGTGCGGATTATCTTGTGTTCCTGAACAGACCCTAGAATAAATAAAAAAATGTTTATATAATGTGAAAAAATGCAATATGCAGAAATATATATTTTTTGTGTGTTTTTACCCAACCTGCAGAGAGCTGAACCGGAATCGAATTCGTCAAGTCGAGGGTTTGACCTTTCAGGGCCTTTCGAGCTTGGAGGTGTTGAAGCTGCAAAGGAACGGTATCGGCAAACTGACTGATGGTGCTTTTTGGGATCTTGCCAAGATGAAAGTCCTGTACGTATCTTTAAACAGTAATCAAAATAAAATCAATGCATTAGGGATGTAACGATATGATTATTCAATCTCCTATCCTATATCATATCACGATTATTTTGACCAAAAATATCATGGTTATCATTATTACTACGTTTTTGTTGAATGTGTTCAAAAAGTACTGAAACACATAATGAAATGTTTTGACCAATTTTTTTTTTAATATGTAAATAAAAGAATACAAATTTATGTGAACCAACCTACCACAGCACACACACAAAAATAATCTCTCACTTGACTGAAGGTTAAATCAGTGCCTCTTCAAATAATATTGGCTAAACAAACTACTTGAGAATGTAGATTTATGGACCATTTTGACTCTGTATAATTGCATCTTATTCACACTGTAATAGACAGAAATCCTTTCACTTATTCACTGATATGAATGCAGCCACCTGGACTACAACAGCCTGACAGAGGTGAACAGTGGATCGCTGTACGGCCTGACTTCTCTTCAGCAGCTTTTCCTCAGCAACAACTTCATAACCCGCATCAATCCTGATGGCTGGAAGTTCTGCCAGAAGCTGAGGGAACTGTGAGTACCTTAAAAAGCCTGAAAACGTTTTTAAGTCTGTAAAAAGCAAACATTAGCACATTTGCATAAGAATCAATGAAAAAAAGCATTAATCATATTTAACAGTTAGGTGTTGTTCACCCAAAATAAGGCAGTAACTTCTTATAGTTCCCGTACTGTTAAGTCTTTCTCCTTCTTTACTTCCATTTATTTTGTTAATTTTCTTCATACAGTATGTATAATCCTTTCACATAGCCACTCTCAACCCATATCACCTATCTACCTTAAAATGGCTTAAATGAGTTTGGGTTTTACACGCAATGTATGATATTATTCCAGTGGTAATCCTGTTTATCCAATCATTATACCTGAGCTCAACATTTCAAAATCTCACCTACATGAGTCTCATTACATTTTTGTGCGTGTGAGCGTTTTGCAATCCTCTGTCTGATCCTCTACTGGCTCAGTTGAGGTAATTACACTGAAGGATCACATTCATCCTCATTGTCAACTGAAGGACAGGGTATTATCTGAGATCCTTCCCTTTTCTGTTGACATGATTGTCATTTCCCTGCTGTAAAGTGCTTCGCTCAGCTCAGTGCTCGCTAACTTAACGGTAGCCTCGGGTATCTGTGTTTGTTGTCATTTAACAGTTAGACAATATTATGAGTTTGATGGCTTTGATGTAAGTTTACTGTCCGTATCGCAAGGCCATATCCTGGACGCGTGTCTATGAATGACAAATTGCTCCCTGCTCAGCCCTCCTGGCGCTTAACATATCAGAGGCAATATAGTTTTATTTGAGTTACTCTGATCCTCTCACTGGGCCAGGCTGGTCAGCAAACAACAAGAATCTCTGCACACAGGACTTGTCTTGTAACAAGGGCAATACAGTGATTACTGTCAGTACCAGTATGTTTATTGATCCTTAATCAAGACATTCTCAATGTTTAACATTTTTGTCATTTGTGTATTATTGTTTTCTTTCAGTATGTACTTCACTTTAAAGCCACATACATGACAAAATGTTATTTTGGGTTCTACCAAAGGCTTAAGCAAGACTGTCAATGGATACTACAAAACTTATACCAAGACTTTTGTTCCATTTCATAATTCAACATGACAACTAAAATCTTCTCAGGCTATATTGTTAATTTACTGTCACGAGGAAAGTGTCACAAAGTGGCTAAGAGACTTTGAACTAGCCATGAAAGTTGATAATTGTTTCTTGAGCTACATTAATTATTTCATCTCCATCCAGACCTCACACAGAACATTTCAGTTTTTCCCCTTTCTGTCTATGTGACTCCGTTTATGTCCTTTCTTCTTGGTTTCGGTCACTCCTTTCCACTCCAGGAATCTGTCACACAACAACCTGACTCGTCTGGATGAAGGCAGTCTGGCTGTGCTGGGGGATCTCCACACCCTCCGTCTGGGGCACAACTCAATAAGCCACATTGCCGAACGAGCCTTCAAAGGCCTCAGGGCTGTGCGCAACCTGTAAGTATACACCCCTCATTTGCCATGAGCATGTCTAAATCATTCTGAACAAGGCCCACATATCTGTGGTGCCCTTGCGTAAAATAGGGCTGAGATGTGCCACAGGGGAACAATGAAAACTGAGATGATACTGTATGTGATATTTTAGTTTGTGGTCCTACCAGCGGATTTTAGAAGCTGTGAGCTCTTTGCATATTTAAAGTTGCAGCACATTTGCATTCAAGCTTTTGTTTTTATGTACGAGGTGTTCCGGCTTCACTATTGTCATGGTTTCTGTGGCAACTTTTTTGGTCTTTCTTGCTTTGTTTCTTTTGTCTGGTTGTGTTTTGGTCCTAAAAGGCTCTTTGTCGTTTGCTTCCCTCAAGAACGCTGGCATCCCATTGGAAACCAAGTTACAGGTTTTGCTATTGGAAGCTTTTTTTTTGCACAAAAGGTCCAAACTAGTTAAAAAAAACTAATATATGGGAACAAGAGCGACAAAACCAGGTGATCACCATCTGGGAGAGGGACAATTTTGTGCAAAGACAATCCATGTCTCTTGTTTCTCACGCTGTGGCGTTTTCCCCTTTTTATATCTCTCACTCTTTCAATGCTTATGTGTTTGTACGTTTTCCTCCAATACACACCGTCTTATTTCTCACCCTCCTGTTCACTTCCTGCTCTTGCCATGTCATTGAATGGGGATGGAGCAGCCGATTCTCTCACCTGCAAGGTGAGAGAATCGATCGATCGATCGGCTAACGATTAATATCGGACGATTTTTTGTGAAAAAGTATTGACGATTAATGCCTTTTAACACCAATGACAGATGCCAATCCACTCTGGCTGAGACTGTATTCATTTTTAGTCCATCAGCGGACTAGTGTCTAGCAACTAATTCATATTAAGCTAATAATAATTACTTTTTAACCATGGCATATTTGCAAAACGGCATTTCTTAGTATCATAACTTTTATTATCAAGTATTGTCAACAAAATTGACAATAAAACCGTCAATAAAATTTGTCACAGAAAAATATCATTTGTCAATATTGGTCTTTCAAGTCATCGCTTGAGTTTTGCCAGGCCGAAACAAACATTGAATTTAATTTCACGTCAAAGTGGACTTTGCTTTTCTCGGCAGTATGTTTGTTATGTGGGGGTATTTAAAATGGAGGATGCCGTTTGTTACTCTCCTCTGTAAGATAGTTAGCTTGTTTTCTTGCTAGCTAGCTTTTATCAGCACTTTGCCTGTCCTTGCTTTAAAATGAATAAAAGTTTAATAGTTATTATTAATGAGCAGCTTAGTTACAGTACAAATACATATTTCTAGATGAAGAAATCATATTTATTGTTAGATACATACTTAAAAATATCTGAAGCTAAGTTTAAAAGTCGATGGCTAAATTAGAGTTACTGAATAAACTTCATAAACCGATTAGTCGACTAACCGTTAAGATAGTTGATGAGTCGTCGACTATCAAAATAGTCGTTAGTTGCAGCCCTACTTCACGCCGTGTTATGTTGCTGTTGTATTTTATGTCAGACCAGACATTGGCGTGATCTTTTTGCCTCTATAGGAACTCACTCTGCTGGGGCAATGCTGGGTTGAATGACACAGATTTACACTTACAGGTCTGATGTGTTAGTTTTGCAAGATCGATGTGTTAAAGAGGCTTGTTCCTTTGAGGCAGACCTAATCTAATCAGCAGAGGGGAGAATGGCCATAGACTTGGCCCTGAAAGTTAGCTGGGGGAGCTTTAATTGGGCCTGCACTGCTGGCCGAGCTGGCATTGCACCGGAGCCTGCAGACGGGTGTGAAAGCTCCAAACAAGCCAGCCTGCCCCCTTATTCAGCCACGGGGGTTGTTGGCCCATCGTACAGCCCTCACCCTTCACCCCAACTTCCCACATCCTTCTACCCATGGCCCCTTGCTCTTCAGCCCCCACCACTGGCCTTGCTTTAACAAGCCAACAGGCATTCACAGCCAGCCAGCCAGAAAGAGTAGGAAATTGGCAGCCCCGGTTTGACGGCCAGTGGGGGTTGAAAAGAGCGAGAAAGAACAAGATGGGGGAAGGCCTGTAAAGCATGGGAATGATGTTATTATGGAGAAGGTGGTGGGTGTGGTTCACCAACAACCTCAAGGGTCTTTCTCAAGTTTGAAAGTATTCAATGTAGAATTATTTGTTCTGCCATCACTGTGAGTTCACCAAACAAGATAGTTCTTTCTTTCTCTAGCATTGTGAGACAGAGCTGAGTGAGGGGAATTAAACAAGGGTTTAGAAACTCCTAAAACCTCCCAAAAGAAGCCAATATTTCACTGAATCTATTCTGTCTTTGCCCAGCCATTGCTAAGCTTAGTCCACAAGCCCATCAAGACTGTTGGCTGTGCTATTCCTGCCACTCTCAGACAAACAGACCCAATTGTTTCAACCAACACAAAACACTGTTGCTGCCAATCTTGGCTCCCTGTCATTAATTATGCATGCATTTGCCCGAAAGAGTGCCTGCCTCGATGCAAACTCTGAGAAAAGAATGCACGTGGCTGGCAGAGGAGGGCTGCAGAGAGGCTCTTTAGGCCAGGTGTGAGGGGGGTGGACGGAGGGAAAGTGGGTGAGGGGGCAACCTGCGAGTTCCAGACAAGGCTTTGCCAAGGCTGTGAAAGGCTTCAGTGCTGGCAGACTTGTTCTCCTCCTCCCTTCTCCCAATGTTTTATCCTAACTCGCTTTTCTCTCCTTCTCCGCAGGGAGCTGGACCATAACGACATCTCCGGCACAATAGAGGATACCAACGGGGCCTTCTCTGGATTGGATAGCCTGAGCAAGCTGTGAGTTCTCCCCTCGTCTCACTGTTGTTTTCAGTCTTCACTTCCGAGGAAAACATTTTAGTGTACATTTTAGAGTAAATTAGTTTCCCTCAAGACCACACTTTTACCTACTTCATTCATTTTCAAGATTACCTGCGCATGTTTGAATTTGGCCAGTTAGTTAAGTCTCCATGGATGTGGAGTAGGTGCTGGCTTTGCGAAGTAATCAACCGGCAAGATGAAAGGATGATGTCCAGCCAAGATGGTTCCCAGTGTGAGCGCTGCTAAAGCAGAATGAACAGGAGAAACGGGAGGAGAAAAGGGCTTTTCTTCACACTGGCGGGGGTTCGCTCCCCAATAGGCTTAGCTCCATTTCTTCTACAGGCCTGTGCTCCTCATGCCCCCGCTTTCACGCTTACTGTTGTTGGGAGCTGAGAGAGGGTGAAATTGGGGGCTGCATTCAGTCATCAAAATCAAACGCCTCACACGCCCCACACTCTGACCCCTACCTCTTTTGTCAAGTGTTGGCGTAAGCGGCCAACTGCATCTTAAGCCTGGTTAGCCGAGCCACGGGAGGGAGACGGTGCAAAAAAGAGAAAAATGTGGCGGCGGCATATCAAAGCGCGCATACATGCGCATGAAAAATTCAGTGATCAATATGACTATTCCTTCAAAATAATAGTTGCATGCATGAATGTTGAAATGTTTGTTGAAATCTGATCTAACACTTGGGTCTTCATTACGGACTAGCGGCGTCTCCTCTTCCTGTAAAGTGATGGTTGAAGGCCGCGGGGGCAGAGGTAGCACACTGATGGTGGAAGGGGGATTAGGATTCCAAATCAGAGCAACAGCAACTGGCTGACCCTCTCACATGGTTGCATGAATACCCCCCTGAACTGAGCAGGGTCATTGCTAATAAAATTCTAATAAAGATAAAAGTAGTCTTTGAAGAGCAGCACAGAGCCCCACTTGCTTAACCCCCCAACACACACACACACACACACACGCACACACACACACACACACGCACACACACACACACACACACACACACACACACACACACACACACACACACACACACACACACACACACACACACACATCTCTTTCACCCTTTCTCTTGGCTAATCTCCACACAGTTCACATTTCCAATTATTCAATCCCTTCCCTCTTATCAGATTGAGCCTTGCTAATTGTGCTCTGCTCTCTGTCTTCTCACCCACCCGTCCTCCCAAACCCTAACTCTCTTCATCTATCGACACCCTTCATGTTTGAAAATGACAGAACTCTGTTTGGAAACAAGATCAAGTCGGTGGCAGAGAAAGCCTTTGCTGGCCTAGAGACCCTGGAACACATGTGAGTATTCCACACTGATTTAGTTTGACATAGTAGCTGGCAGAGAGGAGCTGACTAGCAATCCAATAGTTAACATGTAAATAGATGCTACGAGACGGGCCCAGCTGGCTGTTTCCTGTTAGCCTATCATAGCTTCAACTTTAAGCTTTAGTTTTGTTCCTCAGGTAGTTAATAATAATAATTAGATGGATAACGGAATTTAGACCCTGTCCACCCAGGAACGTTTTAGGAAGTAACAGTAAATTATTACCATATTTTCCAGGCTATAGAGCACATGGTATTTAAGCTGCACACACCAAATTTTGGAAGAAATAAATATGTTTACATACATTTTCTGCACCGGACTATAAGCTGCAAATATATGCCGGTACAAAATATTTTGTAAATGTTTATTTGCATACCTAAATTGTTTTCAAAACAGTGCCTGTAACACTGTAGTAAAACAGAAGTCATTGTCATGAGTCGTTTTACGACTGTCTGGACTTTTTGGAGTTCCTAGAACCTTTTTAGTCCTCGGGCCGTTTTCCGTCGTGTTCCGATTCACGGAAACTAGGGACTACGGCCCTCAGATCCTATAACCAATTTAGCTCTTACTCTGAGGCTGGGTCTAAACTGAGTCCTATAGGAACTAAAATATGTAGGTGTTTGGTGATTGGTTGAACTAGTGTGCTTCTCCTAGCCACAACACAGACCCGCCTTTATTTAAAAGTCCCACAAAGTTGTTTACGAGATCGCAACAGCAACAAGTAAAATGGACACAGCCAACGATAAATGGAACGATGAGGAGGTCAAAGCTCTCCTTGCCGCCTATTCCATAGAGGAGATTCAGCGGGGGTTTGAAGGCTCGCAGCGGAACATTAAAATCATGAACACGGTAGCCTCCGAGGTCTCCAATCTTGCTTGTTTTGTTTCTTTGTTCACTTTTCGCGGGCGGGTTGTTGGTTGTTTTGCACCGGTGGGTGAGGCGCTAAAATAATATGTCACGGGTCGCAGGCGGATATGCGTCATACATGTTTCTTACCAAGGTCCCCAGCATCCCCAGCCATTTGCGAACGTGAAAAGGAAAAGTCCCTATGGGGAAGGGTAGTTCCTATAACTAAACTCAAGTGTGGTAGTTCTTAGAACTGCATCCTGAGAACTAGTATATGGGAATCCGACTATGGACCCACTAGCTGCGGAAGCTAGCTCTCCAATCAGCTAAAGAGACTCAATAACTCCACGGTGACGTTTTGGGGAATTTACGAAACTGAAACGATACAAAAAAGAATGCCATTGTAAATTAATAATACTAACATAGACACTTGTAAACATGTTAGAATATTTGCTAATGCTAACAATGCTAGCTTGATACATTATGATAGCGCATACAAATATGCATGAAAACACACCTACAGACATCACACTGGACGGTTTAGTAAGTATGAATTGTTTTAGTTATACTGTAAAATTTTGTAAAAGTTGCTTGGTGTGATGAATTAAGAATTAATTAGAGCAGAATTGCTATGGATGAATACTTCCGGTTCAAGGAACAAACAGGAAGTACATTTTCTACCGCAGCACCTGGAGTGAGCAAACTTGTCCAAAAGATGGCGCCATAGCACTAACAATAACATACCTTTTCAGTGTCTCTGTCGGTATTGTATGAAAAATATTTGTTGAATACAAAACATTATGACTGTTCCATAAGTTAAAATCCATAAATTAGCCGCAAGATTCAAATCGTGGAAAAAAGTAGCGGCTTATAGTCTGGGAAAATATGGCATATCGTTTCAGCCTTTCATACACATGTGAACAGCGTTCTGGCAGGCCTGAAATGATAGGCTTGGAAAATGGGCTCCTGAGTGAGAAAGTCTGATAACGCCACCTTTTTATTATTGTGTGGACAAGGAAATCACTACTTTTTGATAGCAATGAAATCTGTGCCGTCATGTGATCATTAAAAAAAAGAGAAGACCACACGCAACTGCTGTAACAACAACAACAATGATGAACAACCACAAAGCTGTGTTTGTGTTGTAGTTAGTTATTAGCACTATGGCAACAGAACCTCATCAATATCTATCAACTATACTGTATGTACAGCAGAGACGCATACAACAATCATTATAATAAAACATGTCATATTCTTTAAATACCACCACAATGTCAGGATAGAATGACCACCAGAAGAACAAGTGTATCATAACTACCATATAGCTCCGACCTAGCAATTCCTCTTTGAAGATTGAAAGCATGAGCAAACCTAACTGCAAAAGTATGTCTGTTTGACCACTTAAGGAGGCAAATTATCACTAGTGTGAGGATATTTAATGGAAGCTCGATGATCAGGAAAGTTTGACTGGATGAAGAATCAGGAAAGATATTAGGACCACACATCTGTGGCCACTTTGACCCCCAGAACTGATTGCATTCGTGCAGCACATAGTTTTTTTTAACCATCTATCTACTCTGATGTGACGTCAATGAGGTTGCAAAGGAAGTCATTCTGGTGTCAGTGTTTACAGTGCCACTTGTGGTGGTTGGTTGTATTACATTATTTTTACAAAATTCTCGTCTATAAGTAACTCGTTTCATTTTTCAACCCAGAAAAAAACTGAAACTCAAACATTCCCATGTAGACAGAGCCTTAGGTAAACCTATTGTAGACAGTAAGTTGGAGTTTTAGGTTTGTGTTTTAGCGTTTTAGCTATTTTTAGAATCTATTGTTTAATCTGCTGTATGACACTGGTTTGTTGTTGTTGTTGTACATACCACATGTTTTATGACAACAAATGTCCAAAGCGTTGGTGTTCTTATTAGCTCTTTTAGAGGCATCTTCAGACATACACACCTGGATTCTGTGTGATCTTAAATATACTTATATGATGACTTTAAACAATGTGTTGTTAAAGTGCTGTTGTTTTCCCACAGGAACTTGGGAGAAAATGCCATTCGCTCAATTCAGCCTGATGCTTTTAGCAAGATGAAGAACCTCAAAACTCTGTGAGTGTTTTTTTTTTTTGGACAAATTGACATGATTTAAGTGCTCAAACCCACAAAGGCCTTGAATCATTTTCAAACAGACAGTTTATACTTCTACACCGCGTGTCCAAAACACATATCCAGCTATGTCTTTTGCTCCACAGTCTCATCCAGAGCGACAGCTTCCTGTGCGACTGCCAGCTCCACTGGCTGCCTGAGTGGGTGGTGACTCGTGGTTTACAGGCTGGTGTCAATGCCACATGTGCCCACCCTCAAAGCCTTAAGGGTACCAGCGTTTTTCAGGCTCCAGCCAGCAGTTTTGTGTGTGGTGAGTATTATATTTGTACTGTAATCAGTGTTTTTGTGGCCGATTGTATCAAGCGAGGACTAAGGATGGGGAGTGAAATGTGATTCTATAATGGCACTGGTAAACTTTAGTAACCAGTACAAGAACAAAAAAGTATCCATTCTTTATTTCAGTGCTAAATGAATGCAAACTCAGCCACCTGCAACAAGTGCTTGAAGGTGGTATTGTGCAAGTAACATTTTTTAAGTAGTCTGACTCGCTTTTTAATATTTATTGTCAACCGCCAGCAGCAGTTCACCGTTTACATTTCCTCATTATCCGTCGGTCACTGTGAGTGAGGTGCATTCACAAACCTCGGAATTCTAAATATCAACATTACAACACAAGCCAGTTGTTTTAGGGCACAATTTGTGTTCTGCTTTGCTGCAGGTTTTTCTATAATAGATATGAAAATTTCTGTGAAATGAATTACAGTTGCCACGATTAATCAATTATTTTGGTTTGAAAAAACTTAAAATTATATTTTGTTGCTTTGATTAATTGTTTAATCAGTGTAACTAAAACATATTAATACATTTTATTTTATTTCACACATTTTAGACTAAAAGAAATAATGTTATGGCAAGCATTTGGCTACAAAGTGTATTTTTTCCCATTACTCAAGTAATTGAAAAAAATAATCGATAGATTAAGATTGCTAAAGATTTTAGATTATAGTTGATATTGTTGAGTTTGGTACTTAAGTACGGTTTATGGTCTAAATTCATTTTGAACATGCATACATCACAATTTCCAGTTTCTCTTTTCAACATGTTTGAAAAGGAGTAGGAAGAAGCAGATCTTATTTAATCCTACCCTCTTCCATTTCATAGCAATTGCTAACACTTGTTGGTTTCCTGTTCTCAATGTGTACACAATTTACTCCATAAATTAAAAAAAAATTAAAAATGCGGTAAGTAAATAGATAATAGTGAAGTAAATTGTATTTTGTATAGTGAGATGAATAAGATTATCAATAAGTTCAAAATGTTTATCTTGATTCTTGTTTGTACTTTGTAAACACCTTGAGTTTGAACAGGTTCTTAAACTGGATCATATTAGTACACTGTTTGATTTCTTTACTTAATCCATTCGATAATTTAATTCCACATACTGATATACTTCAGGTTTTAAGTGTTGTACGTGCATACAAATGTTTTAAGTCACATTTTTCTTTGAGGTTATATTTGTTCTCCTCTTTTGTGGAGAAGAATTGTTGCACATTCTTGGGTAGCAGGTTGTAGTTTGCTTTGTGCATAATTTTGGCAGTTTGCAAATTCACTATATAATTTCAATATTTTTGATTAAATAAATAAGGCATTTAAATGTTCTCAAAATCCCACATTATGTATTATTCTAACTGACCACAGTGAGTGACTTAAGTAGGGCTGGGCCATATGGCCTTTTTTAAATATCGCAATATTTTAAGGCCATATCGCGATACACGATATATATCTCGATATTTTGCCTTAGCCTTGAATGAACACTTGATGCATATAATCACAGCAGTATGATGATTCTATGTGTCTACATTAAAACATTCTTCTTCATACTGCATTAATATATGCTACTTTAAAACTTTCATGCAGAGAAGGAAATCACAACTAAAAATCGCTATTTGTTTCATACGGTGTTGATCTGGAAATGTTTGCCTCGGCATTTTGATGGTGTGGGCGTGTGGCATCAAACGGAGATGTTGACGTGCGGAGTAAGCACTCTTCATTCTCTAGCAGGGGACTTTCAAATGATGCTACATATTAGCAGTAATGCTACTTTTTATAGCAACGCTTTCGCCCCACACTTGACTAATTACGGTTGTCTGTTCGACATATTCCCACTTGAAGCCAAACCACCGCCAGACGATGGACCACCTGCTGTTTTTTGGGGGAATTAATTATTCCTTCATTTGTTACCAGATTCGCATCTTCTTTCTCTCGTATTACCGCTAGCATCACAGCTAACATTAGCCATGCTTCTACCTCTCTGCTCCGCGAGGGCGTATACATATGTGACGTATGACGTGACAGTATGTGACGTGTGTAAAAGCTGCGCTTGCTGTCTGTGAGAAGGAGACACAGGAAAGAGCGAGGAGAGCCTGTAGTGTAATGCCCACAGCTAAAAGCAACTGCGTGAGAACGCATACTCGAATATCACGATATAGTCATTTTCAATATCTCACAGAGACAAACCCGCAATACATAGCGCATATCGACATATCGCCCAGCCCTAGGCTGAAGCATACTTTTGTTATTTCCACATATTTCTACACAATAACTCATATATAGTAACAACAGCAAGCAGTAGAGAATATGGAGTGATTTTTTTGTTCAATACATCCATCCATCCATTTTCTACCACTTGTCCCTTTATATTTTACTTATTGATGTATTTCTAGCCACCTAATGTTTGTACATTTTTATAAGGGATTGTTAGTTAATTTTATCATTAATAATTACACCCAAAAAGGTATGTATTTTTCAAGTACCGGTTCAGGAAAAAATACCTATTCTCCACAAGTGTTGGGTCAAATATAAATGATACCCGTCCTAAGCAAGGACTATTTGAGGGCTAGAAGGCACACATTGGCTTGGCATTGGTCTGCTGTTTACACATTTGAACGTGTTTGTGTTGTGGTGTAGCTCGGCGTTAGCATTCTGTCAGCTCATGCAAATAGCTGCATAAGTGTGTTTGCCTATTTACAATTCTGATCTAGTTTGCTCAAGGGCACTTTTCTCTTTAATGTCTCTTTGTACAATCTAGTAGTACTTCTTTTGTTAACTCGGAAGTCACGACAGGATCTATATTTGAGTTTTTTTGATGATTTTTAAATATGTCTTTTAGATGATCTTCCCAAGCCTCAGATCACAGTTCAGCCAGAAACCACCATCACAGTTCTGGGAAGCAACGTGCGTCTTACCTGTACGGCTGCGAGCAGCAGCTCCTCGCCTATGACCTTCGCCTGGCGCAAGGACCAGGAGCTGCTTCGCCAGGCCGAGACGGAGAACTATGCCCACATCCGCGCCCACCACCACGATACGGCATCTGACGGGACCGGCGGAGGCGCTGGAAGCGTGATGGAGTACACCACCATTCTGCACCTGCGGCATGTCACCTTCGCACACGAGGGACGTTACCAGTGCATCATCACCAACCACTTTGGCTCTACCTACTCCAGCAAGGCCGGCCTCATCGTCAACGGTAAAAAGCTAGTCCACCCATTTTTTACGACTTGTCACCTCTTAGGGTCGCGGGTGGGCTGAAGCCTATCTCAGCTGCATTCGGGCAGTAGGCGGGGTACACCCTGGACATGTCGCCACCTCATCGCAGGGCCAACACAGACAGACAACATTCACACTCACATTCACACACTGGGGACAATCAGCCTATCCCCAGGTGCATGTTTTTTGTTTTGTTTCAATTGCTATCATTTATGAGACATTACAGTGAAACCCAGACCTCATGAGTTGGTCGACATAAATCGACTTAAATGGGTTCCACTGTAAAAGAGCAATAACATGTCAGTCAAAGCTGTTAATATGCGTGTGATTACATTGCTTCCACCAAATAAAACGCGTGTTGACGTTCGACTTATCTGCTTTTCAGTTGTTACGTTTGACAGCAGTGCTGAGTTTTCCCCTCTTTCACTTGAACAAAGTCTTCTCTCATAACAAATTGATTAGACCGCATGACAGAAGCTGTTTGTTCAACGCTCTGTCACTTGGTATTTCTCCGCAAATGGAGTGTATTCATTTCGAATTTGCCTCCGAGCCAAGCTTAGCACCAAACTTGTTGACACATTGTGGTTATGACATAAGGATCAGGGTTTTATGCTGCCCATTTTGATACCGAGTGTCCAATACCTGTCACATGTATTAACTGTAATTTTTTGTATTTAAGGTGAGTGCTATTTACAGTTTCAATCAATCAATCAATCAAACAAACCTTACCTATATAGCACTTTTCATGTGCAGGCAAATGGCAACACAAAGTGCTTTGCAGAAAAAAGAAAGAAAGAAGAAAATTGAGGAAATACGCCACCTTTGAGGCGTCTACACACACTGGAGAATAACTCAAATTCACGCCATCTAAAAAAGAAAAAGAAAACCTATGAAACATATTATATATATTGTGGGGCGGTATAGCTCGGTTGGTAGAGTGGCCGTGCCAGCAACTTGAGGGTTCCAGGTTCGATCCCCGCTTCCGCCATCCTAGTCACTGCCGTTGTGTCCTTGGGCAAGACACTTTACCCACCTGCTCCCAGTGCCACCCACACTGGTTTAAATGTAACTTAGACATTGGGTTTCACTATGTAAAAGTGCCTTGAGTCACTAGAGAAAAGCGCTATATAAATATAACTTCATATAATATATTCATCCATTTTATACAACTTCCATGTCAAAATAAAATACATTAATAAATTAATAAAAACATGACATTGGGAGAATAAAAGTAGTAATGATAGCAATACATACAATAGAAAATAATACAATAAAGAATGAAAATAAAAAATAGAATGGAAAAATTGAAAACATAAGAAGTTAACATGATCAGTAAAAAGCCTGATTAACAGTGGGCATTTAACCTTTAAAAAAAATATATATCAACGGTCTCTGCAGTCCTGAGGCTCTTTTGCAGGCCTTTCCACTCAATGCCGCCACACCGTGAGTCTTTGTTCTAGTATTTGGGAAAGATGAAAGGCCAGTGCCAAAGGACCTCAGGATCCGCAAGGAATGATACAGTAAAAGCAGGGAAGCTAGATAAGAAGGTGCAAGGCCATTAAGACATTCAAAAACTAATAACATAACTTTAAAATCGACCCTGCAGCAACTTTAAAACTTGTGTAATGTGCTCCAGCCCTCTGGTTCTCGTCACCACATGTGCAGCCGAGTGTTGTAATAATTGTAGAATAGTGTAAACGACAGGAAATAAAAGCATGCATTAGTACCTCCATGTTGGCCTGAGAGATAAACGGACTCTGGCTATGCTCTTGAGATGATAAAAAAAACAATTTTTGTAATATGTTTAAGATGTGGAATAAAAGTCAGCTCGGAGTCAAAAATCACGCCCACATTTTTTATAGATCGTGCTGGTTTAAAATCTTGTAATTTTGGTAAAAGTTTCTCCCTCTGGCCTTCAAGACCTATAAATAAAACCTATATTTTGTCTTGGTTGAGCTTTAGAACTGCCATCAATGACTTGGTGTCTATAATGCAGTTATATTAGTATTGTCTCATAAGGAGACAATGCTCTTTTATCATCAGCGTAACTGTGGAAACTAATTCCGGTTTATAGCGCTAAACAGAATGGCACTGCAGCACCTGCTGTGAGCGAACTTGTCCAAAAGATGGTGCCATAGCATAAACAATAACACACTTTTTCAGAGTCTTTGCTTGTTTTTAAAAAAAAATCTATTTGCATTATGGTCGTCAGCGAAGAAAAACCCCAAAATTACCTGCACCGTTTAATAAGCCACAGGTTTCAAAGCGTAGGAAAAAAAGAGTGGCTTATTGTCCAGAATTTATGGTAGCTGCTAGTTTGTCAACCAGCAGAGAAAAATAAATACAATATTAGCCAGAGGGGATTGGCGCAGGCCTCAAGTTTTTACTTTTTAAGGTCAAGGCAAGTGTTGCCTTAAAGGAGGGCTCATATTTTAGGGCACCAAGGCAAACATTTTCTTTCCAGGCAGGGGCTCCAAAGCATGCATGCATACATATACAGTTTTTTTTTTTTAATTCATTGTTAATATAAACTTGTCAGCTTTTTGTCATTTCATGATGCCTTTATCTCTATGTTTACCTTTTGATAGAGGGAAGTACTTTTTGTAATTATTTTTTAAGTTATGTACATGTAGATACTGTATCGGGACAGATCCATTAAGAGTTTGAGCAGAAATATGTCGTATAGGAATTAACCATACACAATAAAACATTAACAAAATGATGTGTCAAAAGGTTTTTAAAGTAATACCTGTGTGACATGAAAAAACACAAGTATTGTAAAAAAAAAAACATGGCGTTTATTTTTTTATATCAAAATAAATTTAAAAAAAGTCTAATAATCAAGATGTGTCAACAGTTTGGCCAACAACAACAAAAAACAGGAGTGACAGCATGTTTCCTCACCTCTTTAACTCTTAGTCATAGCAGCTGATGGACGCTGTATTGTCAAAATGAAAGCAACATCATATAGTTTTTCTCCTTCGCTGTCTACTTTTAGTGTGGGGACAAGTGTCTCCAATATTGTCCACACCTGTCTCCATCTAACAGCAGTGCGCTTTTAAAGGGGAACATTATCACCAGACCTATGTAAGCGTCAATATATACCTTGATGTTGCAGAAAAAAGACCATATATTTTTTTAACCGATTTCCGAACTCCAAATGGGTGAATTTTGGCGAATTAAACGCCTTTCTATTATTCGCTCGGGAAGCAATCCGCCATTTTCTCAAACACATTACAAACACCGAGTCAAATCAGCTCTGTTATTTTCCGTTTTTTCGACTGTTTTCCGTACCTTGGAGACATCATGCCTCGTCGGTGTGTTGTCGGAGGGTGTAACAACACGAACAGGGACGGATTCAAGTAGCACCAGTGGCCCAAAGATGCGAAAGTGGCAAGAAATTGGACGTTTGTTCCGCACACTTTACCGACGAAAGCTATGCTACGACAGAGATGGCAAGAATGTGTGGATATCCTGCGACACTCAAAGCAGATGCATTTCCAACGATAAAGTCAAAGAAATCTGCCGCCAGACCCCCAGGAAAAGAGAGCGGATGAGGGTATGTCTACAGAATATGTTAATTGATGAAAACTGGGCTGTCTGCACTCTCAAAGTGCATGTTGTTGCCAAATGTATTTCATATGCTGTAAACCTAGTTCATAGTTGTTAGTTTCCTTTAATGCCAAACAAACACATACCAATCGTTGGTTAGAAGGCGATCGCCGAATTCGTCCTCGCTTTCTCCCGTGTCGCTGGCTGTCGTGTCGTTTTCGTTGGTTTCGCTTGCATACGGTTCAAACCGATATGGCTCAATAGCTTCAGTTTCTTCTTCAATTTCGTTTTCGCTACCTGCCTCCACACTACAACCATCCATTTCAATACATGCGTAATCTGTTGAATCGCTTAAGCCGCTGAAATCCGAGTTTGAATCCGAGCTAATGTCGCTATACCTTGCTGTTCTTTCCGCCATGTTTGTTTGTATCGGCATCACTATGTGACGTCACAGGAAAATGGACGAATGTAAAGTTAAAAAGTTAAAGTTAAAGTACCAATGATTGTCACACACACACTAGGTGTGGCGAGATTATTCTCTGCATTTGACCCATCACCCTTGATCACCCCCTGGGAGGTGAGGGGAGCAGTGGGCAGCAGCGGTGGCCGCGACCGGGAATCATTTTGGTGATTTAACCCCCAATTCCAACCCTTGATGCTGAGTGCCAAGCAGGGAGGTAATGGGTCTCATTTTTATAGTCTTTGGTATGACTCGGCCGGGGTTTGAACTCACAACCTACCGATCTCAGGGCGGACACTCTAACCACTAGGCCACTGAGTAGGTCTATATATATACATACATATATATAACATGTATATAACGATGGTTAAAATCAGGCACTTTGAAGCTTTTTTTAGGGATATTGCGTGATGGGTAAAATTTTGAAAAAAACTTCGAAAAATAAAATAAGCCACTGGGAACTGATTTTTAATGGTTTTAACCCCTCTGAAATTGTGATAATGTTCCCCTTTAAACACACGAGTGAGGGAAAAATGACTGTAGCGCCCCGTAAGAGATGGTGCTGCAAGGAATTCTGGGAATTTGCTCTGTTGTGTTTATGTTGTGTTGCGGTGCAAATATTCTCCCGAATTGTCATTGTTGTTCAGTGTGGTCTGACTATATGGCACAGGTTATGACAGTTTTTTTATACGGCCACCCTTAGTGTGACATGTAGGTCTGTTGACTAAGTATACTCCGAGGTGATGCCTTTGGTGCGAGACTAACATTGTTTGTCCGCGATGAGTAGTAAGTCAAACGACGCAAGACAGTAATTTATAAAGGGGAATTTTATCGCGAGTTATCATTATGCCGTTAACAATTATATCCCTCGTCCATTAGCAAGTAAAAAGTCAAGGGCGGTCACGGCAAGGTGTTGCCGCAAATATTGGTCAATTTTTTAGGGCACTTCGGCAAATGAGAGGGCGGTCGCGGCAATTGCCGTGGTTAAATTCGAGCCCTGTTGACGTTTTCATGAGGAAGTATGTGATGGCCATTGCTCATTAATGCCTTTCAAATACTTTTTCATGAAAATGGGCCGATAGGAATGGATCATCACATCTCTAGACTTAACTTCACTCTTCTTGTTTTGCTGTCACGCGTTCATTTGATGAAGGTTGTTCGGTTTGCTTTGTCCACAGTGCTGCCATCTTTCGTAAAGACTCCCAGGGACAGCACCATCAGGATGGGCCAAACCGCCAGGCTGGAGTGCGCCGCCGAGGGCCACCCGGCGCCGCAGATTGCCTGGCAGAAGGATGGGGGCACCGATTTCCCCGCCGCCCGCGAGCGGCGAATGCACGTCATGCCCGACGACGACGTGTTCTTCATCACGGAAGTCAAGCCGGAAGACACGGGCGTGTACTGCTGCACCGCCAAAAACACGGCGGGAACCGTGTCCGCTAACGCCACACTCACCGTACTAGGTAAACAAATACCTCCGGCTTTGCTTCTGTTTGTCTCCGACTTACCAGCGTTGATAGTTTTCCCACATCTCCAAAGGCCAGCTCTTGTAAATAGCTCGGCTCTCATGTGGGAAGCCGTAGAATGGCGGGCTTTATATTTTTCTTTTCCCCAGCAGCTGTGGCCTTGCTGCAGGTCAGGGGCCAAAGGCCAGCATTTGGGGTCAAAGGGGATTGGCGGGGGGAGCAAGAGCGACTCACAGAATGATGTTTGTTAGGCATTCCCAAACAACCCCCACTTTCCCCCCTCCGCCGCTCTGTGGGAGCGTCCAGTCATGGCTGCTTCACTGCAGGCCTCAGTGCTCCCAGTTTATTGGCTGTTTTTACCTTGTTGATTCAAAGAAAACAGCCGCTCTCCTCCACGGACATCACCCGTGAAAAGAATAAGCAGGGAATTGTTTTCTGAAAGAAGTCTGTGTCAGACCGGGTTGGTGCTTAGCGGGCCGTTCGGAATGTACTTGAGTCCGTTGTAACCGAGAACTAACCCACTCCACAGAGTAAAATGTGGAAGAAAGCAGCCATGCTGATAGACTAAATCTGTGATGTTTGGGTTTGAGAGTACTCAGCAGCGTGGAGGGGCTTCGAGGGGCCCCTGTCTGGAAAAATGGGGGCCAGGGAAAAGATGGAAAAGGCGTGTGTTAGGGGAGGGGAGGTAGGGACTGGAGAGAGAGTGAGAGAGGATTGATAGAAAAAAGACAGACGACTGAAGTGGGTTAAGTGAGATCTCTTAATCTGTGTATGTCCCACTGTGAGGGGAAGTGCTCAGTGTAAGAGGACACACACACACACACACTCTGACTGGGGGAAACACTGACATCATTGTTCTCTAGAGGATTTTTTCCCCCCGAGAAATCCTGTTAGCGCTTCATGAAAATGTGTCTTAGATATTTGCTGATGTTAACAGAGGACAGCGTTTTGCAGGTCATGATGGTGTAAAAAAAACGTGGGAATGTGGAGGTGGGGCGATTCAATGACATCGTTCATGACGTAAATAGTCGACGTCATATACTTTGTGTCAGGAAAAGATGGCCGCGCATGGAGGAATTGATGCCACTAGTGCAGGGTTTCTCCTTCATGTATTTGATTGTGGAACGACGCCACATCTTAAAAATGAAAACAACACAAGGGAAAACAAATTCAAATAATAAAATGCATTGTAGCGTCCAGAAATAGACAAACAAACGACGCTCATTTGAACTTTTATTGCCAATCTTATGCTAACAACCTAGGGCTGGGTGATATGGCTGAAAACCATATCATGATATAGTTTTTTTTATATTGATCTACCGTATTTTTCGAACTATAAGTCACAGTTTTT